>NC_089725.1:1285431-1606418 GCF_035083965.1 Branchiostoma lanceolatum
ATAGACTGAGATGAATGGTTCCACAGTGTTATGTAAAATTTCATTACACAAGGCAAAAAGACCTAATTTGATTTTAATGACAAGAAATACAAATTGAAGACAATTTGTCATGTATGGAGAAACCTCCCATTCACCAAAGTATTATAAGTCTTGAAACGTTCAGTGGTTTTATCTTTGTTTAATTTATCACACCAAGTCGTTTCAAATGTATCAATACTGTACAAGAGAATTGTTTCAGCTGGAAATTTAAAACACTGCAAAACCCATAACTTTTCCCTCCTACTGCGAAATTATGATAACCACTGTGAAAGTAGATGAATTTACAGTCATAAACGTTGATGTTGTTTTATCCCTGGGAAACTAATGACATGTAGTTCCAACTACTTGCTAACTGGGAGACCCCTTTTCAATCTTGGGTTGGGGACATCTTGATTGGGGTTGCACCTGTCTTTCGGAAGGAATGTAAAATGTGGAGTCCCTTGTTCAAGGAGGTGCCTCAAGCACGTTAAAGGAGAAGGGCTGGTAACCCCTCCCTGTAAAAATATATACTACTATGCCAAAAATTACACAAGCAACTGGATAAAATTTTGAAACAGTCAGACATTTCAGACAGCATCTGCTATCTTTTGTCAGTGACTAAAGAAAGATCTGGTAGAGCTAGGTTTTATGCCAAAACTCTGAATAGATATGTTAATTAAGTGAAGACAATTTCAGATGGTTCAATAGAATAGTAAGTTAAGACAAGGTTGTATGCTAGTTCTACCAGATCTTTCTTTAGTCACTTTAGACGAAAGATAGCGGATGCTGTCTGAAACGTCTGTTTCAAAATTTTATCCAGTTTCTTGAGTAACTATTTTTGGCATATCTTATTACCTGGATGTCTGACCTTCATCAACGTATACACTACTACAAACAGCAAGGAAATCTGCTGCCTAGGCGCCACTAGGCACTACAAGGGTCTGAACAAACAAACAAACAAACAAACAAACAAATGTTGTTTTACCCCAGTAATGACGACTGTGTCAGCTCCCCAACTGTGGCACTTCAGACATATAGCTTCCTCTGTATGATCACTGCTGGTGTCAACCATCTCCATCTGGATGCTGTCCTTCAACTGAAAGATAAGACCATGTAGAAATCATCTTAAACCCCATTTGCATTCAATTACAGGTGTGCGTAGCAAAACCTGTGTTGGTTTCGTTGGTTGTATGGGGGCCGCCATCTTGTATTTGTGACATCTTGTATTTGTGACGTCTGTATCATTGGGTTGTGTCGTCATGGGGTCATAGGTTTTTTACAGGTTTGCGTAGCAAAACCTTTGTTGGATCCGTTGGCATGTGTGGTGGCCGCCATCTTGAATTGTGACCTCACAGGGTCGCCATGCCATTTTATTGGGAGGGGTGTTTTTTTGGGTCGCTCACAGTCAACCATTGTGAGTCAAACATCGGAGATGAGTCGGAACTTGGAAGGACATAGCGAACAAGAAATCAAAGATCTTAATATACCTTTTGTGAATTTTTTGCTGATTCTTGTCTATGCAATTTTTTGGCTCTGGCTCGCATAAGGCAAATAGCAGGAACTTGACTACAGGAAATTAGGTAACCTTTGATAACCTATAGGCTATATTCTGGGACCTTAGACCTAACTTCCTTTTAATGTTTTAGTGACCTAGCATGTGGAAATAAGTGTGGAAACACACACTGACAAACAAACAGACATGCCAAAAACAATACCTCTTGTTTCATCAATAGAGCTCAGGCTAATTGTGAACTTGCTAATGTTAATCTATCATGTTATTATATTTCAGAAAGTGCCATTGGATAACACAGTCAGCATCACCCACCTTCTTAGCAGTAGGGAAGTCTTTGGTCTCCAGAGCTATGGTGAAGAAATGTCAAAATGAATACATGTTTTAGAGGTGTAGTACATGGCGAACATACTATGATATTCTTTTGAGAACACAAATGTCAGAATTGTAAGATATTCTTACAGCTTACTATGCTGTGCTGTGACATGACATATGCGTCATACAACACCAGGGCTCGAAATACTGGGTGCATGTGCACCTGTGTGCCCCCCAAATCAGAGCTGTGCACCTAATTTTTGACTGTGGCTGCACTGGTGCACCGAGATATTTTTGTACTCGTATAGGGTAATGGCTTCTTGCATAGAACAGTACGCTAGCATACAGAATATTCTTGAAATGTAAGCATCAGAAAAAGCAATATAACCTTTTGTTGTACTTTATTTGATGTATTGCTTGGTTGAAATTTGAAATCTGGATAGAATTACAGATTGAAGGCAATAGCATCAAACGTATGTTTTGCTGACAATGCCTGACATTCAACTTTATTTTATGTGGTGCACTCAAATTTTTTTCTGTGCACCTAATTTTTTTGGTTGGGTGCACCAGTGCACCAATTTCCAAAAAAGAATTTCGAGCCCTGAACACAGTCCACAACACAAAATTGTGTAGTGCGGAAACACAAGCATCATCGTACAACTGTCTTCTCTTTTTAAGTACTGTTTTACATTATGAGTGACACTCCAGTCATGCAACAGAGATGCATATAGGGCAGACATCACAATTGCATTGCGCAGTGGAGTGCACAAAATGGGAATACAAGTATAATAGTCCCTACACTAAACTTTTGAAAACCCTTCTTTTTCTTGAAAAATTTGGTCCATTTCGGAGACTTTTGGGCTGGATGGAACAGGTAGGTTCTAAGCTTTCCCAGTTTGGTCAAAATTTGTACGTTTCAGTAGATAAGTTGGCCTCAGGGAGACATGAGTGGTTTGGTTTGACATGCCCTGAGTGGATGGTTACAGCCTGAAACGAGGTCAAAGTTGAGGGTTTTTTTCTTCAGTACCGAGAGATCGAGCTGGTCAAAAATCTGTTTTCTTTGCATGATTCTAATCTAAAGTAGACAGTGGTGGCTTTCTGGTGCATAAGAATTTTGGGGGCTTGCAATGTCACATTGTCAGTAAGTACTTTTCTGAGCCCTTGTTTCAGTGCATGAAAGCATAGCTTCTTATATGCACAAGTCTGACTGTGGTATCTGCCCTCAAAGCAGGAAATTGAAAACAGGAAATGACATTAAACCTTTGATAACCTATTCTGGTACCTTTGATCTAACTTCCTGTGGCTAACCTTTGTTTATTAGAGGGACAACGACTGACGAACAAACAAACTGACCTTTAGAAAGTCCCTTCAGGTCAATTTGGGAGAACCTGACCAGTCGGTCATCACTGGTTAGAATGGTCAAGTCATATGAACCTGCAAGATGAAAGAGATATTGTTATTGCAGGCATATGAAAGTTGTATGTTCACAACAGAATCACGTTTTTTTCCCCCAATCATCAACAGCATGTGTGAATACAGTCAAACCTGTACGAGTGACCACCTCTGCAAAAGGACCACCCGAACAATGATACCGGTATGTACATCCAAATTTGTACACTTACAAGTGACCACCTGGCCCATGATATACCGTCAAACCTGTTCAAGTGACCACGTCTACATAAGGACCACAATGTAGAGCTGTGTACCTAAACAAATTTTAGGTACAGGTACATGGGTTTACATGTAGGTACAGGTCCGGACCTGAACCAGTACCTAAACTACTTCTTCAGAAAATGGTAGATTTTCAATAAGGACAAAAGCATGTTTGAACTGGTAACAACATAATATTTAATTGTGCTAGGTATTATTTTTATAAAAACACAGATGAAAATTTAACTCCAGCCTTGCAAATGTGTTTTATGTGCTGGAGTATAGTGCAGATGTGGCTTTAGTGCACTGCCACGGTAATTTCATAGCAATTTCATCTGTCAAAGTGGCCATCCCCTGAGTCAGGCTTGACCTGATTAGTACCGGTCCAGTACCCCGGTACACCAGGGTTCAGGTATTTTGGACCTGTACCTAATTGATTGTACCTGGTACTGTATCGGTACCGGTACACAGCTCTACTGAGGACAGGTGGTTGCTGAGGACAGGGTGGGGTTAACTTTGAAAAATTGGACATGACAGGTTTCAATGTGGCTTACATGTATGTGGTTGTCTACGCCAGGTGGTTGTCTGACTGTATTTAGACATATGGTCATTTCTATGGGTAGATATTTTTGTTATTTTGTTTTAGACATCATATTTAAGACTCATGAGTTTCCAAAAGCATATTACCTACCATCTTCTACAGATAAGGTGATCTCTATTCCATGAAAAGCCTTGCCGTTCACAGGTTGTAGATCTGGCACCAGACTCTACAGGAAAAAAACCCAAATCATTATAACATCAAAATTTGACCACAGGGACGCTCTGCTGCAGATGCTAGGGTGGTTGTCCGCGAAAGACAGAATCCAACAGAAAAGCATGATGACTTTCCGTAAAATCATGGACAACAAACAGCCAGTTTCTCTGTATAAACAGATCACAATGCAATCCCATGGTTATCAAACACGATCATCTAAATCACAAACCATCCTCTTACCGAAGCCCAGAACAAATGCTCAGAAAATACGCTTTTGTGAATAGAATGTCCAGCACCTGGAATGGTTTCAAACTGTAAAGTAATTAGATATTGTCAACATTGTATATAGACCTTAAGTAGCCTTTTATCATTTATGTATCATGTATATTATGTTGTGTTCCTGTGTGTCATGTAGTTTTGTCCAGCCATGTTTTTGAATGGACCACAGGAAGAGTAGCTGTTAAGCTAATTGTGGATCCTAATAAACTCAAACTCAAACAGGCCAAACAATAGAACCAATGTCAAGGCTGGACAAGTCCATTAACCAGATGTCCCAGGCAAGTGAAAGTACTGATTGTGCAAACGCATGTCGTCCTGTACTTGAACTCTGAATGCGTTAAACTTAAACTTAAAGCCAGATAATCTGTATTTCTATCCTAAGTTACTAGTAAGTGTTATTAGATACAATCAGAATGTCCACCTCAGAGAATAGCATGGTCTGTGTGCTTGTCTCCATCATGTGCAGAGTGCCTGAGCTCTCTCCTATCAGCAGGAACAGGGAGTCCTGGCTACACACCACTGCATCAACAGGGGAGCCTTTGTGTGGAAAAATCAACAAAGCTTAAATCTTGGTACATTGATTTCCTGATTTCATTCAACAAGTGATAGTATTAGTCTATTAGTATTAGTCAATTATGTTAACATACATAAACATATTTGATTTGTGCTAAATATAACACCCTTTTATTGAACATTGCATCATCAAAAAATCATTGTCGATCAGATTGAAGGTTATTCTTGCAAGGCAATCTAAGTATTATTGTCCAATGATGTCACAGTGAACATGATTGACCAGTTTGGAGAGTCGCAAATTGTTAACTGTAAGGCCGCATGCCATTTACTTCATCTTTGGACCACTCCAAAGTCTTCTATAATAAAGCTTCAGTCATGCACGATTTACACTACACGTATATGATGTGATACAGAACATGTGTGACATTGAATGGCCGAGTGACGATGAGATCTAGAAGTCACAGGTTCAATTCCTAGCATTTCTGGCTAGACGTTGTGTCCTTGGGAGACTGGTACCTCACATGACTTTCCTTACTCCACCCAGGTATAGAAATGGGTACCTGACTTGGTTGGGGAGGTAAAATGTAGTGGTACCTTTCAATATTATACAGCGTCCTAGACACAGTGAATAACAACCCACTTCCACTAAAGCCTAAAAAAAGGCTAGACTACCTTTACAGAACATGTCAACTGAAAGCATAAAAGTTACAATTTACCATATGTAAGAGTGATTAAGTGGTCATCACAAGTCTCTGTAAACAGGGAGACCTGACAGTCTGCCACCAGGCACAGTCCTAGCTGGGAGCTGGCTGCATACAGTCGGGGGTTCTTTGACACCTATAAGACATAACAATTTTGACACATGAAAATTGGTAAAAATCAACAACATTTGCAACCAGAGTTCCTAATGGGCTATATGGATTAAGAATTACCCGGTAGCTTTGCATGTCAATCAAGATACATGCTGTTCCAGTGTCCTGTACATGTATGAGGAAAAAAACAACAGAGGCAGTAGTGCTGCGTACCTACATGTAAACACCTGACGGTCCTGACCTGAACTGAACTTGTAAAAAGATTCAGTTTCAGGTGAAAAAACAACTAAATATCGTGAATCAGTTCCGGACTTCAAAAAATAATCTCCCGCTAGTTATATTCTCCTTTTTGTTCTTAACCATCTAAAACCTGCTATAGATCATCAAATTTGCACTGGAAAAAGACAAAAACACTGCTGTTTTTGTTTAGTATTATTACTGAGGTTTTGTTTTTACTACTAGTACTGACAGTAGATGATATTTTTTGAATTGCATGTAAAATTTATACCAACATGTAATTTTACATGTAACCGAAAGAAAGTATTTTTAGCACACACATGCCATGGGTTCAGGACTCATAAGTCTGGACCTGAACGTGTGTATGTAATTAACTAATTACGAGGGAAACAGGATGTCCTCTTGGTGTTCCCTGCAAATGGATGAAGTCTAAGTTTTTCAACCTTCTTTATTTCTTATGTACTAGTAGAGCGTCCATAGGGTAGGATGCACTGCTAGCTAATAGCCTGGTTACGTATATAGTTCCTTACCTGTCCACTGTTTGACACAGTGGCGAGAGTGTCCACTTGGTACAGTCCAGGGCCGCTCTCATTGCGCTGACCGAAGTTTGCAGTCTCGTCTCCGCCAATGCCGACTTCTATGTCGTCCCAGGGCATGGTGATGCTTTCTGTTGTCAAGACTACAGGAAGGTACATATAAAGGTAAATCAGCAAATTCACTTTTTTTTCTGGAAAAATTGAATAAAAGGGGGCACACACAGGCGATGGAGCGAATTCCATGTATCTATGGCAGAATCGATCGCTGAGGAAAGTCTATATGCTGGGGATTACTAGTAAGCTAAAATCTGAATTTGACAAGGGGGCGCTGGGCTGAAACAAAACGACCCAGCGCCCCTCTTTCCCAATTCAGATGAACCCTTTAGCCATCTTCTAGCAAGTACCAGAGTTATCAACCAAGGATTGACATGTTAAAAGATTAATATTTTCTGAGAACCATTGTAGAATGGAACTCGTTGTCATCAAATACTGGGTTGGGAGACACATCACCAGACAGGAGTATCTCAGTATGGCCAAGTAGGAAAGCAGGTTTAACGTCCGTCTAGCTGACTGTCAGTTACAGTCGACGATGATGCCAGGCGTGTAAGTCCGTACTAGTACAGTCCAGGGTTTACCTGCTTGAACACGGGGTTATCCATGTTCCAGTTTCAGCACTTACTAATGCTAAAAAGTCCTTTCCCATGTACTAGCTATAGGTACTCTCATCTCCCAAATAAACGTACCGGTACGTTTATTTTTTGCAGCCTCAAAATCCACCCAGTACGTTCTTATTTTGGACAGTACGTTTATTAATTCTTTGAAAATCAGAGTTTTGCTAACCAGGGATCCCATCAAAATCGAAAGTTTGGGTATTCCTGCCCATATTTCCCCGACATTTTTGCTCATAATTTGCTATTTTTCGGCCTAGCGGCGTTGATTTCCCTGCTGCTATGACCCAAAATTTGTGAAATCCTGGCGGTACTAACATGTCAGTCGATCTCGATACAAAGTAAATGTTGTTATCTCAGACAAAATAAGACGCCACACTTAAGTTTTGAAATCTATTTTTCATATAAACAACATTGACAGTCTTTTCCCGTTCTAGACCATCTGAATTCTTACAGTGATCGCAAAATTTACGCTCGAAAAAGACAAAAACATTGCCAAAAGAACAACCTTGGAACAACGTAATCAACACCATGAATGCTCAAGTTACCATTGAGTCGCATGTAAATTCTACTCACGTGAAATACAGCCTTTCCTCAAAACTTTTAGAATATGAAAATAACACCACATTATGACAGTGTCTTAGCATTAAAAACTGAATAATACTTTTAAAATCTACAAAAACATTTAAATCCTACGGCTCCTACCACAAACATGAAAATTCAGCCCTTGGAAAATCGCCACAGTATAGTAACGCACGCCACTAGAAGTTTCCCACGGACGGAAGAACTCACTTCTACCAAGGGGAAACAGCTCTTTTTGATCTTCCAATAAAACTCTTTTGTCTTTGTCAGAAATGTGTGGTATTTCAAGAAAGTGAATTCCCACTTAATAGTTGATAAACAACACTAAGTTGCAATCTACATTCAGTAATTATCACCTACGATATTTTGACAAAAATCACTCCCCTACAAACAAATTGGCTGAGTATTCTCAGAACTTCATGTAGCTCTCTGTTAGCCCCGCCCCTTACTGTCTGTGTTCCTGTGTTCGTGCCGCTCCGTCTGACTCGCGCTTTGATGTGTAACATGAGAACCCTGTGGTTTGTGGCAATGTTTTAGATGTAACCAAGGAACTTTTAATCAGAAAGAGAGAGCACAAAATAGAGCAAGCCTGAGATTTCTCACATCTAAACAATGAATTTGTTGACAACTAAGTTTCTCAAAATGAAAGATTTTTTCTGCATACATCAAGGGTAATTTTTGGATTTGAAATTATTTGGATTGCAACAACACAATAAAGGAGAATATATGATAATGTTCTTTATAATAAGGTGATTTTGTGGAAAGCATATACTTCTAGTAATGTTTACAAAATTAATCCATGTTTCTATATGCAATGCATACATGATAAATGGAAAGTTGAGCAAGAAAAAGTACTAGTAACAACTAACATCATACATGTCATAGTTCAACCTTTTCTACATGGCTTTTACAAATACGTAATACTTGTATTTTCATCGGATATTCAGGATATGGTAATTTTCTGTTCAAGTTCTAAATGTTGATACATTTGTACAAGGTGTTACCCATGCAAGTGAACTGAGAAGTTTGGCAACTACTTCTGTTTTAATGATATGCCAGTTTATACAACAATTTTCCTTGATCACTTGGTTCAAGTTCCAAGTAGAAAATACATGTATCATGTACATTTTCACTTGTTGAATTTGAAGCACCGTTGGCCCCCGCGGGGAACCTATGCCCAATTTTTCCAAAAGTGGAGAAAATGATTATAATTTGAACAAGATATCTACAGTTATTCGGTTCATTATTTACATACTTATATAGAATATGTAAATAAAAAGAACCTACCTGCTTATCATCTTCTTTCCCTAAGACAGAAGTAGCATGGACACAGTTAACGTGTCAATTTGGTAATTTTCCGGGGGGTACGTTTATTCCGGGGGGTATGTTTATTAGATTTTAAAAATTTGTCCAGGGGGTATGTTTATTCCGGGGGGTATGTTTATTTGGGAGATGAGAGTATAGTAACATGGTGCGGGAGAACAGCTAAACAAAGCCCTGGGGATGCCGGGTAGAAAACCCTTGAACTACAAACATAATTCACGTAAGGTCAATCACTACGCTATAGTAAACTTAATATTATACTGACTTTAGGCCACACCAACTTAATTTTATGGATGACATCCTCTGGAGTCCCCAAAACTAATGCGCGAGGGCGAAAAAAAGAAAAATCTAGCAAAAAAAAAAAGATAAACCGGAGGACTAAATAGCTGGTATTGCCAATTAAACCACAGAACACAGTGTAAGAAACAAACAAGTCTTTATTTGTTGGCATTAGCTCATATTAAAGTAGCCTGGGTGCCATCCTATTTCTACCGGGGCTCCTACACTCGCTTCCCTAATTTTTTTTTAGGGAAGCGAGTGTAGGAGCCCCGGTAGAAATAGGATGGCACCCAGGCTAATATTAAAGTGCTTTTAACATGGATGATGCCTGGTTTAAAGACCCATATGTAACATTTGGCCGTTCAAAGAAACAAATGTGTTCGGCTGTGTACACAACATCACGCCTTCAGTCAGAGCAAGTATTGTCATATCATGAACAATATATAATAATATCAGGTGTATTTGCAGCCAGTGCCACAGGCAGGTACCCAATGTGTAGGGTAATGAGGCTGTTTAACGTGTTCGAGGCACCTCCTCGAGCACGGGACCCCTGGGCTCATGAGGGGCGGCGCCCACTTCAATCGCAACGAGTCACATACATACCAGTTGTGTTGGACAATGTGAGTGTATATAGTGTATTACGACAAGCCGGCTCAATGCTGCCCCTTTGCGGCAATATGAGTCTACAAGTTTCTTCGGAGGTGATTTTTTTTTTTTTTTTTGGAGAACAAGCGAAAATCAATGCGCGCGCGGATGTCATCCATAAAATTAAGTTGGTGTGGCCTTAGTAAGAAAATGATATTCATGATCAGATTCAGAGTCAACAAATTATACCTCTCAAGCTATCTGGCAGTGTTTGCCTTCTCATATTTAAAAGACTCAAATATCGAAAAGAGAGGTCAAAAATGCAGGAAATAGTTAATGTTAAGCAAATATTAAATACTTATCTTTGTACCTGAACCACCACAGAATCTGATGGTGACGTTTGAAAGAGATTTTCAGTGGATAATCAGGATTATTTTATTACAGAAATCAAACAGCAGCCATCTTGGACCACATTGATATGACATTTTATCCCTAATATAACATTGTATAAAGCAAGACGTTATCAAGGTTGTAGAAGTCGAACAAATCGTAAGAAACCAACATTCAGACTTAGGAAAACGCACATACCCAGATTTTGCACGAAGTTATCGTTTCCGAACTTCCCGCCTGACGAAAGACCTACTTCCGGTTTTATCGCGCATGCGCATGAATTACTGTGGAATCCTGGGATATAAGGTCAGAGGTCACGGATTTCGCGCCAAGCTGCAGAATGTAAACAAACTTTGGAGGAACGTGCTTTTTTGTTTGTTTATGACGCTTTTGATGTTTGAAGAGCGCTGCAATTCGCTGTGTGTAACCGCACGAGTTTCATACTGGTTCTCTCTGATGATGTGAGAAGGATGGTTTTGAATTTGCCGGTCTGATCGCCCGTTCTTTTTGCTCTACGTGTCTGTCTACCAGGCTAGGCGAGGCGAGGGCCTGCGTGTATGTCCCCCGGGGCGCTACTTAATTCTAGCTGATCAGCCGGTCTACAACGGCGAAGAACTAATTACCAAGGACTTCTCCACGCCCAAAACTAGAGACTTCGGCGGTGTGGGCGGTAACAGTGCCGCTTTTTTTTGCCGACAGTTCATACGAGAAGTTTCGGTTTCCACGACTCCTTCTTTTTAAGACGGGTTTGCCAACAAGACGGTTTCAAGTGCCGCTGTCTTGTTTTTCCTCTGGACGGCTGTTGGTTTGTTTCTCAGTACGTATCCGGTAGCTGTTCACAAGACAGGGCAGCTGAAGTTCAAGTCCGTATGCGTCGAACTGCACCTTGGATTTCGTGTGATCTATCTTGTGACAAAAAATTGTTGTTTTGAAACACACGTTATGATTGTAGTTTTTGTGGGACAACAACGCCAGGAAGAAGGACACAGGACGTCACATGGCGATGGCATTATTTATGAATTCTTTTGTGATAGTTTCAGTACTATCACAATGCACAGGTGAGCTTTTGTGTCATTTTGTATCGTAAGGTTAGCTTTGAGACAATCTGTTATCATTACTTTGTTATATTGATGGTAACTCACTTTAATATGTGAGATTTTAGTTGTAATTTACTGTAAATACTTTTAAGTTTGCAGTGATTTAATTTCGGGGTAACGAGACAAAGGAGTATTGGTGGTTTTAAGTTTGCGGTAGCACCATAGTTACATACTGTACAGTAATGGAAACATCATTTTTAAGTCCGAGGTGAAGCGGTCACCACGAAAACTGTGAGCAAACAAAGACACAGCGAAAAATGTCACGAATTACAGTACAAGGTGGCCTTATTGCCAACGTTCATAGTCTTTCTTGATACCTTCACTGATTCTTTTCGTGTACATGTCGTTGTCGTGCGTCCAGACATTCCCCCAGTGTGAATTAGGTCAAAGGGTCTCAAAGGGGTATAGGTGGGCAGAAGACATGTTCAAGCATTTTCTAGGTGGTTTTAAGTTTGCAGTGTAGAGGTCAAAACCGCGAACATTAAACCACCACATTTGAAAATTTACAGATACCATAATATTTTCTTCTTCTTCTTTTCCTCATCACACGCCATATGCATGTGGAATCGTGGGGCGCAATCGGTAGAGTGTTTCGCCCAGAACCGAGAGGTCCCGGGTTCGAAACCCCGATATGCCCGATGTTGTGCCCTTGGGAAAGGCACTTTACACGACTTTCCTCACTCCACTCAGGTGTGAATGGGTACCTGACTTCGGTTGGGGAAGGTCGTATTGAGGTCACCTGCTGGCGCCGAATGGCAGCCGTCCAGACCCTTGCCACAAAAGTGCAAGTGTGGAGCAAATATGTATCTGTTCTGTATTATATGATTGCAAACCCTGTGTTCTGTATTATATGATTGTAAACCCTGCAGCAATTCAGCACTGGCTGCCATTGCACAGGTAATTTCTGACCAATAAACCATATCAGCTCTACAGTTCACGACACACCCACAGAGAAGAGAGATCACGGCAGGTAACCCTGCCACCTTCGTGTGTGGAGTACGGGACAGTTCCGTCCACCCACAGGTAGCCTGGCTGAAGGATGGGGAGGTATTACCACCTGGGGACCACTATGAGGTCGACACTGCCAACTACACCACAGGCACAGCGCTAACACTCAGCAGTCTGGAGTAAGTACAATAAATTAAAAGTCATGCAGTAAAGATAGCTTATCAGCTTGCATGTTTACGTTTTCCACCAGTGGCATTATTTATGCCAGTGTTTTTTAGTTTCAACCCAAGGTACATTAGCAGTGAGTGATGTATGATAGCAGAGTGCTTAGACTAGCGGACAAGTGGCCAGGCACCGCCTTCCAATACCACCTACCCACTGCCCCTATGCACAACGACATCAAAAAGGCTATGGGACTACCTACCTTTTCTTAAATTAGAGAATTAAGAGCTGATACTGTAAATATTACAATGTTCGCAATGATTCGTTTTTGTGGTTTTCACAGTGAACCTCTTACTGTCTTACCACGAAATCATAACACTGCAAATATATGTATTGTTACAGTAGTAACTGCATTCTACTGTACTATAAAGTTGTTTCATTGGCAAAGTTCAAACACAGCAAAAACTTCCTTTTCCCTTTTACCATGAAATTTAACCATTGCAAAAGTAAATGTATTTACAGTAATGTTTTTGCATTGTTCTCCCAGTTTCTCCCAGACAACAATTGCAGACAGAGGATTCTACAGATGTAAAGCGTGGCACAGGGATGCGGTCATCTTCTCAGAGATAGCTCAACTGGTTGTTTTTGGTAAGACACAGTCCTTAACCTTTAGCACACTAAAGTAGATATTTGGCTACCAATTCTCTATTTCCTATGGGGTTAGGCAGCAGGGAGAAGGTTAAAATTAGCTTAATTAGTCATTGTGTACAAGTTGAGTAGATGTTTTGACAGTCGTACACAAAGACAGATGCACAAACACACACAGTCACACACACACACACACATGTGCGTGCGCAGACACGCATTCACACTCACACACACACACACACACACATACAAGTACATACATACACACACCACACACACACACGCGCGCGCGCACACTCGCACACACACATACACTCATGTGCACACACACACATACACAGACACACACACACTGCTGTTGCTTTGATTTTATCAGTATTTTTGCTGCAAATGCTGACTATAAGAAACCAATAGTTCCTGAATAAAACATTACTTATTCTGGCAAGTGATCATGATATCCTTTCTAGGCATTGTGAAGGAAGTTGGCGGGTTTCCAGATCTCTCTAGAAACTAACCAGCAAAGCATTTACATCCTGTTGGTTGTGTAACAATAACAGTCCACAGTATATAACAAAGCAAAGGATATCTGTTGATCTATATCAGAGTGTAAAGCCAGAAAGTGTATCTTTTTACATCATCTCTGGCTTGTTTTATTCCACACAATGACAACAACATTTCTGGTATTGATTGTTAATATGCAATTGCACATTTTGCGAACGTAAGACTGTCTTCTTAGTGATACTTGCCTTTGACTGTATGCAGCCATGTTTCCTATTTAGTGGAGGAACAAATTATCAGTAATAGATTAATTTCAAATCAAATCTAATTCAATCTTTATTGAAACAGCTTGCAGACATACATCATACATGTAAGACTTCTGAATTGTGTTGTTTGGTAGCAGTTTCACACAATATCCATTATTCTTTATCCATTAAAAAGTTTACAAATGATCTTGAGTCTACATTTTTGTATGATAGAAACCATTAAAACAATGTCTAATTCATAACTAATCACATCACATTGAATACATTTGGCCTCTGTCGGTCGCCATATTAACCATGATAGAATAACGTAGTCATAAGTGATAAGTGAATCTGAGAACAGGTAATGTAATGTAATTTAATGAAATGCTAATCAACAGTTCAATTCCATATTCATTATCAATGCTTCCTGTTTCAGGTCCTCCGACTATTGTCAACAACCCGAGGTCCCTGAACGTGACCCCCAACACACCCTTCAGTCTCCAGTGTGAGGCTATGGGTCCTCCGGAGCCAATCAGCATCGCCTGGTACAAGGATGGGGAGGTTGTTGCTGCTGCCCTTCCCTCTCCATCTACTTATTCTTTTGCTGGTAAATTTTGTTTCTGTCATAGCCATTTTGATTCCCCTGTCATAGTCATTTTGATACCCATAACCTCCTTTGCAGACTTCTAGTAGTGCCGGCGTTTATTTTTTGGAGGGAGCACCGATTCCCAATTTTCAACATGGGCCAGGTTCTCTAATGCTGGGGAAGAGTCCATGTTGAAAATTGTGAATCAGTCTTCCCATTCCAAATAACCGGGGGCTTCTAAAAGTCTGCAAAAGACTCATGTTGCACAGTAGGAAAGTCGATCGACCAGACAAGTGTGCGAGCTTTGAATGACATTTCCGGCAGTAATACGCCGGTGTTCTCTCGGTCGTCGCACTATTTCTAGAGGTCAGCCGATGGTCGCAGGTCACCGAGCCCCTGCCAATGTTGGGTAAATTTTCAGGAAAAAAAATATGCCTGATCTTGACTCTTGATTTTACGATTTAGAAATACGGCGACCTTCTGGGTATCTACATTTGTACGAATATGGCCAAAGTTCGTTGACTGTGTGACGGGCAGGGCTGTCTCCAGGACCCATCCTTCCGTCCCAGGACGGAAATTTCCTTGTCGGGAGGGAAAAAAATGCCACCCTGTCCGTCCCAGAAATTGGAACTTCATGAAAATTGATGAAAATGCATTTTTACAGGCTTACAATGACAGATTTAATGACGAAAATTAAAACATTGGATGTCAAACAATGAGTTGGACAGAAAATAATTAAAGCCCTGGACAGGGGTCTAGTGATTTCATCTTTCTGCCTTTGTTGCTGAATTGTATGCTTCTAAAATTTTGTTCTAATTGTGAGTGTGAGGAAGTGAATTCCGGTGTATGTGAATAAATCTTGGGTGTGGCCCTATATATGCAGGTGTTACGACCAGGACAAGGATCAGATGTGTTGCTGAAAACAGAAACGGAAGGACTCCTTCTGAATTCTCAATTGTCAACATTATAGGTAAATATAACATGTAATACTTCTGTCATCAATGGTATATTCAAAATAGTTATAGAATTCTTCGGAGTATGCCTGTAATGTATGAGGGTCAGCATGGGGGTGTACATGTACCTCGCACTGTTTAATTGTAAATTTAGGAAGACGACAACGCTCAATGGGAAATAGATACACATTACTATATGCACTATGTTAGAGAGGTATCTAGATTGGTAAGACTTGGCTCTAAGCAGCAACACTATCAAACGTTCCATTGTGACATGTGGGCAATCTGGCAGTTGACTTTGCGATATGAAGAATTTGTCAGCAATGCTTAACAACAAATTCTGGGTAACAAATAACGTGCTGCGTAGAATTAATGCGACCAATTACACCAGATCTAGAGAACAACATATACTACATATCAAGATATTGAGATCACTGTGTATTTGTGTCTGATGGCCATTTTATGCTGTTTCATCACATTGTGGTTTTCTTTGTTTAGTTGCTCCGTCTGTGCCAAGTAGTTTAGCAGTGTCTGATGCCACCTCCACCAGTCTGAGGGTGTCATGGTACCTCAGCCAAGATGGCTACTCACCCGTCACTCATGCCATTGTGGAGGTAACTCTTACATTGTTGTTATTGTCAGTAAAAATATCAATAAGTAAAAATTCATGTTATAGCTGAACAAGATTTGGGGGCCAGGAAGCAGAATTTAGTAAGGTTTGGGAGAATTATAGATGGACACCTCCACCTTGATTGTACTGGTACAGCCCATCAAATCATCATCAGTCGTTTGAGTAATGATAGCCTATGCTATCTGCGAGCCACTCTCCAAGCAGAGGTTAGGGTCCTGAGCTTGGTAGACTGTCTTGGTTACTGTCTAGTGTTATGATAAACAAATACTTGGACATAAATGGAAACACTATGAAATGTTTTGTTCCTAGTAAACAGGGTATCAAACACCTTAGCCTACACTGCAAACACTTTACAAAAGTTTGTGTCCAACGAACTCTTGTAAAATATTTGAGATGTCTGTTTTAGTATAATTTAGTTCCCTTTTGATACAGATCAATGAAGCAGCTTAACAGCCTCTCTGTCATTTTATTTCAGTTTGCAGAAACCAGTAACAAGGGACCCGATGGTTCTTTGCAATGGAACCGGACAAAAGTAGAAACCAGCTCTCCTAACAGTGTTGTCATATACAACTTGAAGCCATACACATCTTACACCATCCATGTTGCTCTGGAGAATGACATCGGCCAGTCTGGCTGGAGCGACTATGTTGTTGGGAGAACAGCGGAGGGAGGTAAGAGCATTTGGTCATAGTCGTAAGGTAGCAGAATACAGTATTTATCCGTGACCCCTAGGGTATATGACGCTGGTACATTTAGCTTAGGCTCTAGATATTGATATGGAGCACTGGCAGGACCTTGCAAGTGACCGTTCCAGGTGGAGATGCACACTGTCCAGACAGCTCAAATTAGGAGAAGCCAGACTGATGCACAGCCCAGAAGAAAAGCGGATCCGCAGAAAAGAGCTTTGCAACAGAACTGAGTCAGCTTACAGATGTGATTTATGTGGCAGAGACTGCCATTCTCGTATAGGGCTGTTTAGCGATAGTCGATGCTGTAAGGCTGTTGTAAATTTGGATTTTGCCATGGTCAATACTGACCGACGGAGGCCATATATATATATACATTAACTTGGACCGCCAAAAGTCTTGAAGACTGGGTAGAAAGTCGTATGTGAGAGGCATCCAAGTGTGATGTGTGGTATAGGAATATGTCGGCTTTGGGACTGTATGACTTAGATTGTGAAGTTTTTCCAGTTCGTGTATAATTATATATATAAATGCGCCTTCTTATGCAACTGTCTCTCGGGGTGAGCCGGGCTACAGTTCAATTGACCTCCACAGAGCAATGTTTCAAAAGGGCGTGAAGAGCCAATATGCAGACAGAATTGTTTTGTTTTTGAATATCTTATAGAATCTACCCTAAACCCAAACACATGCATTGACTTTCGGTTTTTCAGTTTTTCTCTGGTGCACGCTACTATAATTTTTCCCGTGTCGTAGCCAGTCGCCCTGTGGCCCCTAACTATAGAAATCCCCAAAGGCTGAAAAGTGTGTTTGGCTACTTTTAATGGTCGAAATCAGGCTGTTATCCTGTCACGTTTTACTCTTGAAATATAGCTCGCTGCACATTGTATTTCAAGTCTACTTATTGTCGTTCCCAAGGATGATTTGTTGTAGGCATTGAAATTGCACCCTTTATGGTAACATTTCAACTTGGTTGACTCCTGCAAGCCTCAAAAGACAAAGGTCAAGTTTTTCTAGTGGTCTGGAGCTTCAGTGGCAAACAGTTACCCAAGTTGGCACAACTCCAGTGCTATGGCACAATGGTTTACTATAGAAACCATTCTGTTGTTAGGAGCTGTTGCTGGACTTCGAAATAGCAAATTCTTCCATTGCTTGAACTGCTGTTGATATGAAGATCAAGATTACTTTGATGTTTATTTATTCATCAGTTAACTGAGTACCTGCTTTCCAAGGGGGGGAGGGCTACAAAATCATGTAAAATCAGGATACAAGAAAGAATTACATAAACTTAATGAATAATACATTCACAAAGTTACAGAATGTTCTTACATATTTTTTTGATATTATATAGTTGTTTGGCATTACTTGGTGAACAATATAGCCCAACTTTTCCATATTTCATAAAGTCAATTAATCTAGAACCATTTATTTTCCAACTTATCACATTGATATTGCATGAACAGCAAAGAAGAACTTTATTTGAACTATTGCTAACGTTGGGTAACCTAAATTCGTGGGGTACTTAAAGTCGGGATTTTTCGAAAACGGGGTATTTAGGGATATGTGCTAGATGCAACATAAGTAATACCGCTAGAAATGCAAACCTGACAGACTTACGTATTCAGAACACTGTCTGAAAAGCTTCGATAAGCATGGATTATAAGGCGACGAGGTCAAAAACTCTCCGTCCCTTATTGGAACAGTCTGAGGGCTTCGTGGGAGAAGTACACAACATGGTTGTCGGCTGGTTTATAAGAAAAATGTCACATCCGCTTCCTGCTAAACACAATTATTTACAAGACAACTTATTACAATCTCTTTTGCTAACCTACAACTGGATTCTAAGTGTGATTAATCATCAAAACTCCTCTCTGTTGCTACAACCTACGGCACGTGTATTTTCCCGCCGCCATATTGTTAACCAGAATCCTGTTGTCAAGCAGACGACAAAGGTTTGTGAGGAACACTTTTTTTGTCTAAATGCTGCGTGTGATAGTGGACTGAGGAAGATATTTTCCTCAAAGTTTGCTCCTAACACAACAAGGAACACATGGACATAGTAGTATTACCATTGCTACGGCATCCAGCTAACTTGCCATGAATAATGTAACGTTACACGTTGCCCGATGATGACGATGGGCCGACTTTGAGTGAAGTTCTACCGACTCAACACACGGGTTGTTCCCGAACTGGCCTGATGTGTGCGGTACGGCCGTTTTTTCGTGTATTTTTTTTTACTTGGACACGTCTATATCCATAGCACTCTCCTCAAGCCAAGGATGGAATGAATAGCTGCTGTATAAAATGTGATTAGCGGTAAGATATTCAAGACGAATCTTCTCTCCCGAATTAATGTGCCCCCCTGTCCGACAGCACCGTAATTGTGCGTGCGGCGCACGGTAGTTTCAAGTTGAAATATTATGGTGTCAGCACGACTAGAGACAAAATCTACCATATATATGATTAGTGCAAAGATAGTACATGATACTGACAGAATAATAGAAAAAAAGGATGTTTTATTGTTCTGCTAGATTGATTTCAGTCAACCATTATCGGAAAAATCCCGAATTTAGGTTACCCAACGTTACATGTACATCTACTGTCTAACAATTTTAAAGAACCAAATTGAAATCTAATTCATGAATTGCAGCTAAGAATTTAGCTATGCATATACATGTATACTAGTACTCCAGAACAGTATGTTGATTAAAAAAATTGACCTACATACTACAGTAAATGCAGAAATGTTTGCGATGGTTTTATGTTGAACTTTTTTGCGGTGAACTCTTTGCCGCTCCATTGTGTGACTGTAGCACTACTATTGTTTCAAACGCGAACACAACAGTTTTGCATTTACAGTATTAGATTAGATATATAACAAGACGATATGAAAGGCTATTATTGTTCTCTTGTGGTGTTTTCTCCACTCCAGTCCCCAGTGCTGCTCCTGGTTCGATCCAAATCCAGCCGTCGGGTTCTGGAGCTGACATGGAGGTGTCCTGGAGTCACGTGGCCACCGCAGACGTGAATGGAATCTTACAGGGCTACAGGGTGGGGTTCACTGATGCAGCTGCGGGCGGAGAGGTCAGTGTATCCTCATTGTGGTGTCAGATCTAACACTCCCCTAATGGACTCGCACTCAGTCAGTCAGGCATTGGGTTGAGATATTTGTCCTCTTTAAGCCGGCGTCACAATTCATGCGAGCGCCGGCTGACTTTGTAGATCGCCCGAAGCTCGCCCAATTTCAAAATCGCCTGAGCGTCGGCCGTATTTTCCAATGAAAATCTCGGGCGACGTCCGTCAAACACTTAAAACCAAAAATCCCCCATGAGATGGTACCATCTTGGACATGGACAAAGTCTGTATCGACTAACCTGGTAAAAGGCCAGTATTTGGATCAACTTTTATTTCTAAAAATCACCAGACGTGAATTTCTTATTTGTGACGGTGCCTGAAGGCGGTTTGAAGCCTGCGTAATTGACAGGACGTCAGCTGTACTTCAGCCGAAAATGCACAATGTCATTTAAAGCTCGCCAACACGTCGGTCGGGCTGAATTTCTTATTTGTGACGGGGGCTTAAGGCGGTTTGGTATTTAACTTGTTTGGTATCAATGCATAGAAAAAAAACAAACTTTTTCCCTGCTACCTAACCTCATAGCCAATACAATTTTGGTGCCAAATGGCAAACTTGGCAGGCTGAAGGTTAGGTTCTAATGATCAAAGATGAATCAGATATGTTTGGCCTAGGAAAATTAATATTGTGTTTTCTATTACGGTCCTGAAAAAATTAGGGTCGGTAGTTATTCGTATTCCTTTTTTTTAGATTTCGGCCAATGGGATCAAACAGAAAAAGTTTAACAAGACAGTGAACATACAACCTCTTGTATTTTCAACATCATGATTTGATTTACCCGGTATACAGACATACATTGTTCAAGCACAATTTTCTGTTGCCACAGAAAGGAGGAGAATATGTTGGAAAATGTTTCTACAATGTTTTTATTACTCAGATGTCAGATAGAAAATTTTATGTCTCTTGCCAGCAGTCAACAACCAAAAAGGCTAGGGTCAGTAGGTTTTTGAAAGTGTCGGTCGGGTATCTGAAACACAACATTTTTTTGTAGACCAATTTAATTTCTTGGTTAATGGAATTTAAAAAAAAATGCTAGATTGGAAAATCAACATGAAAACAGAATCTCAGAAGAAAGTTTGTACTTTGGTGCACACATTTTCAGGAAGTGAACAGGGTCAGGTGCAAGTTTTCACCCAGCCTTCTGTTTTAATGATGCTATTGTGCTAAAAATTAAAAAAAATCTGTTAACCAAGAAATTAAATTGGTGTGGCCTTATCAAGAAATATCCCCAATGATTTCCATTTTATAATTTCATCAGTGTGTAATCCTAAGAGTTTGGTACTTCATCGTAATTCAAGTCTGGTCAAATGAGGAGCCATCAGTATTTGATAATGATTTCAAAGCACTGTGTAAAGTTTGGTCACAATGGTCTGAGACAGCCGTGTCCTTTTTTAATGTTTAGATTAGATGTCCATAGAACAGTGAGGCTCAAAATATCAGAGATTCCCAAAACGCCAGTTGTTGAATGATTGGTAGATGAAACTACATGGCATGATCCCTACCTAGACACCCATTGATCAGTGTCCACCATCTGATGGAGGCCTGCATTTTGTACAAATATTTGTGCAGTCTGGATTGGGTTGGTGGTGTTGATACAGGGTTAGCTCTTCAAATAGGCAGACGAAATCACGGAAGACCTATCGGGCACGTTGGAATGCCAACTACTGGCGCTGTAATGTGTCCATTTTGAGGCTAGTGAGTGCATGAGCTTGCCAGGCAAAACAGATTTTGATTATTTACCTTGGAATAATTTTGTCAAGATCTGCACTGGAAGAAAAACCGTTACACCCCTTGGAATTTTAGCATTCTATGTCAAACAGTCATATTGTACAAAAATTAATCAAGTAATCAACCATTAAGTTAAAAGAAGAAAAATTAGAATTATAGCTTTTAGATATGATTTGAATAGATGTGAGGCAATTTGCCTTGTCACCTGTCAATGAGGAACGGAACGTATATTTGAACGATTATCAAATCCTTTGAAAATAACAACTACTGTTGACTTGCAAAATACTTGAATTGCATTCAAGTTTGCATGGTTTAATGTTAATGGTTTCTACGGTAACCTCTCAAGTATAAACTTAAAATCATCGTAAAAATGCTTGTTCTGTCTTCTGCCCACCTACCACCTTAATTGTTTCAACTGAGAAGTAAAATGTCCGTTAACATTCCATTTTCTCCCTACAGAGAAATTGAATTGTCGCAAACTTAAATGCATTTACAGTCTAGATAAGGTACTTGATGTAGGCAGGTTACTTTTTGATTAAAGTCAACAGGTCAAAATTGCATTGCCAAGCAAATTATAATGATAATAATAATGGTTTATTGGTCAGAAATTACCCGTGCAATGGCAGCCAGTGCTGAATTGCTGCAGGGTTTACAATCACATAATACACAACAGATACATATTTGCTCCACACTTGCACTTTGTGGAACTGTCACAAGGGTCTGGGCGGCTGCCATTTGGCGCCAGCAGGTGACCTGAATACGACCTTTTTATGTTTTCAATCAATTATGAACTTATCTGACATTGTTACAGAGGGTGGAGGATGTGAGGTCGTCGAACTCTGTCATCCTGAGGGGGTTGGACCCGACCACTAACTACAGCGTGCAGGTGTGGGCCCTAACTCAGGTGGGGGATGGAGTCAGGAGCAATCCCATCATGCTGTATGGTACAGGTTAGTGTTGTTCCTTTACGCTCATACCAAGACAAAGATTATGATATTGTCCTGCCCTGTTCATATATCTACGTATATAGGCCAATTCATATACAACTCTATGCAAAAATGAGACATTGTTTTACATTCCTGACACAGAATACTATCATCGTCACCATTGCATTGTATACTGTTTCAGCCATTGGTATGCACATTACTAGATCAATTGTTATTAAATTAAATGTTGTAGATTAGTTCTTTGAAATTGCTAAATATTAGAAATAGTCGATTGTTATGTATCTACAAATTGCCATACATTGTTACCCATTACAGTTGTCGCGCAATGAAGTTCTTTTTTTTCTTCATCTTTCTATTATGTATAGGGATGTCCTATAGCTCAACTGGTAGCAGCCTCACAGTTGAGCTTCTGGTTCCAATTAAAATAAAAAACTGTGCCAAAATATCCCCAATGATTTCCATTTTATAATTTCATCAAAGTGTAATCCTAAGTCATTGTGGCTGGTGTGTTAGTCCGTAGGACGGTTATACCGGCTATACAGATACAAAAAATGTAGTTGCTAACTGGGAGACCCTGGTTTAATCCTGGGCAGGACATCTCGGTCGGTGGTACACTTGTCTTTTGGAAGGGACGTGAAATGAGGGTCGCATGTTTAAGGAGGTGCCTTGAGCACGTAAAATGGGAAGGACTAGCAATTGACCCCTCCTGTAAAAATATACCCTGCTTCTGAAACAGCAAGGAACCTATGTGCTACTATAGAAGCAAAAAATATGCTTGTCTCAATGGTTTTTAGATTTAGTAATACATTTTGTATTCTGGCGATCAACAATCAATCAATCAAATGGTTTTTATTGTCAACAAAACTCTAGCAGCCAGGGGCTGAATTGCGGTTTGTTTTACACAGTATACCGCCACAATCAAAACAAGTCTCAGTTAAACGTTGAAAACAATAGAAAGCGTGCTTGGTCACATGCATCCACATACGGATATACACTTTACGTTTTTTTAGATATACAACGTTCTCATAAAATCTTACATTAAATATATCTTACTTACAATGATCATGACTTTAGCCTTGAAACAAGCTTAAAAGTTCAAAAGTCTAAGAGTTCAAAAGTCTAACAATATGTGGAATGGCAGTGTTCCTAAAGCGGTCCGTTCTCGCGGAGATAGTGTTCAGCTTGTGGCATGACTTGGTGGTTCGTCCACTGGTCTCTCCTCTCGTCGAAGGAAGCCACTCTCTGAAGGTGTTGGATTTAAATAGGCCACGGCCAAACTTCAGGATCAGTTGTTCAAGTCTTTCCTGAAGTGCGGGAAGGCCTAGGTAGCAGCGTGCTTCTGAGTACCGGGTGTAGTTACTGCCGAGAATGATCCGGCATGCTCTGCGCTGAACGTTCTCTATCTCTATCTGTAAAGAAAACAAAAGTCCGCCAAGGTTGTTGACAGTATCACGCCAACTTTAATAGTGTAACAGTGATGACATTCCACAAAACAAACTGTCCTTAACTCTAACTTGATTATGTTGAGAACGTTTGACCTTTCAGTGACTGTTTAATTGGGACTTCTGTAAAGATGTGTTGTTGTTATAGGGAGGGCGTGGCTCATATACATATTGTTGCTAAGGCAACAGTTTGTTCATGACTTCCTATGTCAGTGTGATGTTCCTGTGAGTAAACCGGAGACATTCTTAATGCATGAGGGAAGGTCCTGGGTTAGCTTTGAGGAAGTGTAATGTCTGCCCATGGCCAGTGGTCATTGTAACTGGGAGATCTAGTGTCTTCAATCTTCACATATTATACTGACCATTTAGTAGCAGGCTAATTCCGTTTTCCTTTTGTGGATTATAGGATCTGGTGGTTCATTTGTAGTTGGATATCCAGCAGAAGGTAAGAGACATACACTTGATTTCAGAATGGTGTACAAGGACTACTGTAAATGCATTTAAGTTCGCTGTGGTTTAGTTTAGAGGTAGGGAAAAAATGTGTTTGAGTTCACTTGGTTTTTAGTTTGCGGTTGAAACAAGGTGGTAGGTAGGTACAAATGTATACGTAGAAGACAGAACATTTAATAAATATTTTTGAGGTGGTTTTAAGTTTGCGGTGAAGAGGTCTGTAAAAACCTGAACATTAAACCACCGCAACCTTGAATGCATTTACAGTATATAATTGTGCAGACAGAAATGAAGATTCAGCCTGCGCAGCATGTTCATGGATGTTTTGTACTTCAATAAGAGCATGATCATTTTATCATTGTAGTTTTTTCATGGTAATGTTATCAATTGATTAAAAGTTTTTTCTTGTTTCCAATGTAGTAATCTCTCTCCTTCAATACACTATTATCATTGTGCAATAGTCAAACATTGCATTAAAAATGATGTAGTTTAATGGTATGTTAGCTTATAATCTTTTATCAGTTTTGTAGTGCTGAAAATCTTGAGACTTCTGCAGTGCTACATTGAATGTTGTTTCTGTCGCAGACACAGTCCCCTCTAACGACATGGCCAGTGGGAACCAGTGGAGTGTGAAGAAGATGGATCTGGTGATTGGAGGGTCCATAACAGGACTGATTCTCACCATGGTCGTGATGACCTACGCCTGCTGCAAGTGTCACAGGAAAAGGCGTGCCAAGGCCGGCAAGAGGTTAGTTGTGAGAAATAGAATGATAATATGATATATAAACATGTATATAGAATACAACGTGGGGTATTCCGTATCCCCCGAGGTTCCGGCCCGACTACTAAAGCAAGCCTGACAAATTCAACATAATACGCTGCCTTTCAGAATTAGGAGTAGAGTGTTGATAGACCCCCCCCCCCATGCAAATTGCCATACATGGGTACAAAATCATCATCATCAGTCCACTTGCTTTCACAACGATAGGGTTGTACCGCCCTTTATGGGGTGACATACCCTTTCGTTGGTTGTCATGAGTACAAAATATATGTGTGTTATTCTCTTTGACTCAGTGTCTATGTAAACAGTATCTATTTGTCGTTATTCGTCCATGAAGAGATCCAGAGACAGCCAGTACTGTTCCTATGATGCAACATACTACACCCATCAAGTCCAAGGCAGCCAAGAGTTTCTCCAAGAAGCTTGCAGCTGAAGGTGTGTCTCCTGATTTTATCTTCAAGTTTCTTTTATGTCCATTGTAGCTCTTCTGTAGATTTGTTCTCAAGTGATGGAGAGTTAGAAATGTCGCACGTTTACAAGTCTTAGAGCACATTTTTTATGAGTATTAAACGTAAAGAGAAATTTGTATTCCTCACATTCTTCAAAAAACTAACTCTTACTAATCATACAGCCTCCTACATTCAAACAATTACCAAGAAGGGAGATTGGAAGCCAAAAGTACTAGTCCATACTACACAGACATTTATATGCACATGAATATGTATATGATTGTCAACATGTGATCTGTGGGGCAAAAATGTACAATAAAGGTCTTCATTTTTTTTGTAAATCAATTTTCTCTGGGACTTAATTTCGTGTTAGAAGGGGAAAGGAGTAATTTGTGATGTTGAAACAAATCTGTCGTACAGTTGTAATACATAGGAAACACATAATCACGGAGAGGTCATCCCAAAACCATGAAAATAGAATGACCGGGAAGATTTGAGGATTTACACTATACATGTACTTACTTACCCTTTTTTTGTGTGTCTTTTTTGTGTGCAGTTCAATCGTTCCGTCTATCCCCTAATATGACAGAGAGTGTCGTGAGTGTGCTGCTCAACAGGGAAAGGTTAGAAGTGGGGAAGGTTGTTGGAGAAGGTGAGTTTTCATAAGAAATGATTGGTTTAACCCACTTGCTGTTATCATTGGTCAAGTTAATAATTGCCATGCTATCATTGGTTGAACTGCTAATTGTGATAGACAGTCAGGATTGGACTACTGTATATTTGCATTGATTGGTCAACAATGTACCGGGGTACATCGCTTTCTAGTGATGATGTTGACATATTTAGTTTCAGGGAAAATTCACAGGTTACAGATCAAAGACACTCTCTACAATTTTTTTAAAGGAAGATTTTTTTAAATGCTACAGTTGCAAGAGGTTCATCTCAGAAACCCACACAAATTATTGCTGATAGGAATAGGCATACTGTCATAACTGTCATAAACTGTCAAAATATGTCTCCAGGTGTATTTTGAAAGTGCTACTTGTCTTCTCTTCTCTCCATCCAAGCATTTCCTTGGGACATCATAACGCTTGTAAGTCTTATGATGCACTGGGATTCCTGCTGTCCTACATTGTATGTTCTGTCTGGATGCTGTGTATACCATGTTTTCACATATTCTACACTTGTAACCAAGGGATGTCTCTAGATCTATATAGCTCAACTGGTAGCAGCCTCCTAGATACAATTTGTTGGTAACTGGGAGTCCCTATAGTTCAAACTCGGGCAGGACATCACGGGTGGGGCTGTACCGGTCTTTTGGAAGGGACATAAAATGGGGGTCCCATGTTTGAGGAGGTGCCTCGAGCACGTTAAAGAGAAAGGGCTAGAAGTGGTGAACTTCGAATTCTATACCCCTCCCTGTAAAAATATACTTTGCTACTGAAACAGCAAACTTGCTGACCTATATGGGACTAGGCACTACATGGGTCTAAACTGATGAACTTAGGCATACTTGAAAATTTTACCATGCAAGTTTGTTCTTGGTGTTACAAGTCACTGCCTATCATTGATGTGAGATACAAACTTTTTAGAAAATGCGTTAGTGTTAGATGAAACATATATCAAGGCTTTACCCTAAAAATAAAAAGTTTCACCTGTGATTTTTACAGGTGAGTTTGGGTGTGTGACAGAAGCTAAACTCAGACTGGAGGGCAACAGGTATATGACTGTGGCTGTCAAGACAATGAAGAGTAAGTCATGCCAACTTCTTTACCCTTAAAACTAAAAGTAAGGAGTGCAGCTACAAATTTATAAGACATTGTCAGTTACTCAAGCTAGAATTACTGGTCATGTTACCAAAGTTCTCTGTTTTATTTTGTATCTTTATTGTATTGAAACATAGTGTATGTAAAACTATGTCCATGACATTGTGTATAAGCTGGTTCATAGTTTAAACTGCTCATGATTGTGATGCATTGCGAGTAATATGTTTAAGATGAAGATGCAAACAAGACACATCAAAACATGATATCAAACATGGTCTGGACAAGAACTGTAAGGGCCTTCACCTTTTACCTTATCCATACACAGTTGAAACTGTGAAATGGCTTATTTGTAGTAATGTACAGACCCCATAGCTTTGCTTCTGACATAGAAATCCAAAATAAAAACATACAAATAGAACAACTCTTTCTATGGTTTATCTGCTAATTATGATGGACAGTCAGGATTGGTCTATTCTATAAACTGCTGACATTGTCCATGTACCCCCAGGTAGGAGCAGCAAGCAGGATGTGGAGTCCTTCGTCACCGAGGCGCTGAGGATGAAGGATTTTCATCATCCCAACATCATGAGTCTCATTGGTAGGATAATGTTTCTTGTATATTTTATTATTATTTTATTGTTATTACAAAGGCATATGATTTTGCTTGATCTAGAACATTTTTAGTAAAGGTGAATCATTGATTTGAGATATTGCTTTTTTTTTCATATTGCTCAAGACAGTGCCTTCAAGTGCTTTAAATTTGTAGTTAAGTTAACTTAAAGTCCTTCCCACATTAGATACAAAATGTTGTGCATAGGGTAGCGCCCATATCCATTTCAATAGCCATTGGGCCTCACAACTTTGTGCAACCACTAAAACAGGGGGCTAGTCCACTGGTAGTGGTGTGTGTTCAACTACCATCACCTCACCTCACCTAGTCCCATCCTCATCTTGAGGGTCGGGGACCATGGTCGCTTTCAGCAACTACCATACTCTCTCCCAAATGCTGAGTGCTATAAGCAGAGAAAATATTATTTAAAGTCTTTGATATGGCTAGACCTACCAAATGCATCATCATCATCATCATCATCTATCGGCCATCGGCCGGGACTAAATAAGTACATACATCACTCCAAATCGCCTTGTCCAACATCATTTGTCCTAAGTGTTCATGCAAATGCAAGGCAAACACTCTACTCTCTTGACCATGTCACCAGTCATACTGTAGCTAGTTCATACTGTAGCTAGTCAAGGAAAAATGTGAGCATTAATATTCATTCTCATTATCTTTCCAGGTTTGATTATGGAACCCCCGGAGACTAGATTCCTGCCAGTTAAAGCCATGGTGGTTTTGCCCTTCATGAAGCATGGCGACCTTCACACCTTCCTGCTGCGCTCCAGACTGGCCGACAAACCAAAGGTAGGATGAAAACTAGTCTGTGTTACACAAGCTCATGCTGTCAGAGGCTGATTGGGCCTCCTCCGCTCTAGTCTAGGGGCCTGACCAGCGGAAGGGCAGCTGAGAAGCCTGACTTAATCAGGCAAGGATGAGGACTACATTGAGAAACTCTCTGTACTAATTTCAAATATGTGTTCACAGTCAAAACTTTGTTAAAACTTTGTTCTTTGCATCTTTATGACAGCTAGATGCAGCAAAATTGATTAGCATGATTGTGCATTTCAGTACTAGGTATATTGATAGCTGTTGCTGGTAGATGTGATTGTAATTTGCATGATCCAGTGGTTAGAGACCCTGCCTCTAGACCAAGTGGTTGGGAGTTCGACTCCCGGCTACTGTCGCTGCACACAACATGCATGCTACTGGAAAGAGTTGTCAGAACGGCCAGATAAGCCGTGGTCCAATGTTCATTGTACTTGTTGAAAAGAGCTAGTAAGGGAATTTTCCTCTAAAAATGAACCTGTAAATACTGTGCATAGGGTCTGTCTTCTCTGTCACAGCCAGTGGAAGATTAGCTGACTTTGGTGAGCTATGCTGGTTCGAGATCACTTTTCTTTCACCACCTTTTGGATCGCTACATACATTAATTTTGTATTATTATAACAGAATATAAGATTCAACACTCAATCATATTTCATATCAATCACAATGTTTAACCAAAGGTCTTTATTTTACCAGTTTGTGCCAATCCAGACCCTCCTGAAGTTTTCAGTGGACATAGCCAAAGGCATGGAGTACCTGGGACAGATGGAGTTCTTACACAGAGACCTGGCTGCACGAAACTGCATGTAAGTCAAGGATATACTTTGTTCATGTATGGCTAAAACCCCTTAAAGTGGAATTTGATGCAAGATGTAAATTTAAAGTAATTTGCTTTCAAAGACAACACACAAAACAAAAGATTTATGTTGTTTTGTCTTCTAAACCATACTTTTGCATCTTATCAACATCTACTGCCACCAGGGTACATAATTCCGCCTCTATGAAAAGATATGTTCATAAAACAGATCTCCAACCCAACGTCTTCCAGTACAATGCACTCCTGTATATCTGTGCATACCTGGGAGGTACTGCTCTAGAGATCTCTCAAACCCACTGTTTTTTTAAGGTGGCAGATTTATGTAATCCGGCAGAGTAATGTTAATGGGATTACATCAAATTTCATTAATTTTATAAAATCAAGGGTCGCACAAATCCAACTTTAGTTGCTGTATGGTCACTCAGTGATTGCTGTCTAGTGGAAAGGGTTCAAAAAGGGAAAATGCATCTTCTGACAGATGTGTAGAGGTGTCCTGACTAAGGAATCTTGATGCTGTGTCAATGATACCCCAAAAATTAATATTAGATAGATAAAATAAATAAATAATGTGTACAACATTTTTTCTGCTTGTTGTTAGCAAGTTTAACAATTAATGACACGGCAAACAACTTGCCAACAGGTTGGATGAGCAGCTTGTGGTGAAGGTTGCAGACTTTGGCCTGTCCAGAAAGATCTACTGTGAGAACTACTACAGACAGGGCAGCATGGTCAAGGTACCGGTCAAATGGCTGGCCATGGAGAGTCTGGCCGACAGGGTGTACACCACACAGAGTGATGTGGTGAGTAATATTATAGAGAAGGATTGAGACAGCTCGTCTTCTTCTTTTTGGTGACTCCTCAGGGGCCTCGTTAGTAGAGCACTGTGATTGAATTATATTCTAAAAATTATATGCATGCTTTCCCCAGGGAATTGTTTTTTTTTTTCAACACCTAGGCCACACCAATTTAATTTCTTGGTAAACAGATTTTTTGAAAAAATGCTAAATTCCAGAATCTCAGAGGAAAGTCTGTACTTTGGTGCACACAGTTTCAGGGAGTGAACAGGGTCAGGTGCAACTTTTCACCCCAGCCTTCTGTTTTCATGATTTTTTTTATTGCAAAAATTAAAAGATAAAATCCGTTAACCAAGAACTTAAATTGGTGTGGCTCTAGCAGGAACAGCATTTGCACATGCCTGAACTCTAATGCTTGGGGTATATAGAATAGGCAGTAGATTGTACACGCTATTAAAATTTTTTTACGATATGTTAAATGAGCTTTTTCTTTTCTCATGACTTGGTCTAACTACATGTATTTGACTGTTGGGGCACCACAGAAAATTTGGCAACAAGTTTTCATCACCTTTCCAGGTTTTCTGTTCTTAATGTGTCATCCATGCCCATTCTTTTCCTTTGCCTTCCTCTTTCTTCTTCTCTGGATGGTTCTGTACATGTGCATGATAGTTTTGGCTATCCTGATGGCTGTACCATTTACTTTTTGTTTTTGTTTCATGACCAACCTCACATATTCTGTCTTCAGTGGTCGTTTGGTGTGACCCTGTGGGAGATCATCACAAGAGGAGCCACGCCCTATCCAGGTGTAGCGAACCACGAGGTGTATGACCTTCTACTGAAGGGCTTGAGACTGCAGAAGCCTAGGGACTGCTCAGATCAGCTGTAAGTATCCGAATCATTCTGTATCTATATAGCCAGTTTAACCACCCTTCAGAATTAGATACTTACATGTAGTAGTTAATACATATATTTAAGGAGATGTCATCAACTAAAATCATTTTTCTAAATTTTTCGTGTTACGTTTGTTTCTTCAAAACTTTTAAACAAAAAATTAAGGCGTGAGGGAAAACAGGTCAAGTTTTAGTTTGATATTCTTTTTTTTATTTATTTTTTATTGCATTTCACAAAATGAACACATAATACAAACAAGAGAAAATCAAAGTACAGAAAAAAGAACATAAGCCACAGATCCAAAAAACAATAAAGGTGGAAACAGGAATGGAATGTTTGATATTCTTAACATTGTCATGAATTGTGTTGCATTAAGGTTGCTTCTTTTACAGCTACCAGATCATGTACAGCTGCTGGCGGATAAACCCGAAGCACCGTCCCAGTTTCAATTTCCTGGTCAGGAAGTTGCACACCATGCTGAGTGCCATGCCCCCTCCCCCGTCCATAGACAACTCCTTTTACGAGAACACCAGTAATGTCATCAAACTCACAGACTCTGAGGCCTGTTTCCAAGACACAGAGTGCTAGCAGAGGGCCAGGATGACAGAAGAGACTGATGTGCAAAATATCTTAAACGTCTAGTATACAAATTAAACGTCTAGTATACAAATCAGCCCCTTCAGCAAGTTTCCTTGCTGTTTCAGTATCAGGGTATATATTTACAGGAGTTGCTAGACATTCCCCTTTAACTTGCTGGAGGCACCTTGAACATGGGACCCCCATTTTACATCCCATCTGAAAGATGGGTGCAGCCCCAACCGAAATGTCCTTCCAGGATTGAATCAAATAATTGGAATCAGGAGCTCAACTGTGACTCCCTGCTACCAGTTCACCTTTGACCTCGCCCATTCACAGTTTAAACCTTTGAACCAGGTTATAATTTTGACAATGGTTTGAAGGAAACGTATTCAATGCTAAGGAGCTAAGTGCCCATTGATAGAAATTAAAGGATACAGTAACATGTAACTGCCAAAACATCCCCAGGAGCTAACATATACTGCCATGAGCTTTATGACAGATTGTTGCAATATTGTTGTTTTACTCCTAATAGTATTTTGGAAAAGCAGATCAAAATGTTGTCTCAAATGGAGAGCAGTAATCTATGGTGAGCTATCGGAAATGAGCCATGATACTCTGATGTTAGTGTGGACCTGTGCAGTTGTGGTTTTAATGATGACCTGAACATAGGGGTGGGTACCGGTACATGGTACGAAACTGTTACATGTACTTCTTGCTATAAGAAGTCAAGAAAAAAATGGCGCAAACAAAATCAGTGAACCAGTTTTTGGACTGATTAGAAAATGAACAGTAACAGTTATAATTGTGATTGGTTTGAAATGGGTGCAATTCTGTATTTGGCACGAAGGTTCATTTCAAGGTTGCTCTCTAAATAGTCAGCCCTAATGTGAAGTGAAAATTTTCTATATCATTCCAATTTACAATTTGAATATAATTTGTACCAGAACTCAGTACAACATATACTCAGGTTCAGATCCAGACATGATCTTCTGGACCTGACCCTCTGGACCTGGATCATATCTGGACCTGAAGTTTCTGTACCGGTACCCACCCCTACCTGAACATTTGAATTTTGTGGATGGCTGGACAATGATTTGGCTAGTATTTATGGTCTCTAGGTCAGATAGTCACACCGGTTGCATTGCAATACAATGAAATGTGTAGATATCAATATTAATGTACAAAAATGTGTAAGTAGAGAAATTGTCATGTATAATCTTTTTGTAATGGGGCATTGCTTTGCAAATGCTGCTATTCTTCTTGTTTAGATGCAAAGGTATTGGACACTGTATGCTTTGATATAATCACAATATACCTGTATAACTTAAAAGTTTTATTGTTTCATTTATATATTTGTACATTTGCATAGAATTTGCAGCATTATTGTCAGCCCTCACATAAATGTTTCTTGTACCTGAAATAGCTGCTTACCTTTCCTTAGTTTGTTGATTGGTATATAAAATGATATTCCATGTAATTTGGTCTTCTTGGAAGCATGCATGATAGTATTTTATTATTCTTGATGTTCTTCTTCTTGATCTTGATCTTGATTGAATACTGGGCAACACCCCTCTTGTTGGGGTAAAGCGCCCAGGGGAGTGCGCTGCGCTTTTATTGTCCTCTGAGGTGCTGGAGCACCTGCATGTTTAAACTTTGTGTTCTTTGTTAGATGATGTATATTGTGAGCATTCACTTCAGTTTACTAGTTAACATGTACCTAATAGGATCCAGTATGCTCAGTGCTCATTTTTTCTTACAAAAGGCTGCCTTAATACCTTACCCAGGTCAAGTTTTAGAATGATGTGAACAGTCAGTACTTCAAAACGCAAAATACAAACAAAGAAATAACTTAGTGCAGTAAAGTGCAACTGTGTAAAAACTTGCAAATACTTGATGCTATTCACATGTAAATACAGTGTATACTTCATGTCCATTAAAATCTCTTTTCAGAACAAGCTTTTGACCCTGACTTACTAATTTTCCTTGTTTTGAGTACAGTTACTGTAGGTGTGATAATAAGTTACAACAACAGAATAATAGAGCACACAGACAGGAAAAGCCATTGCTTGGGCTTGGGCTGGTAAAACACTTTCAATTCAGCCTGCATGTTGGATGGTTACCAGGCTAGCAAGCACCTGCAGGCTAGCACCTGGTTACCAGGCTAGCACCTGCAGGCTAGCACCTGGTTACCAGGCTAGCACCTGCAGAAATCTTCAATCTAAAATGGCTTTTTCTGGGATGGGTGCTGCTGTTAACCAATTTTGGTTGTTTAGTTGAGTGTAAATACCCCTTGGGGACCTCAGAGAAGTAGCTGCCAGTTGGGTAAGGGGGTTGCTTAGCAGAGGGTCTTAACTATGTAAAATTGGACAGGACTGTTTCATTGTGGCTTGTGACTGGTTGCCCGGCCAGGCCTAGGTCTGACTGTACTAATCATCTGCCCTTCCCTGGAGGTTTGTATGTGGAAGTGGTGTGATCTTCTATGTCCATACGATCATGACCTTCCCTGAAATCGTAACAGGAAAGATTAATGATTGAGCTTGCCAATAAACTCAAATAAGACAATAAAAGCCATGGATACAAAGCTGCAGATTTCATTTATTTCGTATAACCAATAGATCAGTATCTGTATAGCCGGTATAACCGCCATTCTGCGTAACACACCAGCTTTGCAGGTATGCGGCACGGCAGAAGCTGGTTATAATACATTGAACAGCCTGTCACACCTAGTCTTTGCAGATCTGACTGCAACCGTTCCTTAAAGCTATTTAGTGAGGATATTCCTACTGTAACAGTATCTCAAACAGTAAATACAGTACAGTTGTAAGTCACCGCTTGGTAGAACACACCAGTAGGAACAAGTTTGATCCACTCCCGGTGGAATAGATCCCTACTCTACATGTATATAAACAAACAAACAAACAAACAAACAAACAAGTGTACCTGTAGCACCTTCTGCAGTACAGGTCGTCATCACAGCCATGACATCGCAGCGTGGCGTCCTGGTTACAGATGCAGCACCAGGGCAGCTCCTCATCACTGTCTGAGTCTTCAGCAACTAACTGTCAAGAGTTAAACATACTCACTACTGGGACCCAAAATGTATAAAAAATGTCAATCCTACCCCTATACATTTCCAATTTTTGAAGACCTTTTCGAGACATTCCAACAGAATGTCTTTTTCGGGTTTTACAATGTCTTTATAGGGTCTTTTGGGGAGGACTTCCTTGTTGTTTTTTTCAATTGTTCAGGAAATGTCTCCCGAATGTCTGGAGATATAAACTGTGAAAACTTGCATGCTTGCGAAAAACACGCCCATATAATTAGCCTGAATTAATTGCGCTGCCAGCGGCCCTCCCGATAGATCGACCTAGTTGGGGAGTCACAGCGAGAGCTTGTCACAGTAAATACTTGTTTGCACAGACCACAGACTTACACCTTCCTGACACTTGCGCGATCTGAAGTCCCCTAAGGCCGCGTCAAATGTTTGCCAACTAATGAGCGTTACGAACCAACATTTCCAACTTGGCGTACCTCAGCAGCGCGTACGCGTGTGGGGTCAATTTGATTTTAAAAAATACGTTTTAATTTTTACCAAATCCTCGGCCACAAATTACAATGCAAAGTTTAAAAGCTCCAGGAAGCAGCACGTTTTAACCTGATCATGATTTCGTTTGCGTTTTTGTGTAAGTATCAAAGGTGAGTGATATTCAGCCTATACATGTATCGCTGTTTTTTTTCATTCCATAATGATAATTATTTTCAAAAATAACCAAGTTTGTCGTGTTGTCTCCTTAGTAAGGTTGTTATCGGAAAAAAACTAATTGAGGGCTCAAATGAAAGGCATTGTGTGCGCCCTTTCACGCTGTCTCGACATGACAATGTGAATGTCTTTTGAATATCTTTTGACTGTTACGAGAATGTCTTTCCAATGTCTTACCTCTTCTCATTGTATCGAGGGCATTATATTGCTAATTGTACCTATAACTAAACGATACAACCAATGACGTTATGTCCTTGATACAAACGATACGGTCAGTATTCCACAGTCAATGCTTGTCGAACCAAAAAGTTTCTTATCAAACTGTTTTCTCCGCGGAAGAGCTAGTCCGGCACCGCGGTCTGTGTAACACGGCGTCGGTAAAATATATTCACGCATGCATTTCTGTATAAGATCTCTTGCATGGATATGACGTGACCTGCCGAAATACATGACTAAATCAGGACGGTAACTCATGGTCGAACTTTCGCCTGTTCGCCGACAAAACATCAGATGCCGGCCGACAGAAAGACGGGGAAAAAACAGACAAGACGGTTGCTGTGAGGACTGGCGGTTGCTAGGGTGTGATTGGCAGCTACATTTGTGTTAAGTGGACGCCAAAAATTTGGTGTGCTAAAAACTTGTACATTTCTTAAATGCCCAAATTTCTTACTTAAAGATTTCATCTGGTTATCGACAAATGTGTTCCTTCTGGGGAAAATAACAATACTAGTACTTAATTGGAAATTTAGAACTTTTTCCACATTTCACGGACCGACACCCTCACGTGACCAGGCGCGGGAGCGTATCAATCAAGTTCCGACGTTGACAGATCTACCATTTTCTTATCTGGACTTTATTCTACTTGATCGCCGATACACTGTGCAAGACTCGTAGATATGTGAAATTGGTTACTAGTATCCTCGTTTCACATTCGTTTTCATCAAACCTTGATAACCAATTAATTCATAATATAATATAACAGTTCGCTTACCTGGATGTTTAACATTCATAAACGTAACAGTTCGGACTATTCGCGAAATACTAGTACCACGATCTTGTCAGGAAAGTTTGGTAGTGATCTGACTACTGTATTTGCTTACGGGGAGGAAAGACAACGGAAACAGTTTTAGAATCAAGCCAATGTATTTGAACAATCATCTGATGATTAACTGTGCCCAACGAAATTATGTGGATAAAACTAAACAATGAAGTAAAAGCAGTTCTTGTAAGAATAAATTACTTCCTATATAATGCCCTTGGTTCTCCTAAACAAGTTAAAATCCACAAACGCTCGTCGCGACTTGTCTCCCAACAAGACAGCGTGGTGCCGCAGGCCTGTCAAAATTGATTGATGAACTCCGACCGAAACCCTCGAAACGGCGGTCTGAGCTCAGATCAAAGGCTGTGCGCGGCGGTACAATTTAACGAACGTTGTTCGTTCGATGTTTAATAGAAATTCTGTTTTAGTTAAAGTTTTACCGACAGTCACGCCGCACAAAAAAATACGCTGCCATGGCACAACATTTTGGTGCTTCCACGTGTATCTTCATTTCTGTGACTGTGACCGCTTTTTTGCTGCTGAAATCAATTTTGACACAAAAGATCAACTATTGCACTATTGCGGAATGCCATTTTTTACGGACTACAGGGTTTGAACTGATCAAACATTCTTTATCAGTTTGTACGTGTTTAAACTCCGAAATGTTCCAGATATTTTTGAGACAATGCAGATCGGAGCTGCTATACGTAGGAAACGCTAACAACGCTGAGGAAAACCATTGGGAAAACAAAGGCCGTTTCAAAACAAAGCCGACGGAGTCTATTGTGCATCACGTTTTCTTCTGTGTCGATAGTGACTAACCTCCTTGCTGAAAACAAGATCTTTGGAAATACTACTATATATGGTCGTACAATCCCCCTCTCTTTTTATAGAATACCGTAAGCTTCATTTGTTACAGATTATTAACTTTTTTAATGTTCTCTTTTATACATACAGATGCGAAGAATACAAGTGTATGAGGAAGAATACTACCGGGCGACTTGTTCTTCCCAAGGACATTATAAAATGTCCTTGTTCTTCCAAAGCGTTTTTATTATTCTAGTTTACTTCCGGTGGGAAGAGCGATATTTTGTTGTCCTTGCACTACAGTTCAGTGATGTTGGTCCTGTTTCGCCCTGTTTATTCGAGTACTGTTTCCTTTCATTGTTAGTTATTTTATTACAGGACATTCGTTTCACGCTTTAACAGTATAGTATTTGTAATATTTTTGTCAGTCGATTTCGTTCTCTACGTATACTTACTTTTTAAAGAAAATGCTAAAAAGATGGTAAAGGTTTCCGACTTTCATGGGCTATACTCAGCAAGAGATTAGAGAGTGGTCTTATTGGTGCACACAGTAGGACGGGCCGGTACCAGACCTGTCAATTTATAAACCCATTGGCGTTCCCGATATTCCAGTGAGTGGATTTTGTGTCAGTTTCTTCATGGCTTTAATATAATATACATTCTGTTGTGAGGATTCAAAATTGGAACATATATCAACTACGAAGAACAAGTAATTTGAAGGCAATTATATATATGATGATGAACATAGATGATTCCAAAACTTACGTCTTTGTTTTGGTTTCTAAGTGAAGACGCAGTTAATTTTTTTCTGTAGTCTAGTGTAGATTACAAACCTACCGTAGATCCGAGCAAGGACATTATAATAATGCCCTTGATCCGAGGTAGATCCATTGTCTGCTTCAGCTCCGTCAATCGAGAACTTACCTTTCTTCATATTGAAGAGTTATAATTACAAAACCCTTTCGTTCATAAGCTTGGGGATGTAAACGCTGTTTTGTTTTGTAGACATTCTTCCGAATTATGTTAGTTAAACGACAAAACGTGTTAATAAATGTGCGTCCCAAATACAATTTTGCTAGTAACAATGATAAATACGAACGTCAGCAAAAAGTATGTGGAAACAAGGAAAAAACGAAACACAACCCAGAACAAACAAAAACAGGGCAAAGACACATTGGACCAAACGGTTTGAATAGATTTTCTTCGACGATCGTTTCGGCGTACCTGTATAAAAAAAAAGAAAATATACCAGAGTTACCAGATGCAAATAACAGTTGGCCCTTTCAAATGAAAGAATCGAGTAGCAACAGAGACTCTAAAGGAAATGTCTTTGGAAGTTGCAAGCGTACTGCTAACGCTTGGAGTTTAAAAAAAAAGACAAATTAGCTATTTCTCCAAATGCTGTCTCATTCAACTCAGAGGTAACTGTAAAACAATGGACATAGAATCGGCGTTTGTTGCCCACCTGAATCCGCATTTGTTTACTTCTCGACGCTGCAAAGCTAGCGGCAGACACTGCCAGACAGTGCCAGACACAGATGTGTATTGTAATCGAGAAATACTCTCCGACTCACTTCTTTGTTTCATTTGAGAAGAAGAGCGAGATTTTTTTGCTGTTTTAAAAAGTGTAAGTGATAAGAATAAAGGAAAGCATATTCTTATAACCCAGTAAGGCCATGTATTAAATCGCATGTCTTCTAAATTCCGACCACTTGTATAGCCTCCGATGCAGACTCCTCCCGGCTGTTTTCTTTTTCAAGTTACATTTTTTATACTATTACATTTTTTTTTCTTATTGCTGGCCAGCAATAAGAAAAAAAAATGTAATAGTATAAAAAGAAAACAGCCGGGAGGAGTCTGCATCGGAGGCTACCACTTGTATCTCTTGCTGTGAGTGTGACCTCATTGGTCTCCCAAAGTGGGACACCTTTTAGAAAAACGGATAATTTATTCACTATTCTTATGCACGGTCACAAACGCGCTCCCATTCTCGCCATGATGTAAATGTAGTCTTTCACAACTACGCTCCAGCAAGAACATTATAATGTCCTTGGCTCCAGACTATAAGGAGAATAATTTGTAAGGGCGTTTGGCCACAATCAGGGTAACATTTGCCCATGCAAAAGGGGAAACTATACAATTCTGTCTGGCTGGTAGCTTTCAAGTGTTGGCGGATGATTCGGTCACGTTATATTTGAAGAAATGCTCCAAACAAACATTGAACAGCCGTATCAACTTCTCAAAGTAATCTCCGGCACACTTCGTAGAATCAAGGCTGGGTAGAATCAAGGACATTTTACTAGTAATTTCCTTGGACCAAGGAGGTTAGGCAAGAGATTCTTACTACGACACATTGGTATCTTCTGTCATTCAAGTTGTAGTGACAATAAAAACAATTGAATTAGTTCCGTTGAAAACAAAGCGGGCTGCTGTTTACACAAGGTCTGTTGCGCTTGTGTTGAAGTTACTAGTATGCTCATTCTCCTCGGCCAAGTAAGTAGCCAAACACGGAACTTCCAAGTTCTGCACAGAACGCCACGCCGCTTCTCCCTTTGTACAATCCGGCTGTCAAAGGAGCCGCTTATGTCAATCAATCCAGCAGCGCTTTGCGCACATGTACAGACCAGTCTATCGTCCTGTTGTGTCTAAAATGTTGGCCATAGGTTTTTAGAAAATTGAATCAATCATAGCCAAAAATGTAACAACGCAGAACCGAATTGGTGCTATCAAAATCAAACAAAAGTGTTAATATATGGATCTCACCGTAACCATACCGCACGCCGCGTCAAGGACTCACGGTTCCTTTGAATTAATGTTTGAAAGGTTTGTTACATGATACTAGTACTAAATATTCAGCCCTAGAATATATTTCGCTGTAAACATAATATGGAGCATATTTTGTCAAAAAGATCTTAAATTTTGGAGTTCTCTAGAGGATGACTTCTACACAACTCTACCGAGTGTTCCAAATATGGGAGTCGTCGGCACGTCGAGGCTTATTTGCATAAAAAAAACAGATCGGAAAGGCGCGCCACTTCCGGCCCCTCGGCCTCGTAAACAGCGGACTCAGTCTCCTTGTTGCGTTGGAACTCATGATCGACGGTAACAGGATACATGGTCATATCACATATATCAACGGCACAAACGATGCCAGAGACGCTGGACAAAATATGGTGTCCCAAACTCGCCAGGCCGACGCATTTGTCGGAGATATGCTAACACCCTACTTAGCATATTTCGCGCCATTTTGAAACCCCGGTTTCATTTTTTGATCCGCCGTGATTGTTCTCTCTCTTTCCATTTTATCAAGGAGATTTTATACTGAGAAAACGTCGAAAAAGTCGGCGGACGGAAGGGATTATAAACCTAGTGCACATCGAACTGCACATGAACAAAATCCACCATTAATTTTTCAAAACGAATTTCATTGTAATACTGGTAGTGATGGCAGGGGAAGTCACTTTGCCGCCAAACTATCGGGTTGACAAACTCACTCTCGACAGTCTTAACCTTGCCCCCACCCCCCACCCCCAAATGACCAGAGGTGGCCGAGGTTTTGTTACAATAGGTAAGTAGGCAGGTAACGATTTTACTGCAGCATTAGTTTAATTTAGTTACACAGTGTGACAATCTCTCGCTGGCATAGTGTTGGGTCGGTCAGTCTGGCGGGCCGCGGCATTAGGTATCACCCAGGGCGCTTCCACACTGCGCAAAACGAGTGTACGTACGCGGCTTTCAGAGGCAATTCGGGGGGCGGGACGCAATTAATTATCGGAGAGACGCTAAAAACTTTGTAAGTACTTATTGTTCTAAATAATGGATGGTCTCCATGGGGTGTCTCTGCCTTCCGTGTGAACAGAGAATGTATACAAAATGTCTTTCCCCGGTTAAAAACATGTAGTTTCCGGAGCATAATGTCTTCTTCGGGTCCTTCAGTACCGTCCTTTGTTCCGGAATGTTAAGAAACCGATAGACATTTTATTGATATTCTAGGCCCCAGTAGTGACTGTTGGTAAGTATTGACCATGGTAAAATCCTAATTCACAACAGCCCTACAGCATCAGCTATGGCTAAACAGCCCTATACGAGAATGGCAGTCTCTGCCACATAAGTCTCATATGTAAGCTGACTCAGTTCTGTTGGAAAGCTCTTTTCTGCGGATCTGCTTTTCTTCTGCGCTGTGCAACAGTCTGGCTTCTCCTGAATTGAGCTAGCTGTGTGGACAGTGTGCATCTCCACCTGTAACTGTCACTTGCAAGGTCCTTCCAGTGCTCCAGAGTTAAACAAGGCTTTATGTAAATATAACGTTACAGTGTATAATTCATTTTCAGGTATAATTGTGACAAAAAAATCTTGGTTTCAAATCTAGGTTCTGTGGTTTCACTTCAGTCTGTACTTTCATTTCCCCTTGTGGTTGAAATTTTTGCAATAAATTATTAATAAAATGGCCACAAAACGGCATAATCACTGCAAATCTCTTTTTGTTTAAATGTGTCTAATTCTTAATTCAGTGGCAACAGTGCAATTTCCAATAAAGTTATCTTGTATCTGATTTGGAGCTGAAACTGAGAATGTGACATTCTGGTTTGTTTGTAGAGGTCATGTATTTTACCCATGCATTGCACGTCAGTGTGACCGCATGCAAAGAAAAAGTGGCGAAAATTCGCAAAGTTGGCATCATTTCCTAGCAATTAAAACACAGACCAGTGAGATATCCAGTTAAGTTACAAGGTTCCTATAGATAAAAGTAAACCACATAACATTACCTTTTGTCTTGTTGGTTTGGCTGCACCTTGAGCCTTGGTACCTTTACCCTTATTTTGGCCCAGGAGATCTGCAAATCCTGATGCTTTAACCTTTTCATCTAACTTGTCCTCTTCAAGGGCCTGTCCAGGAATACAGTATTGTAATATGTTAATAATCATGCAAATTTCTGGCGTGGGCTTGGGTTTTTACAGTGGTTTCCACACCGGCCCTGTGAGTAACGATCAGATCACACAGGGAACTGTCACAAGTATCTCTACCATAGTATTCAGCTGTTCAAATGGCAGAATTACTGAAAGGGTGATCATGATTTAAAAAAAACTACAGTCTGCAGAAATGACCACAGAAACATTTAATAAATATGAACCTTGTTACACTAAAGATTGCATCTCTATAGTTCTAAGACAAGTGCGTATTTCAGTTGACTGCCAAATTGTGTCAGGCAAAGTGGGGCGAAATAGCACCAACTTGTGCAATTTGTTGCCTGAAACTGCATAGTCTTTTAGATCTAAAAAAAACAACAATCGCAATTGGCAAAATGGTGAACATTTCTTTATCACTGCAAATCCCTTTTTGATCAATCTTAAATCATTGTACTTTGGTTTTTAATTCAGTGGCAGCACAACAATATTCAATATAAAAGTTTCTCTTGCATCGAAACTGAGAATGCAATATTCCGGGTGAGGCCATTTTGTTTGACTCAGATGGGCTTCATATGCAAATGCGTCACACGTTAGTGCAACTGCAAGGGAAAATTGGCACAAATTCGCACAATTTTCTAGTGCAATTTTGCTCAGTCAAGTGAGATACCCGCTTTGATAAGCAGAAGTTCCTGTTTTCTGTTATGATGCAGTACCTGTTGAAGAATCCTTCTGGTTGTCTCTGCTTCATCTTCATCACTGTCCCACTTTGAGTGTGCCCCATCTCCTGTAATAGATTATACTGTACATCTCAGTTAAGGTAGGACAAGATTTGAAGAAACCATGCACTTATACTTCTACTTGGGCATGGCAGGATACAACTTTCGCTTGTTCATTTGTTTGTTAGTGGCATGTACATGTAGTTTCCTCGTGTTTCTGTAGCAGGGTATATTTCTACAGGGAGGGGTTGCTAGCCCTTTAACATGCTGGAGGCATCTCCTGGCACATGGGATCCCCATTTTACATACCCCAACCAAAATGCCCTTCCCAAGATTGAACCAGGGGTTCCCAGTTAGCAACTAATTGGAACCAGGAGCTCAACTGTGAGGCTGCTACACTACCAGTTGAGCTACATCCCAGTCGCTAATGAATAATCCCTCATTTTCATTGATAACAAGTGGGTTTTGTGATGACACAAGGTTCATCAATAGACCTGTCAGATTGTCCAGTCCCTTGAGCCTGTCCAGCCTGTGTGCCAGCTCCTGTGTTCTCTGCCTGCCTGCCTGTTCCGCCCCCAGCTCGGCCTGTGCCTGTGTCATCAGGTTGTTTACCTCCTCCTCCTGTCTCCGTGCTGCCTCCTCTAGATCTGTAGACTGGATTTTTAACCAGACAATTAAACAACAAATAACATGGATGAAATATGCTTGTTTCCAGCCCAGGGGCGGAATTGTACAGGTTACCGGAAAAGGTAGGCTAGGCTAGTGGAGTGGGCTACCAGGTTTGTTTGCCACTGTCCCAGTTTTTTCCTCAAGGCAATTCCATTAAAGACCAAACCACCATGCATAGTCTTGGGGCCCAGGAAGGGTAGCCTACTGAGGTACAGTAGTAGCCCAGCCCACTAGCCTAGCCCACCTTTTCTAGAAAGACAAATTGTACAGCTTTGCTATTTAGTTGAGTTTTAACATTACATTATCCTACAGATTTGAGAATACAAAATCCACACTATGCATATACAGTCAAAATTTGTTCCATTTAAAACCTATCAAATCTGAGTTTTTACTTTCTTTTGTTAGAATAGAATAGAATACATTATATACTGTGGAGAATTATCAACAACATAATGTAAGATTTCCAATAAAATGAGTCCAAATATAATTGTGCATGACTGCCCAAACACTGGGTTACAAGAAATATCAAACACAATTTATACGTAAACACTTCTAAGTTACAGTAGGTTTTTAAACACAACTTAAATGTAAAGTTACATTTTCAGGATCATCAGATTGTGCGGGGATGTTGGTGGGTAGGCCTGAGGATGTGGGCAGGCCCCAGGAACGACCCTCCTTCCCAAGGTCATTCTCTTCACCTGGAGACAGAGGAAAGAAATACAACGATGTATCTCTAGTAAGAAATACTTGAAACAATTTGTACCTGTATCAGTACAACACTGTTATAACCGCCCTTCAGTATAACAAACCAGGCTTGCAGACACACATGTAAATTACAGCAGCAGTTGGTTATATTATACTGTTCTTCTTCTTCTTCTATAACCTTTGCACATCTAACTGCAAGCATTGTTTAAAGCCATCTAGTGAGGATGCTTGTATAAAGTACATGTACATGAGTTCCACTCTACGATAGTTTGAAGAAAAAAGAAAAGAATGACTAAAGGAAAAAAAAGAAGACAGAATCTAGAGCTGATAAGTCATGAGTACACACTTGCAAGTGAAAATCAGTGTTTTTCATGTCTAAACTCAACAAGACCCAACAAACATTTACATAGAGGTGTAACAGTCGCTTCTCAGCCAAACTTTTTGCTTGCTGACCTCAGAGCTAAGGCTAGGATTGCAATGCAGTGGGTTGTGGGTCTATGACACAAGTACTTCCTCCTTGGTGGCGTTGAATTGCCGAGTGATTTGGCTAGCGGACATAAGATTAAGAGGTCACAGGTTCGATCCCTGGCATTCCTGGCTAGACATTGTGTCCTTTGGAAAGATACCTTACACAACTAACACTTACTCCATCAAGGCGTAAAAATGGGTACCTGACTTTGGTTAGGGAAATACATGTACATGTAAAAAGCAATGGAAAAAGAGGGATGCGTTTCGGCTTCCAATACCGTGCCCCAGACCCAACCCACTACCCTTAACAGCCTCAAAAAAGCTAAGGGACTACCTTTACCTATACCTACCTTCTACTGCCTCAGATTATCACATGAAAACATATCAAGTTGAACGTATACATGTGCAGGCTTTGGAAAAGATAAACGTCTTCAGCTAATTTACCTTCCTGTGCAACACCATCTGTCCTGCTGTCCAGTGAAACTTCCTCTCCTATTTGATTCAGCAGGCCATCCACCCTCTCTACATCGGTCCTCTTTTGGGTTGGCTGAAGCAACTGTAACATAAGAATTTCCCTCAACGAGTCTGTTTTGTTTGTTTGTTCAGACCTTTGTAGTGCCTAGTGGCAAATACAGTCAAACCTGGCCGAGCAACTACCTGGCGCAGGCAACCACCTGCCGCCAGAGGACACATTGAAACAGTCCCGTCCATTTTACATAGTTAAGGCCCTCTCCCACTAGTAACCAACTGTCTTCCCCAACCTGCAACCACTTTTTTTCAGTCCCAAATGGGCCTTCACTCGAACAACCAAAATTGATTGACAGCAGCATTTAACCCAGCAGCGGCCTCTTCAAAATGAGGATTTCTGCAAGCTCTGGCACTATCAGCCATTCATTCAGTTTTAACACCAGAATCAGAAACAATTCTGATACACACTGTATTCTTGACAACAATACCAGTTACAGGCCATTCTAAAGATAGATACAGTTGAATTACAGTTAAAATCTATGCACCTTTTTTGTGTCATCAGTTAAAATCAGTGAAGCACATAAATACTGCACAAAGTACAAATTGAGCTAGTTAATTAGAATTTTGACATATATACTACGGTATGGAAATTGAATGCACTTGTTTTGGCTGTTCTGGGAGCAGACAACTACAAAATCCTGTTTGACTGTTAGATAAACACAGTTCTGATGGTCAAACAATGGTTTATTGAAATTTGTTTACATTACAGCATGGAGACTACAAATGGTTGTGCATCTCTTGTAGATATGTTTCCTGGGAACTAACTAAAGGTGTATTTTGTTCAAATGTATGATTTTTTTTCGTTAACCAGGCAACTTGTCAAGAGAAACCACCTCTCCTCAGCAACCACTTTTACCCAGTCCCCTGAGTGGTTGCTTGAAACAGGTTTGACTGTAGCAAGTTTCCTTGCTGTACGTGTATGTTTTAAGCAGGATACATGTTTTTACTGGAAACGGTTGCTTGCCCTTCCCCTTTACTGTGCTTGAACCCAAGACCCCTACTTAACATTCTTCCAAAAGATGGGTGCAGCCCCAACTGAGATGTCCCCTACCCAGGATTGTACCGGGGTCTCTCAGTTAAGAACTAATTGGAACTTTTCTCCAACCTAAAATTTGACAAAGCGCTCAACGAATTTCATACATAAAAACAATTTGTTTTTTTAAAGGCTTTGTGGGTTTGTTGGCTTTTCAATCATACTTATACATTTTGTATGATATTCCAATTATGCATCCATGGGTTAGGCAAATCCAATATAAGTCACAGTGCAATTTCTGTCTAGTGGAATGGGGGCCCTATCAAACTCAGTGTCTTCACATGTTGTTGTAAGACTTATGGCATCGTGTGGCACAATTGGTAGGGTTTCACCCAGAACCGAGCGGTCCCGGGTTCAAAATCACTGGTATGCCCCGACGCTGTGCCCTTAGGAAAGGCACTTTACACGACTTTCCACACTCCACCCAGGTGTGAATGGGTACCTGACTTCGGTTGGGGAAGGTCGTATTGAGGTCACCTGGTACGCCGAATGGCAGCCGCCCAGACCCTTGCGACAGTTCCACAAAGTGCAATTGTGGAGCAAATATGTATACATCGTCTGGCCGCGACCGCGTTGGACAGGTGGCTGCTATAGCCTAATTCTTAATGCTTATCTCAATGGGAAAAATCCAAGGGCCCGACAAAAAGTGACCACTATGGGCAGGTGGCTGCTATGCAAAGGTGACCGCTAATACAGGTTTGACTGTATAATGTTGTGTATTATGTGATTTTAAACCCTGCAGCAATTCAGGAATTCACCATAGCACAGGTAATTTCTGACAAATAAACCATTTAAGGGCAAGGTTACCACTCCAATTAAGGGTAAGGTTGTCTTACCGATGAGCTGGGCTGTGGGGCAGCAGGGTCCTTCCCCTGGAGTATGGCCAGTCTGTCTGTGATGTCCTGTTGGGAGGGGGGAGGCTTGTCTGTGCCCTTCAGGGCCGCTAGTCTGGCTGCCATCTCCTGTTCGGTGGGGATGTGGGCTGCAACATGACGCAGGTGGTGTAAATATCGGCCAGATAGAGGGCGATGCGACCCGCGGTAGGGACGGGAGCGAGGGTAATGCAAAATACACTGTGTTGTATTTTGTTTATGTCATACCCACGCGATAAAAAACACGCAATTCAATGCGAAATGTGCCAGAAGTTCAAAAAATTGTAACAGCCGCAATTCCAATGACGGAATCCAGTATTCCAATTTTTGACAGCAGTGCACTCAAAATGCATTGATCTAAATATTCTATGGAAGCCCGTGTGATAGAAGTAGAACCCAGTGTGATACGTATGATTATCACACGATGCGGAACACCCTATCGAACGTTTTCACAGCCCAGGTATGACATAAGACACAGTATATGTCATGTTAGGGACAGTATACATGTACAGCAAGGCAACCCGAAAATACAGGTTGTAAGTGCCCTCTGGCAGAACATATAGAAACTGTAAGGCAGATAAAAGGACACAAACATTAACTGAAAACTATACAGTAACTGCACTCGCAGGTCATGTAAGACACGGTCTATTATAAAGCAGGCAGAGATAGCACTGGTGGTAAGCACCCTCTGGCAGAACATGTAAAAACTGCATGGCAGACAAACGAACACACTAGACCAGAAACAAAGCGTGGAGTAACTATCAGATATCATATTGCAAAATGTCCACATCATAATACTGTACAATATAGATATATAGTACGTACATGTAACACTTAGACAAGGGGGTACTAGTAGGCGGGTAGAAAACACAGTAAAAATTTTCTCTGCAGTTTTGAGTTTGCGGCAAAGCAGTACTAGTCACAGCAAAAACCGTGAACATAAAACCACAGCGAAAATTTCTGCACTAACACATTTACAGTATTGTGCACAACGACCATACCTGGTTTCCTGTCTTTCTTGAGTCTCTGTAGCCTCTCCGCGATCTCTCTGTCCTTCGACCCTGCAGGAAACCCCCCCTGTACGGACCCCCCTGGTAGCGGTGGCGTGGCTGCTGCCGTGTGGGACCTGTCTGAGGCTGCTGCATGCTTCTCCAGTCTCCTGGTTACACAGATTAAATCATTCTTCTAAGTCACATTGTAGAATGCTCGTTCTCATTTAAATGTACACATTTTGTAACTTCCGTTAGCATATGAAGTAAGACGTTCCTGACATTAAGATATGCCACATATATAAGGTACCAAACTGTCGTTTTTAAAAGCCAGAAAAGTATTAACTCATCATAAAAACGACAGTTTGGCACCTTACATGTGACATATCTTAATGTCAGGAACGACTTACTTTAAACGGTAACGGAAGTTACAAAATGTGGGTAACATTTAAATGAGAATGAGTGAAAAAAAACTCCCCCACTTCAAGTACATTTCATTTGCAAAATGATAAAAAAATTATGTTTCTGAACCCACATATCCACCCTAAAGAATTTCTAGAAAACCTTGATAAGTTTGTAAACTTACTTTTTGAAGTTTGCTGGTGGGGAGTATCTTCCTGAGGCTACCTTTTTCTTTTCACTGAAATAAGAGAAAGGCCTACAGGTTTAATCTATTTCAAAACACAGAATCTTACAATATAACAACTACATGTAGGTCCCTTCATTGTCTTAAAGTTTTTAGTTTTGAAAAAAATACTACATTTGGGAGTTTGATAAATCACAATCATGGTACAACATTATATGACTGTTGTGATACAGCCAACAAGCAGCTTTTCCCACAGTGACTACAGAATTCTGTGTGGCAACTGGCATTGCTTAATATAGAATTGCATAGAAATCAATTACTTACACTATGAGTCAGTATGACACACATTTTCTTCTGACAAGTGCCAGGATTCCTAGAATGTTAATCTGTATCTGTATATTAGCCAGTATGGGCACCCTTCGGAGTAACACACCAGCTTCACAGATATATACGCAGCATGACAGCATCTGCTTATAATACACTAAACAACCTGTCACACCTAATTTTGGACATCTAACTACAAGCATTCACACGGTGAGGATACCTCTACTGTACTTGGTGGTACTACCTCTACTGTACTTGGTGGTACTACTGTACTTGGTGGTAACGAGTTCCACTGTACGACAGTACTGTACTTGGGTAAAACAACCTGTCACACCTAAACTTTTCACAATCATATAGTTACAAGCATTTACATGTTTTAAAACTATCCCGTGAGGATGCCTCTACTAGTACTGTACTTGGTGGCAACAAGTTTCACTCTACGTATGATATCATTCAGAGGTGATTGATAGTTATACGAAAGAAAAAAAAGATTTCTGTTAAAATGATATTTTAGAAGTCAGAGTTAATGATGTTTTCTCACCTTGTGACTTCATCATGACATTTGTTACACACATTGGAGGCTGCCTGTTGTCCGGGTAGAACCACAGACTTACTCACACACTTACTGCAGAACGCAAACCCACACCTGGGACAGCCCACCTGGGGATGGGGACAAGATAGTGATGAGCGGTGCAGCAGGTCAAAGAATTAAAGGCAACCCAAGCGATTTTAGGGCCCGAAATTAAGATTTTGAAAGTCAATTTCTTTAGTCATTTGTATACATGATTAGTTCAAACAACACTAATGTTACCACGATGTATAGCGACGGCCATGATGCAAAAATATGACTTCGTTGTAAAGTAAGAACTCACTGAAAATCACCGCCGGGGTTTTTGTAGGCTTGCGAAACTAAGGGGATCATCGTATGGCATGTTTTTGCATGGTTTTAATATGCTCAAAGCACGAAGTTATTACACAAAATGTGCTAGACAGTAAATGTCAGACTCACTACAATAAAGATTTCAGCATTTTCTTTATTTCAAATTTTTGGTCCATAATATTGCTTTTAAAGTCTACATGGGGAGGGGGGGGGGATCTTGGCAATCCTTTGTTCAGATCCTTGTGGCCTATTGGCCTATACATGTACGTCAGCAAGTTTCCTTGCTGTTTCTGTAGCAGGGTATATTTGCACAGGGAGGGGTTGCTAGCCCTTCCCCTTTAACATGCACCTTCCAAAAGACGGGTCCAGCCCCAACCGAGATGTCCTGCCTCAGGATTGAACCAGGGTCTCAACTGTGAGGCTGCTACCAGTTGAGCTATAGGCAATGCTCCTGGTAATACTTAACGATAAATGTGGAAATTTGGGACGACTGGCAACTCAAATTTCAGGAGGGTTGGCAACGCTAACAGTAAATTCATGACGATTGGCAACAGTTACGTACTGTAAAATGTCTAGATAGTTTTTAGGTTTTAAGAACATTTTCTAACGGATAACATTAACACAAACAAACACTGGTGAACGTTGTCTGTAGGCATTACATCATTGCCATGCCACTTTGAGTCATCGAAATTATTTACACGAGTCTCACACACCCCAAGCTTTATCTAGGAAGAAAACAGCCTTGGTTAAACCAAGGAGGTTTAACCTCCTTGGTTAAACATAATTTAAAAGAAGAAGGTATAATTGTATCTATTATTGTATATATTATCATAAGACAAATTTCAATGGGGAAATAGTACGATATATTAGTATGCATGTCTAAAATGACATGACAACACCAAAAAGACTATAATTTGACACTTTATGACACGCCCCCCTCCCCCTACTAGATTTGTTAACTTCTTTTCAGAACTCACCTCTTTTTTAAACAAACCAAATTTCGCTGCGCATCTATAACATTTGCCGCTCATGGCGGTAATGTTGATCTGCAAGATACGAAGTGCCGTGAATACTGTACAACGTTACTTCGCCTTGCGACGCTACTCAAGTCCTGTGGTTCTTTCGTCTGCTGCAAAAAGATGGAGATGTCAAAGGTTACGGTCAAGCTGCGCCTCCTAGCGAAAGCGGGCGTAACACACTTAAGATCTCGGTTCGGAGTTTTTACAGGTTTGACGTATGTCAAAGCCTGTATTGCTTTAGTACGATTGTGATCACGTGGTCTATGGGCGCCGCCATGTTGTTACGTAGCAGTGCATCAGCCAATGATATCTAATTTTGTCACTGTGACGCAAGTCATTCCTCTTACTTATTCATCGCCTTTTTACTTATTCATGACATCTGTAGCTCAGATACATCTTCTACTGAATATATAATAGTCATATCAATATTAATTCGGTACCTTTTTACAGGGTCGTCACTATTGCTTATTCATTACATCATCTGCTGAATATTTAACATTATCAATCATTGCCATCATTCAATATTCATTCATTTGCAGTTCAAGCTTTTTGTACTGTCTAGGCCAGCCAGTCTTCCCACTAGAAATACCACCGACTAAGCTGGTAACTTTTGTTTGTGGGTTAACACTACATGAAAATGCAGTTGAATTGATGCTGAATAGAGATTAACCTATACTAAACTGGTATCAATTAATAGGCAAGAAGATAGTTTTTTTACTATCTTTACGAAATCCACGTTGTTAGATAATTAACATAGATAATTGATATATTCATGTGTAGTTCTGTCTCTGATCGAAGGTAATTAACATATTAATAGAAACTGCTATAACACCTCACTGGTAAAGGAAAGGTGTTTCATCTTTAAGTCATGTGTACTTATCATTATCATCTTTATGTGTATTATGTTAATATGGACCTCATTTGCATAATTTATGCAGAAACTTCATATTTCCCTTATGCTAAATGCTACACATGTCATATAAGAGGTGAATGTCGTTGTAGGACAGGCGAATACAATTGAAAGTTCAGTATGCTAATTATGGCCTCATTTGGATTATTAATGATTTATGGAAAATCTATGTTTTCCTTACAATAAACGTTACAGATGTCGTATTGGAGGTGTAGGCAGCTTTAGGATAGTCGAAAATAATGGAGGAGCATTATGCTAATGAGGGCTTCATTTGCATAATTTATGCAGAAAAGTTATACTTCTTTAGGGTAAATGCTAGGGATGTGATATTAGTGATGTGGGTAGCTTTAGTAAAGGTGAATACAATGGAATGTATGTTATGCTAATGAGGACCTCATTTGCATTATTATTGAAGAAACTTCATATTTCCTGTACGATGAATACTACGGATGCCACATTGGATGTGTAGGTAGCTTTACTAAAACCATTATCTTTAGGTGTGTTATGCTGATGATGACTATATTTGCAAAATCAAATGCAAAAATGGTAGGGGCTTCATATTCGACATATATGTAGCTTGAATAAACAACGATGCTGTTTCATACCTCTTTTATGAATGGAGATAAATATTCTTTATTTAGGGTGGCAGAAGTTAGGGTGGCAGAAGATGATTACCGAGTAGTTTTGAGGCTTCCGGGAGTCAGATGTGACGTCATAATATTATACCAGTGCAAAGGTGTAAATGGTAGGGTAGGGTGGCAGCCGCAGACAAAACAGACGAACAGTGATGCGCACATGGTATATGCGATGTCGTTCTTATAATCAAATTAACATGGCATTACTAATTAGTAAATTATTGTGAATAAAAAAATACTTTTAATCTCCGTGGAGGAGGGTACTCGCGACAGTTATGAAAATCGGCAGTATGTGTGACTCTGACCATGGATACGCTGGTGCAATGGCATTATTATCCCTATATAATGTTCTTGGTTGGTATTGATTACGCTAGTAATGTCTTCTCCATAGTCAAACCTGTCTGTATTTGCCGCTAGCGCAAATATTTACTCTATTTTTTTTTTAAATTCGGGGCCGACCTGACTCGTTCCCTTAAAGGCAATAGCGCTTTTCCAAACATCCCTTTTCGGCCGATTCAATGTTTCTGATGGATGGGGGTGACTTATCTTCGAACGACAGACGAATTTGATATTTTCTGTGGAAACGTCATTTTTAGTGAGAACCGTCACTAAAAGCAATTTTCATCCCCAAAACTGCTATTTTTAGGGCATTCTTCCAAGGCCGCTTGAAGGAAAATAAAAGTTTTCCTAGGATAATGACTGATATGGAAATAAAGGTCATCATTCTGTCTGTGCAATTAGGAAAAATGAAAAAAATCGTGAGGATACGTTTTCCGCAATCCCCGATGGTGCGAAACTACGCAAAACGCACATAGAACGCACGATTCGGGTAATCAGGCGACAAAGCCGCGTTACCGTCATCGCGCACTAATACCAGGAAGTACCCGCGGACGACCAAAACTCGGAAACCGTAAAACGCTACGAAGATAGAGTTTTTCAGGAAATACAAAAGATAACGCACTGCTATAGCGATAACCGAAAAATCGGGAGCCAAAACTAACGAGAAAACCTAGGATTTGCGTCTTATCTTCACGCACTTTTTAGGTCCTTGGTCAAAACAATTCCGAACCGGAACCTTAAGTTTGGGATTCCGCTTTTCCTACTTTGACAAGTGCTAATTACCTTCGCAGAGAAGGTTATATTTTCGGTTATGCCAGCTGTGGGGTAGGTCTGTATGTATGTATGTCAAGAGGATAACTTGAGAAACCTTTGATGGATCTTCATGATTTTTGGTAGGTGTGTAACGTTACTTAGAGGTTGTGATAACGAAGATCAAGTTCGAAAATTGTTTACCTTGTGTTTTCCTACCCTACCGTACTGCATCGGACTGTGCGTGTTTGTATGTAGGCAGAAAAAGGAACGGAAATGTTGATGGTTCTTCTTAACACTCACAGCACACATAACTTTGTTACATATAACGTTACACAAAGCTATAGAGAGACAGACATACAAACACACACACACACACACACACACAGAGAGAGAGAGAGAGAGAGAGAGACAGACAGACAGACAGACAGACAGACAGACAGACAGACAGACAAGGAAACGCACCAAAAATAATGCCGCATACTTAGAGGTAACGTTATAAGAATTAACCTAAACTAGACTAAAGCAAAATGAAATCATCAACATCAACAAAACGTCCTGATTCAATCTTTGTTATTCTTGTGTAATAAAGGTTACAGTCATGTACATTGGGGATAATGTAACAGAATACATCCTTACGTCACAAAGATAATGTGAAGTCAATCATGTTCATGAATGCTACCATCAGTGTAGGATGGGGACTAAAACTAACACTGCACGCCATGGCTTTCATTCCATCGTCTAGAGCAACCGTATCTTCTTGTACAAATGCGGTGCAATTTTCACAAACAATCACTGTAGTCAGATCTACAAAACCGCCGTTTTCCATGTCGTCACAAGCTCTATCTATGACGCTACATTGGAGACGTCACCAGGCAACCAGGTTGTTGACAGCGCCGCCATGATGTGGAACAACACGGACGCGACCGCGGAGGACTTCTCCAAACTGTCAAGACTAAGATAAATCTTCATGACGAATAAAGGTTTGAACGGAAAAAAAAGTAACCCCTCAACAACTTATGGAGCAGGTTCGAGCATGACAAAGGTAAGATTTCACTTCATTTCGTTGTTTTTATAAAGAGGCCACTTTCAGTCTGTCAGTACGTCGATGCAGTTGCTACACTGCAGTCCTGTAAACTTCCTACACTACAGTCCTGTAACCTTACCCGTGTAAACTACACCAACGTTTGACACATGCATATTTCTTAAAGGACTGTTTTATTTATGTTTTAAGTCACTCCGTATAGAATCTGTGGACAAGCAGATTACTGGTGGTAGTGGCAGTATCCAAAGGGCAAACGCAGCAATGGCAGTATTCAAAGGACAAAAGCAGTAACGTTGTTTGCATACTGTCATTCCTGCCTTTGCCCGTTGGATACTGTCATTGCCACCGGTAAATCTGCCTGGAGATCTGCACCGTTCAAAAAGCAGACGTTTTTCTTGATAGTTCGCAATACCATGGGTACTGTGGATAAGTTGCTATGTTTTAGGGGCAGGCGGATATCTACGTTCTTCTTTAGTTGGAAGAACGCAGAATATATAGATAGAATGATGTGTGTTCGGTACAACGTGTGCCAGCCAGTGTTGTTCTAGAGCAAGTGATGAACATGAGGTCATCTGAGGTTATAACAGTTGCTTAGCAACAAAGTTGTTTGCAACCTCTCCTACATCTTGCCTATCAGAAGAAGACTGGTCGTCGCCGGAGGCGTCCACAGAAGAGGCCTTCCCCAATAACATGGAAAATGAAACGGTTTTGACGGCAGTTAAAGGCATAAACAAACATAAAATAGTTCTTTTTCAGGTCCCCTAGCACCACCAGGCCGAAAGTTCGGAGGTAAGTTTACCTTTTTTCGTCACGTTTAGCGCGCTTGTGTTTGCCAGTTTTGTAGTTTGTATGAGAAGTGGTTGTACATACGAGCAACATCCGTGGATGAGCTCCGTGGAGGATCTTCCAATGGGCTGTTCACCCAAAAAATACCTGAAAAGGGGGGTGGAAGAGGCTGGATTGGAGGGGGGTAGGGTTCAAACATCTGGATTAGGAACCAGGCAAGGTTTTGGCAATTTGGATTAGGAACTAGGGGGGTGAGCAATTTTTGACCCGGAACTACGGTCAGTTGAGCCATTTTGGATTAGGAACTAGGGGGGGGGGGGCAATTTCTGGTTTGGAGCTAGGGTAGGGATGAAACCTGATTTTGTACCTCTTCCACCGCACCTTTTCAATTATTTTTTTGAACAGCCCAATGGGGAGGATCCACCCATTGTTTGAAGGTGGTGTATCTGTACTGCGAACACACAACATGATGTTGAATATTTCTGACACGTAGACATGTTTTGGTCTTTTTCTCCCCCAAGCGATGCAAAGTCCCAACTCCTTAGACGGACGGGAGGGAAAGAAATCGCCTGTGCAATGTGATGAGAACATTAATAACTGTATCAATGTTGTAATGATAATTCGTAGCAACACTACATACATGTAGCTACCTGTTATGAAAAAAATATTTCAGGCAGTGGATCGAATCTGGGGGAGTGCGTCGGACTATACTAGGAACAAAAAAGAAACGAATGATGTAGTGACAAAGTTTTTCTTTCTCTCGAAAAAGTAACGTATTTCCTTCAAAATGATACCATACTAAAAACCCTTTTAACCTCAATTTGTTCTGCAAATTACCTCTCTAAAACGTCGTGTGTTGCGTTGCAAGATTTCAAGGCTTGAGAAAGTTGAGTTTCTTTCTCTACGATGTTAGTCCCCCACTCAGACAGCACTCCTGAGGCCATGACCACGTGGGATCCTTTGTTTACCGGGAAAAATAAAGAAGAAAAAACGGAAGTTCACATTTTACATCCAAACAACACTCGACTTCCCCTGACTATGCCCACCTCTCCTCTCTGGACAGAACAAATCAAATTGATTCTGAAAGGTTAGAAAAGTAATGTTGGGACAAAATATCATGTTTAGATGAAGTAGAAACGTTACGCTCCGTGGTTTATATGGTATGAACGATGATGAAAAATCACTCACATGGCAGGAGCGCACGGTAGTTTATTCATTTACCTGTAAAGCCGTGAGAGCGCAGAATATCAAGAGATAGAATGATTACATGGTAGAAATATTACGTATTGTAAAATATGATGTTACGAATGAGATTCGTAGATATGGCCTATGAAAAGACTGATTAGCATAGTAATTCCTTACTGTCCATTTCAAAATCACGGCGTATTCAAGATATTATAAAATGATATTATAATATGTCAAACTGATGCTTCCAGATAGGCAAAATGGTATTCATAAAATCATTTTGCTCAGTTTTGGCTGAGATGTAGATTTGACTTGGTCTGTCCTGTCACCCCCCATCGCCATTTCAACTGCACCCCCCCCCCCCAACACCCCCCCCCCCCCCCCACACACACACATACACCTATAGAGCCCCGCACACGTACACGTTTACCTCCCCAGGATATACTCAGGGCTATAATAATAATAATGGTTTATTTCACAGAAGCATTTCGCAGCCTTTAGGCTGAATTGCACACTCCTTTCACATGAGTAAAAAATCGACTGTAGGCAATACAATTGATTAATATACAGCTGGGTAAAATCCTATACATAAAATTCACGGCCTTAAAGATTAAAAGTATTTTTTTTTAAATTCTATTGATATGATTAACAGCAATAGGATAATCTCAGCGTTTGTATTGCTTACTAATCTTGAACATTTTACATTGGTATTTGGTCGTCGATACAATACATGATCATTTAACAATACAATAACAATACAAGAATTAAAATTTGATGGGGTTTTCATTCACATATCAACTTATGCACCTGTCTACATACTGTTATTTAGCAAAGTAGTTAGATATGGAATTGGGCTGTTTCTGTAGCGCTCTGTGTGTACTGGCAATGTTACTAGTTGATTGTTTTGTCGCGTTACCATACCGCTGACGTCTCCTCTACGCTTGGGAAGCCAGTGTCGGTACTCGTCTGAGGCGTACAGGCTCTTCGCGAACTTCAAACAAAGGGCATCCCGTCTATCATTGAGTTTCTCTAGGTTTAATACTTGACATGACAGTGAGTAACTGTGGTAGCTACTTCCCAGTATAATCCTCGTTGCACGCCTCTGTATGTTCTCAATTTTCTTCCGTTGTCCGTTTGTCAGACCTCCATGCCATACAGGGGCGGCATACTCTAAAACTGGGCGAACAAAGCACTTGTAGACCGTCAGCAAATCCTCCACTGGTAAGTTGAATTGTCGAAGTCTGCACAGCAAGTATAATCGTTGGTTTCCCTTCTTGGTCATTTCTGTAACTTGACTTTCCCAACCCAGGTTTGCTTGAAATATGACTCCCAAGCATTTTGCAATGGGCACTACCTCCAGCACATGTCCATTGATGGAAAGAGGGGGTGGTGGTGGAGGGTTGCGGGCGAAGCAGATGTGCACAGCCTTGCACTTAGAGGGGTTAAGTTTCATCTTGTTTTTCTCGGTCCAGCTTGACAGGTTATCCAGGTCGTTTTGCAGCTTAGATGGTTCGGATGTGCGCCTTGATTCGACGAGGTTCAAATCGTCAACAAAGGCCCTCGACGGTGAGTTCATGCTGTTTGTTAGATTGTTGACGTGAGCTATAAACACTATCGGGCCCAGCTTGGTGCCTTGAGCGAGCCCGCACGTGAGTTCCTTCTTCTTGGAAAGCGCACCATGGTATCTGGTTCTCTGCGAGCGTTGTGAGTGGAAACTGACAATCCAGGGGATAATTTCTGGCCTGACTCCCAGGTTGATCAGGTGCTTCATTGCTACTGTATGATCCACTAGGTCGAAAGCTTTGCTAAAATCCGTCAATACCCAAGTGCTGGAAGTTCCTCGTTTGTCTGCTGCCTCATAGAGTTGATTAGCCAAAGTGATAAGACAATGCGTTGTTGATCGCCCCTTGAGCCCCCCAAACTGGTTTGGAGAGATACTGTTCTTCGTATCCTGCAGCATCCAAGTTGCCACGAAGTCCTCACATACTTTTGAGATGAGGGAGGTTAGCGAAACGGGTCGTAGGTGGTTGATGTCTGGTGGACTAGTCTTCGGGAGCGGTACCACCACTGCCTCTTTCCACTCGTGTGGCACCCTACCTTCAAGCAAAGAGGAGTTTAAGATGTTGGCAATAGGTTCACTCAGTTCGACTGCGTATTCCTTGAGCAACCTACCGTCAATTCCGTCAGGGCCTGCAGATTTTGTTGTTTTGATCTTGCACAGTTTCCAGTACACATCCCAAGGCTGCACTGTTGGAGGGGGACGGCTTGGGAGATACGTTGGTAAGTTAGACAGGTCGAGGGGTGGTAGTGATGTTGTTACGTCGGTAAATTTCTGGTTGATGAAATTTGCCATGTCGTGATGATTGTCTGGATCGACCCCTTCGGCTTGGACGGTCATGGCTTTTTTCTGTGTGCCTGTTAAAACCTTTATCTCCTTGTACCAAGCGCTCGGGTTGTCTTTCTTCAGTTTCTGGACTCTGCTGGTGTAGTATTGATTCCTGGCCCTTTTGATCATCCTCTGGATCTTATTGCGAAGTGCCCTCCATGTTTTCCACTTTTGATCGCAGAATGCTCGCTGACGCCTTTTGATTGCTTCCTTTATTCTTGGTACATCAACTGTCATAAGACGATGTGCTGCAATACTATCTCTTACATAAAGCGCAACTCCACCACCACGTCTACCTTCTCTCGACTTAACAAAGACATTGTAGCCGTCAACTGACCAGAATTCATGGGGTATGTCGTTGCGAAACCATGTTTCTGAAACGGCGGCTACATCTACATGTTCATTTAACAGTACAGAGTGAAATTCATCGAGTTTGTTAGCCAGAGAACGAGCATTACACAATAAAACATTTGGTACAACAGTCTGGTGTGGCGTAAGCTGAGTTCTAGAGTTTGTAGTCGGGACTGGTACTACCTGTCGCAGTCTGGGGTATGTGTGGACAGCTGAGTTCGCCGTAGGTATGTCCTTGTTGTTAGGGTGCAGATCCGGAACATCAGGGATGATCGCTGCACACGTCCGTTGTTTGGAATGAACATGGATCAAGACACTGTCATTTGGACGACGATGTTCCTGGGTTGCTATGGTAATGAGATTTGCAGTGTTTGTGTTGTGACGATCACCATGCGGAGAATGCCCAGATTTGCATATCAATGGTGGAAAGATGTCCCCCGTCTCATACCTATGGCCAACTATGGTGGAAATTTCGCGATGGAAGTTCCTCCCAGCACGGGTACCTCGGTACCGGCCCCGAGGACGTAGTAAACCCAGGTCGCGTAGGTGTGTCTTCAGCTGTGGTCCCGCAGGACGTGCCGCCGACTTGATTCGGTGGAAGAAGCTTGCCGTGTACATCAGAAGACCCCTCCCCGCCATTGTTCTGTACGACTGGTCACAGTCCCGAGTTCAGCTCCACATAAATCACAGAAATGACACACACATCGACCAGCGAGGTTGCCTTTTCGCGGTGAAAACTTTCACGGGACTGTTCCAAGTACTAAAACTGCTCTTTCGCAGAGAGACAGTCGATTTAACAGTATAAAAAGACAAACATTGCAGAGCTACAGAAACCTGCGGCTGCTCATAAAGCGCCACCTAACGAATTTGACGTTGACAATAAAAACGTTCTGGGGAGCAGAAACAACATCGACTTTAAAGGAAATACCTTGATATTATGTACAAACTATTTTATTATAGTCATGACCTTTCCCCTCCGACACTGTTTAGTGGGATAGCCTTGATTATTAGATAAAGTAACCAGCAAGGGTACACATGGGGGACAGGGGGTAGCATTGGCTAGTCTCAGGGAGGTAGCCCCCTGGGGAGACCCCAGAGTCGTAGAAAGTCGAGGGGGTGCGGTGTAGGTTGTCGGACTTGTGTCCACTTATAAACTGTTTGGTTTGATAAAACATATCAGAAATATCCCACTTCCAGCTTGAGTTATATGTCGGTGTTTTGTCCCTTTCTCTCGCGTGAAAGTGAAAGTCAACGTTAAAGTGATCTGGGAAGAACCCGCCCACCCGTACGCCTTCGCTGAGCGCAAAAGTTTTGGCGATCGAGGTCTTTCCGGTCGCCAAGAGTGCTTTTCATCCGCTCTGGAGGCGTCCACGTTTCTGGTGACGTCATCGTTCGACAGGTGAAGCCTTTCCTCGCTCGCTCGACGACGTATAATAGGTGGGCGGGCTTTGGCTCTCGATCGAAGGGCCTGGGCGGGCCCCGTCAACTAAGCGCAAAGGCTTGGTCCTCTTTGTGTCCTACCTTCCGTAGTGTCGAAAATACCCTGGCAGTATAGAATGTCAATGGCGGGAGAGTAAAATGTCGGTGTTTTGTCCCTTTCTCTCGCCTGAAAGTGAAAGTCAACGTTAAAGTGATCTGGGAAGAACCCGCCCGCCCGTACGCCTTCGCTGAGCGCAAAAGTTTTGGCGATCGAGGTCTTTCCGGTCGCCAAGAGTGCTTTTCATCCGCTCTGGAGGCGTCCACGTTTCTGGTGACGTCATCGTTCGACAGGTGAAGCCTTTTCTCGCTCGCTCGACGACGTATAAGAGGTGGGCGGGCGGAGCTTTGGCTCTCGATCGAAGGGCCTGGGCGGGCCCCGTCAACTAAGCGCAAAGGCTTGGTCCTCTTTGTGTCCTACCTTCCGTAGTGTCGAAAATACCCTGGCAGTATAGAATGTCAATGGCGGGAGAGTAAAATGTCGGTGTTTTGTCCCTTTCTCTCGCCTGAAAGTGAAAGTCAACGTTAAAGTGATCTGGGAAGAACCCGCCCGCCCGTACGCCTTCGCTGAGCGCAAAAGTTTTGGCGATCGAGGTCTTTCCGGTCGCCAAGAGTGCTTTTCATCCGCTCTGGAGGCGTCCACGTTTCTGGTGACGTCATCGTTCGACAGGTGAAGCCTTTCCTCGCTCGCTCGACGACGTATAAGAGGTGGGCGGGCGGAGCTTTGGCTCTCGATCGAAGGGCCTTGGCGGGTCCCGTCAACTAAGCGCAAAGGCTTGGTCCTCTTTGTGTCCTACCTTCCGTAGTGTCGAAAATACCCTGGCAGTATAGAATGTCAATGGCGGGAGAGTAAAATGTCGGTGTTTTGTCCCTTTCTCTCGCCTGAAAGTGAAAGTCAACGTTAAAGTGATCTGGGAAGAACCCGCCCGCCCGTACGCCTTCGCTGAGCGCAAAAATTTTGGCGATCGAGGTCTTTCCGGTCGCCAAGAGTGCTTTTCATCCGCTCTGGAGGCGTCCACGTTTCTGGTGACGTCATCGTTCGACAGGTGAAGCCTTTCCTCGCTCGCTCGACGACGTATAAGAGGTGGGCGGGCGGAGCTTTGGCTCTCGATCGAAGGGCCTGGGCGGGCCCCGTCAACTAAGCGCAAAGGCTTGGTCCTCTTTGTGTCCTACCTTCCGTAGTGTCGAAAATACCCTGGCAGTATAGAATGTCAATGGCGGGAGAGTAAAATGTCGGTGTTTTGTCCCTTTCTCTCGCCTGAAAGTGAAAGTCAACGTTAAAGTGATCTGGGAAGAACCCGCCCGCCCGTACGCCTTCGCTGAGCGCAAAAGTTTTGGCGATCGAGGTCTTTCCGGTCGCCAAGAGTGCTTTTCATCCGCTCTGGAGGCGTCCACGTTTCTGGTGACGTCATCGTTCGACAGGTGAAGCCTTTCCTCGCTCGCTCGACGACGTATAAGAGGTGGGCGGGCGGAGCTTTGGCTCTCGATCGAAGGGCCTGGGCGGGCCCCGTCAACTAAGCGCAAAGGCTTGGTGCTCTTTGTGTCCTACCTTCCGTAGTGTCGAAAATACCCTGGCAGTATAGAATGTCAATGGCGGGAGAGTAAAATGTCGGTGTTTTGTCCCTTTCTCTCGCCTGAAAGTGAAAGTTAACGTTAAAGTGATCTGGGAAGAACCCGCCCGCCCGTACGCCTTCGCTGAGCGCAAAAATTTTGGCAATCGAGGTCTTTCCGGTCGCCAAGAGTGTTTTTCATCCGCTCTGGAGGCGTCCACGTTTCTGGTGACGTCATCGTTCGACAGGTGAAGCCTTTCCTCGCTCGCTCGACGACGTATAAGAGGTGGGCGGGCGGAGCTTTGGCTCTCGATCGAAGGGCCTGGGCGGGCCCCGTCAACTAAGCGCAAAGGCTTGGTCCTCTTTGTGTCCTACCTTCCGTAGTGTCGAAAATACCCTGGCAGTATAGAATGTCAATGGCGGGAGAGTAAAATGTCGGTGTTTTGTCCCTTTCTCTCGCCTGAAAGTGAAAGTCAACGTTAAAGTGATCTGGGAAGAACCCGCCCGCCCGCATGCCTTCGCTGAGCGCAAAAGTTTTGGCGATCGAGGTCTTTCCGGTCGCCAAGAGTGCTTTTCATCCGCTCTGGAGGCGTCCACGTTTCTGGTGACGTCATCGTTCGACAGGTGAAGCCTTTCCTCGCTCGCTCGACGACGTATAATAGGTGGGCGGGCGGAGCTTTGGCTCTCGATCGAAGGGCCTGGGCGGGCTCCGTCAACTAAGCGCAAAGGCTTGGTCCTCTTTGTGTCCTAACTTCCGTAGTGTCGAAAATACCCTGGCAGTATAGAATGTCAATGGCGGGAGAGTAAAATGTCGGTGTTTTGTCCCTTTCTCTCGCGTGAAAGTGAAAGTCAACGTTAAAGTGATCTGGGAAGAACCCGCCCGCCCGTACGCCTTCGCTGAGCGCAAAAGTTTTGGCGATCGAGGTCTTTCCGGTCGCCAAGAGTGCTTTTCATCCGCTCTGGATCGATGGAGGCGTCCACGTTTCTGGTGACGTCATCGTTCGACAGGTGAAGCCTTTCCTCGCTCGCTCGACGACGTATAAGAGGTGGGCGGGCGGAGCTTTGGCTCTCGATCGAAGGGCCTGGGCGGGCCCCGTCAACTAAGCGCAAAGGCTTGGTCCTCTTTGTGTCCTACCTTCCGTAGTGTCGAAAATAACCTGGCAGTATAGAATGTCAATGGCGGGAGAGTAAAATGTCGGTGTTTTGTCCCTTTCTCTCGCGTGAAAGTGAAAGTCAACGTTAAAGTGATCTGGGAAGAACCCGCCCGCCCGCATGCCTTCGCTGAGTGCAAAAGTTTTGGCGATCGAGGTCTTTCCGGTCGCCAAGAGTGCTTTTCATCCGCTCTGGAGGCGTCCACGTTTCTGGTGACGTCATCGTTCGACAGGTGAAGCCTTTCCTCGCTCGCTCGACGACGTATAAGAGGTGGGCGGGCGGAGCTTTGGCTCTCGATCGAAGGGCCTGGGCGGGCCCCGTCAACTAAGCGCAAAGGCTTGGTCCTCTTTGTGTCCTACCTTCCGTAGTGTCGAAAATACCCTGGCAGTATAGAATGTCAATGGCGGGAGAGTAAAATGTCGGTGTTTTGTCCCTTTCTCTCGCGTAAAAGTGAAAGTCAACGTTAAAGTGATCTGGGAAGAATCCGCCCGCCCGCATGCCTTCGCTGAGCGCAAAAGTTTTGGCGATCTAGGTCTTTCCGGTCGCCAAGAGTGCTTTTCATCCGCTCTGGAGGCGTCCACGTTTCTGGTGACGTCATCGTTCGACAGGTGAAGCCTTTCCTCGCTCGCTCGACGACGTATAAGAGGTGGGCGGGCTTTGGCTCTCGATCGAAGGGCCTGGGCGGGCCCCGTCAACTAAGCGCAAAGGCTTGGTCCTCTTTGTGTCCTACCTTCCGTAGTGTCGAAAATACCCTGGCAGTATAGAATGTCAATGGCGGGAGAGTAAAATGTCGGTGTTTTGTCCCTTTCTCTCGCGTGAAAGTGAAAGTCAACGTTAAAGTGATCTGGGAAGAACCCGCCCACCCGTACGCCTTCGCTGAGCGTAAAAGTTTTGGCGATCGAGGTCTTTCCGGTCGCCAAGAGTGCTTTTCATCCGCTCTGGAGGCGTCCACGTTTCTGGTGACGTCATCGTTCGACAGGTGAAGCCTTTCCTCGCTCGCTCGACGACGTATAAGAGGTGGGCGGGCGGAGCTTTGGCTCTCGATCGAAGGGCCTGGGTGGGCCCCGTCAACTAAGCGCAAAGGCTTGGTCCTCTTTGTGTCCTACCTTCCGTAGTGTCGAAAATACCCTGGCAGTATAGAATGTCAATGGCGGGAGAGTAAAATGTCGGTGTTTTGTCCCTTTCTCTCGCGTGAAAGTGAAAGTCAACGTTAAAGTGATCTGGGAAGAACCCGCCCGCCCGCATGCCTTCGCTGAGCGCAAAAGTTTTGGCGATCGAGGTCTTTCCGGTCGCCAAGAGTGCTTTTCATCCGCTCTGGAGGCGTCCACGTTTCTGGTGACGTCATCGTTCGACAGGTGAAGCCTTTCCTCGCTCGCTCGACGACGTATAAGAGGTGGGCGGGCTTTGGCTCTCGATCGAAGGGCCTGGGCGGGCCCCGTCAACTAAGCGCAAAGGCTTGGTCCTCTTTGTGTCCTACCTTCCGTAGTGTCGAAAATACCCTGGCAGTATAGAATGTCAATGGCGGGAGAGTAAAATGTCGGTGTTTTGTCCCTTTCTCTCGCGTGAAAGTGAAAGTCAACGTTAAAGTGATCTGGGAAGAACCCGCCCGCCCGTACGCCTTCGCTGAGCGCAAAAGTTTTGGCGATCGAGGTCTTTCCGGTCGCCAAGAGTGTTTTTCATCCGCTCTGGAGGCGTCCACGTTTCTGGTGACGTCATCGTTCGACAGGTGAAGCCTTTCCTCGCTCGCTCGACGACGTATAAGAGGTGGGCGGGCGGAGCTTTGGCTCTCGATCGAAGGGCCTGGGCGGGCCCCGTCAACTAAGCGCAAAGGCTTGGTCCTCTTTGTGTCCTACCTTCCGTAGTGTCGAAAATACCCTGGCAGTATAGAATGTCAATGGCGGGAGAGTAAAATGCCGGTGTTTTGTCCCTTTCTCTCGCCTGAAAGTGAAAGTCAACGTTAAAGTGATCTGGGAAGAACCCGCCCGCCCGTACGCCTTCGCTGAGCGCAAAAGTTTTGGCGATCGAGGTCTTTCCGGTCGCCAAGAGTGCTTTTCATCCGCTCTGGAGGCGTCCACGTTTCTGGTGACGTCATCGTTCGACAGGTGAAGCCTTTCCTCGCTCGCTCGACGACGTATAAGAGGTGGGCGGGCGGAGCTTTGGCTCTCGATCGAAGGGCCTGGGTGGGCCCCGTCAACTAAGCGCAAAGGCTTGGTCCTCTTTGTGTCCTTCCTTCCGTAGTGTCGAAAATACCCTGGCAGTATAGAATGTCAATGGCGGGAGAGTAAAATGTCGGTGTTTTGTCCCTTTCTCTCGCGTGAAAGTGAAAGTCAACGTTAAAGTGATCTGGGAAGAACCCGCCCGCCTGTACGCCTTCGCTGAGCGCAAAAGTTTTGGCGATCGAGGTCTTTCCGGTCGCCAAGAGTGCTTTTCATCCGCTCTGGAGGCGTCCACGTTTCTGGTGACGTCATCGTTCGACAGGTGAAGCCTTTCCTCGCTCGCTCGACGACGTATAAGAGGTGGGCGGGCTTTGGCTCTCGATCGAAGGGCCTGGGCGGGCCCCGTCAACTAAGCGCAAAGGCTTGGTCCTCTTTGTGTCCTACCTTCCGTAGTGTCGAAAATACCCTGGCAGTATAGAATGTCAATGGCGGGAGAGTAAAATGTCGGTGTTTTGTCCCTTTCTCTCGCCTGAAAGTGAAAGTCAACGTTAAAGTGATCTGGGAAGAACCCGCCCGCCCGTACGCCTTCGCTGAGCGCAAAAGTTTTGGCGATCGAGGTCTTTCCGGTCGCCAAGAGTGCTTTTCATCCGCTCTGGAGGCGTCCACGTTTCTGGTGACGTCATCGTTCGACAGGTGAAGCCTTTCCTCGCTCGCTCGACGACGTATAAGAGGTGGGCGGGCGGAGCTTTGGCTCTCGATCGAAGGGCCTGGGTGGGCCCCGTCAACTAAGCGCAAAGGCTTGGTCCTCTTTGTGTCCTACCTTCCGTAGTGTCGAAAATACCCTGGCAGTATAGAATGTCAATGGCGGGAGAGTAAAATGTCGGTGTTTTGTCCCTTTCTCTCGCGTGAAAGTGAAAGTCAACGTTAAAGTGATCTGGGAAGAACCCGCCCGCCCGCATGCCTTCGCTGAGCGCAAAAGTTTTGGCGATCGAGGTCTTTCCGGTCGCCAAGAGTGCTTTTCATCCGCTCTGGAGGCGTCCACGTTTCTGGTGACGTCATCGTTCGACAGGTGAAGCCTTTCCTCGCTCGCTCGACGACGTATAAGAGGTGGGCGGGCGGAGCTTTGGCTCTCGATCGAAGGGCCTGGGCGGGCCCCGTCAACTAAGCGCAAAGGCTTGGTCCTCTTTGTGTCCTACCTTCCGTAGTGTCGAAAATACCCTGGCAGTATAGAATGTCAATGGCGGGAGAGTAAAATGTCGGTGTTTTGTCCCTTTCTCTCGCGTGAAAGTGAAAGTCAACGTTAAAGTGATCTGGGAAGAACCCGCCCGCCCGCATGCCTTCGCTGAGCGCAAAAGTTTTGGCGATCGAGGTCTTTCCGGTCGCCAAGAGTGCTTTTCATCCGCTCTGGAGGCGTCCACGTTTCTGGTGACGTCATCGTTCGACAGGTGAAGCCTTTCCTCGCTCGCTCGACGACGTATAAGAGGTGGGCGGGCGGAGCTTTGGCTCTCGATCGAAGGGCCTGGGCGGGCCCCGTCAACTAAGCGCAAAGGCTTGGTCCTCTTTGTGTCCTACCTTCCGTAGTGTCGAAAATACCCTGGCAGTATAGAATGTCAATGGCGGGAGAGTAAAATGTCGGTGTTTTGTCCCTTTCTCTCGCCTGAAAGTGAAAGTCAACGTTAAAGTGATCTGGGAAGAACCCGCCCGCCCGCACGCCTTCGCTGAGCGCAAAAGTTTTGGCGATCGAGGTCTTTCCGGTCGCCAAGAGTGCTTTTCATCCGCTCTGGAGGCGTCCACGTTTCTGGTGACGTCATCGTTCGACAGGTGAAGCCTTTCCTCGCTCGCTCGACGACGTATAAGAGGTGGGCGGGCGGAGCTTTGGCTCTCGATCGAAGGGCCTGGGCGGGCCCCGTCAACTAAGCGCAAAGGCTTGGTCCTCTTTGTGTCCTACCTTCCGTAGTGTCGAAAATACCCTGGCAGTATAGAATGTCAATGGCGGGAGAGTAAAATGTCGGTGTTTTGTCCCTTTCTCTCGCGTGAAAGTGAAAGTCAACGTTAAAGTGATCTGGGAAGAACCCGCCCGCCCGCACGCCTTCGCTGAGCGCAAAAGTTTTGGCGATCGAGGTCTTTCCGGTCGCCAAGAGTGCTTTTCATCCGCTCTGGAGGCGTCCACGTTTCTGGTGACGTCATCGTTCGACAGGTGAAGCCTTTCCTCGCTCGCTCGACGACGTATAAGAGGTGGGCGGGCGGAGCTTTGGCTCTCGATCGAAGGGCCTGGGCGGGCCCCGTCAACTAAGCGCAAAGGCTTGGTCCTCTTTGTGTCCTACCTTCCGTAGTGTCGAAAATACCCTGGCAGTATAGAATGTCAATGGCGGGAGAGTAAAATGTCGGTGTTTTGTCCCTTTCTCTCGCCTGAAAGTGAAAGTCAACGTTAAAGTGATCTGGGAAGAACCCGCCCGCCCGTACGCCTTCGCTGAGCGCAAAAATTTTGGCAATCGAGGTCTTTCCGGTCGCCAAGAGTGTTTTTCATCCGCTCTGGAGGCGTCCACGTTTCTGGTGACGTCATCGTTCGACAGGTGAAGCCTTTCCTCGCTCGCTCGACGACGTATAAGAGGTGGGCGGGCGGAGCTTTGGCTCTCGATCGAAGGGCCTGGGCGGGCCCCGTCAACTAAGCGCAAAGGCTTGGTCCTCTTTGTGTCCTACCTTCCGTAGTGTCGAAAATACCCTGGCAGTATAGAATGTCAATGGCGGGAGAGTAAAATGTCGGTGTTTTGTCCCTTTCTCTCGCGTGAAAGTGAAAGTCAACGTTAAAGTGATCTGGGAAGAACCCGCCCACCCGTACGCCTTCGCTGAGCGCAAAAGTTTTGGCGATCGAGGTCTTTCCGGTCGCCAAGAGTGCTTTTCATCCGCTCTGGAGGCGTCCACGTTTCTGGTGACGTCATCGTTCGACAGGTGAAGCCTTTCCTCGCTCGCTCGACGACGTATAAGAGGTGGGCGGGCTTTGGCTCTCGATCGAAGGGCCTGGGTGGGCCCCGTCAACTAAGCGCAAAGGCTTGGTCCTCTTTGTGTCCTACCTTCCGTAGTGTCGAAAATACCCTGGCAGTATAGAATGTCAATGGCGGGAGAGTAAAATGTCGGTGTTTTGTCCCTTTCTCTCGCCTGAAAGTGAAAGTCAACGTTAAAGTGATCTGGGAAGAACCCGCCCGCCCGTACGCCTTCGCTGAGCGCAAAAATTTTGGCGATCGAGGTCTTTCCGGTCGCCAAGAGTGCTTTTCATCTGCTCTGGAGGCGTCCACGTTTCTGGTGACGTCATCGTTCGACAGGTGAAGCCTTTCCTCGCTCGCTCGACGACGTATAAGAGGTGGGCGGGCGGAGCTTTGGCTCTCGATCGAAGGGCCTGGGCGGGCCCCGTCAACTAAGCGCAAAGGCTTGGTCCTCTTTGTGTCCTACCTTCCGTAGTGTCGAAAATACCCTGGCAGTATAGAATGTCAATGGCGGGAGAGTAAAATGTCGGTGTTTTGTCCCTTTCTCTCGCCTGAAAGTGAAAGTCAACGTTAAAGTGATCTGGGAAGAACCCGCACGCCCGTACGCCTTCGCTGAGCGCAAAAGTTTTGGCGATCGAGGTCTTTCCGGTCGCCAAGAGTGCTTTTCATCCGCTCTTGAGGCGTCCACGTTTCTGGTGACGTCATCGTTCGACAGGTGAAGCCTTTCCTCGCTCGCTCGACGACGTATAAGAGGTGGGCGGGCGGAGCTTTGGCTCTCGATCGAAGGGCCTGGGCGGGCCCCGTCAACTAAGCGCAAAGGCTTGGTCCTCTTTGTGTCCTACCTTCCGTAGTGTCGAAAATACCCTGGCAGTATAGAATGTCAATGGCGGGAGAGTAAAATGTCGGTGTTTTGTCCCTTTCTCTCGCCTGAAAGTGAAAGTCAACGTTAAAGTGATCTGGGAAGAACCCGCCCGCCCGTACGCCTTCGCTGAGCGCAAAAGTTTTGGCGATCGAGGTCTTTCCGGTCGCCAAGTGCTTTTCATCCGCTCTGGAGGCGTCCACGTTTCTGGTGACGTCATCGTTCGACAGGTGAAGCCTTTCCTCGCTCGCTCGACGACGTATAAGAGGTGGGCGGGCGGAGCTTTGGCTCTCGATCGAAGGGCCTGGGCGGGCCCCGTCAACTAAGCGCAAAGGCTTGGTCCTCTTTGTGTCCTACCTTCCGTAGTGTCGAAAATACCCTGGCAGTATAGAATGTCAATGGCGGGAGAGTAAAATGTCGGTGTTTTGTCCCTTTCTCTCGCCTGAAAGTGAAAGTCAACGTTAAAGTGATCTGGGAAGAACCCGCCCGCCCGTACGCCTTCGCTGAGCGCAAAAGTTTTGGCGATCGAGGTCTTTCCGGTCGCCAAGAGTGCTTTTCATCCGCTCTGGAGGCGTCCACGTTTCTGGTGACGTCATCGTTCGACAGGTGAAGCCTTTCCTCGCTCGCTCGACGACGTATAAGAGGTGGGCGGGCGGAGCTTTGGCTCTCGATCGAAGGGCCTGGGCGGGCCCCGTCAACTAAGCGCAATGGCTTGGTCCTCTTTGTGTCCTACCTTCCGTAGTGTCGAAAATACCCTGGCAGTATAGAATGTCAATGGCGGGAGAGTAAAATGTCGGTGTTTTGTCCCTTTCTCTCGCGTGAAAGTGAAAGTCAACGTTAAAGTGATCTGGGAAGAACCCGCCCGCCCGTACGCCTTCGCTGAGCGTAAAAGTTTTGGCGATCGAGGTCTTTCCGGTCGCCAAGAGTGCTTTTCATCCGCTCTGGAGGCGTCCACGTTTCTGGTGACGTCATCGTTCGACAGGTGAAGCCTTTCCTCGCTCGCTCGACGACGTATAAGAGGTGGGCGGGCGGAGCTTTGGCTCTCGATCGAAGGGCCTGGGCGGGCCCCGTCAACTAAGCGCAAAGGCTTGGTCCTCTTTGTGTCCTACCTTCCGTAGTGTCGAAAATACCCTGGCAGTATAGAATGTCAATGGCGGGAGAGTAAAATGTCGGTGTTTTGTCCCTTTCTCTCGCCTGAAAGTGAAAGTCAACGTTAAAGTGATCTGGGAAGAACCCGCCCGCCCGTACGCCTTCGCTGAGCGCAAAAGTTTTGGCGATCGAGGTCTTTCCGGTCGCCAAGAGTGCTTTTCATCCGCTCTGGAGGCGTCCACGTTTCTGGTGACGTCATCGTTCGACAGGTGAAGCCTTTCCTCGCTCGCTCGACGACGTATAAGAGGTGGGCGGGCGGAGCTTTGGCTCTCGATCGAAGGGCCTGGGCGGGCCCCGTCAACTAAGCGCAAAGGCTTGGTCCTCTTTGTGTCCTACCTTCCGTAGTGTCGAAAATACCCTGGCAGTATAGAATGTCAATGGCGGGAGAGTAAAATGTCGGTGTTTTGTCCCTTTCTCTCGCCTGAAAGTGAAAGTCAACGTTAAAGTGATCTGGGAAGAACCCGCCCGCCCGTACGCCTTCGCTGAGCGCAAAAGTTTTGGCGATCGAGGTCTTTCCGGTCGCCAAGAGTGCTTTTCATCCGCTCTGGAGGCGTCCACGTTTCTGGTGACGTCATCGTTCGACAGGTGAAGCCTTTCCTCGCTCGCTCGACGACGTATAAGAGGTGGGCGGGCGGAGCTTTGGCTCTCGATCGAAGGGCCTGGGCGGGCCCCGTCAACTAAGCGCAAAGGCTTGGTCCTCTTTGTGTCCTACCTTCCGTAGTGTCGAAAATACCCTGGCAGTATAGAATGTCAATGGCGGGAGAGTAAAATGTCGGTGTTTTGTCCCTTTCTCTCGCGTGAAAGTGAAAGTCAACGTTAAAGTGATCTGGGAAGAACCCGCCCGCCCGCACGCCTTCGCTGAGCGCAAAAGTTTTGGCGATCGAGGTCTTTCCGGTCGCCAAGAGTGCTTTTCATCCGCCCTGGAGGCGTCCACGTTTCTGGTGACGTCATCGTTCGACAGGTGAAGCCTTTCCTCGCTCGCTCGACGACGTATAAGAGGTGGGCGGGCGGAGCTTTGGCTCTCGATCGAAGGGCCTGGGCGGGCCCCGTCAACTAAGCGCAAAGGCTTGGTCCTCTTTGTGTCCTACCTTCCGTAGTGTCGAAAATACCCTGGCAGTATAGAATGTCAATGGCGGGAGAGTAAAATGTCGGTGTTTTGTCCCTTTCTCTCGCCTGAAAGTGAAAGTCAACGTTAAAGTGATCTGGGAAGAACCCGCCCGCCCGTACGCCTTCGCTGAGCGCAAAAGTTTTGGCGATCGAGGTCTTTCCGGTCGCCAAGTGCTTTTCATCCGCTCTGGAGGCGTCCACGTTTCTGGTGACGTCATCGTTCGACAGGTGAAGCCTTTCCTCGCTCGCTCGACGACGTATAAGAGGTGGGCGGGCGGAGCTTTGGCTCTCGATCGAAGGGCCTGGGCGGGCCCCGTCAACTAAGCGCAAAGGCTTGGTCCTCTTTGTGTCCTACCTTCCGTAGTGTCGAAAATACCCTGGCAGTATAGAATGTCAATGGCGGGAGAGTAAAATGTCGGTGTTTTGTCCCTTTCTCTCGCCTGAAAGTGAAAGTCAACGTTAAAGTGATCTGGGAAGAACCCGCCCGCCCGTACGCCTTCGCTGAGCGCAAAAGTTTTGGCGATCGAGGTCTTTCCGGTCGCCAAGAGTGCTTTTCATCCGCTCTGGAGGCGTCCACGTTTCTGGTGACGTCATCGTTCGACAGGTGAAGCCTTTCCTCGCTCGCTCGACGACGTATAAGAGGTGGGCGGGCGGAGCTTTGGCTCTCGATCGAAGGGCCTGGGCGGGCCCCGTCAACTAAGCGCAATGGCTTGGTCCTCTTTGTGTCCTACCTTCCGTAGTGTCGAAAATACCCTGGCAGTATAGAATGTCAATGGCGGGAGAGTAAAATGTCGGTGTTTTGTCCCTTTCTCTCGCGTGAAAGTGAAAGTCAACGTTAAAGTGATCTGGGAAGAACCCGCCCGCCCGTACGCCTTCGCTGAGCGTAAAAGTTTTGGCGATCGAGGTCTTTCCGGTCGCCAAGAGTGCTTTTCATCCGCTCTGGAGGCGTCCACGTTTCTGGTGACGTCATCGTTCGACAGGTGAAGCCTTTCCTCGCTCGCTCGACGACGTATAAGAGGTGGGCGGGCGGAGCTTTGGCTCTCGATCGAAGGGCCTGGGCGGGCCCCGTCAACTAAGCGCAAAGGCTTGGTCCTCTTTGTGTCCTACCTTCCGTAGTGTCGAAAATACCCTGGCAGTATAGAATGTCAATGGCGGGAGAGTAAAATGTCGGTGTTTTGTCCCTTTCTCTCGCCTGAAAGTGAAAGTCAACGTTAAAGTGATCTGGGAAGAACCCGCCCGCCCGTACGCCTTCGCTGAGCGCAAAAGTTTTGGCGATCGAGGTCTTTCCGGTCGCCAAGAGTGCTTTTCATCCGCTCTGGAGGCGTCCACGTTTCTGGTGACGTCATCGTTCGACAGGTGAAGCCTTTCCTCGCTCGCTCGACGACGTATAAGAGGTGGGCGGGCGGAGCTTTGGCTCTCGATCGAAGGGCCTGGGCGGGCCCCGTCAACTAAGCGCAAAGGCTTGGTCCTCTTTGTGTCCTACCTTCCGTAGTGTCGAAAATACCCTGGCAGTATAGAATGTCAATGGCGGGAGAGTAAAATGTCGGTGTTTTGTCCCTTTCTCTCGCCTGAAAGTGAAAGTCAACGTTAAAGTGATCTGGGAAGAACCCGCCCGCCCGTACGCCTTCGCTGAGCGCAAAAGTTTTGGCGATCGAGGTCTTTCCGGTCGCCAAGAGTGCTTTTCATCCGCTCTGGAGGCGTCCACGTTTCTGGTGACGTCATCGTTCGACAGGTGAAGCCTTTCCTCGCTCGCTCGACGACGTATAAGAGGTGGGCGGGCGGAGCTTTGGCTCTCGATCGAAGGGCCTGGGCGGGCCCCGTCAACTAAGCGCAAAGGCTTGGTCCTCTTTGTGTCCTACCTTCCCCAGTGTCGAAAATACCCTGGCAGTATAGAATGTCAATGGCGGGAGAGTAAAATGTCGGTGTTTTGTCCCTTTCTCTCGCCTGAAAGTGAAAGTCAACGTTAAAGTGATCTGGGAAGAACCCGCCCGCCCGTACGTCTCGCTGAGCGCAAACGTTTTGGCGATCGAGGTCTTTCCGGTCGCCAAGAGTGCTTTTCATCCGCTCTGGAGGCGTCCACGTTTCTGGTGACGTCATCGTTCGACAGGTGAAGCCTTTCCTCGCTCGCTCGACGACGTATAAGAGGTGGGCGGGCGGAGCTTTGGCTCTCGATCGAAGGGCCTGGGCGGGCCCCGTCAACTAAGCGCAAAGGCTTGGTCCTCTTTGTGTCCTACCTTCCGTAGTGTCGAAAATACCCTGGCAGTATAGAATGTCAATGGCGGGAGAGTAAAATGTCGGTGTTTTGTCCCTTTCTCTCGCGTGAAAGTGAAAGTCAACGTTAAAGTGATCTGGGAAGAACCCGCCCGCCCGCACGCCTTCGCTGAGCGCAAAAGTTTTGACGATCGAGCTCTTTCCGGTCGCCAAGAGTGCTTTTCATCCGCTCTGGAGGCGTCCACGTTTCTGGTGACGTCATCGTTCGACAGGTGAAGCCTTTCCTCGCTCGCTCGACGACGTATAAGAGGTGGGCGGGCGGAGCTTTGGCTCTCGATCAAAGGGCCTGGGCGGGCCCCGTCAACTAAGCGCAAAGGCTTGGTCCTCTTTGTGTCCTACCTTCCGTAGTGTCGAAAATACCCTGGCAGTATAGAATGTCAATGGCGGGAGAGTAAAATGTCGGTGTTTTGTCCCTTTCTCTCGCGTGAAAGTGAAAGTCAACGTTAAAGTGATCTGGGAAGAACCCGCCCGCCCGTACGCCTTCGCTGAGCGCAAAAGTTTTGGCGATCGAGGTCTTTCCGGTCGCCAAGAGTGCTTTTCATCCGCTCTGGAGGCGTCCACGTTTCTGGTGACGTCATCGTTCGACAGGTGAAGCCTTTCCTCGCTCGCTCGACGACGTATAAGAGGTGGGCGGGCGGAGCTTTGGCTCTCGATCGAAGGGCCTGGGCGGGCCCCGTCAACTAAGCGCAAAGGCTTGGTCCTCTTTGTGTCCTACCTTCCGTAGTGTCGAAAATACCCTGGCAGTATAGAATGTCAATGGCGGGAGAGTAAAATGTCGGTGTTTTGTCCCTTTCTCTCGCCTGAAAGTGAAAGTCAACGTTAAAGTGATCTGGGAAGAACCCGCCCGCCCGTACGCCTTCGCTGAGCGCAAAAGTTTTGGCGATCGAGGTCTTTCCGGTCGCCAAGTGCTTTTCATCCGCTCTGGAGGCGTCCACGTTTCTGGTGACGTCATCGTTCGACAGGTGAAGCCTTTCCTCGCTCGCTCGACGACGTATAAGAGGTGGGCGGGCGGAGCTTTGGCTCTCGATCGAAGGGCCTGGGCGGGCCCCGTCAACTAAGCGCAAAGGCTTGGTCCTCTTTGTGTCCTACCTTCCGTAGTGTCGAAAATACCCTGGCAGTATAGAATGTCAATGGCGGGAGAGTAAAATGTCGGTGTTTTGTCCCTTTCTCTCGCGTGAAAGTGAAAGTCAACGTTAAAGTGATCTGGGAAGAACCCGCCCGCCCGCACGCCTTCGCTGAGCGCAAAAGTTTTGGCGATCGAGGTCTTTCCGGTCGCCAAGAGTGCTTTTCATCCGCTCTGGAGGCGTCCACGTTTCTGGTGACGTCATCGTTCGACAGGTGAAGCCTTTCCTCGCTCGCTCGACGACGTATAAGAGGTGGGCGGGCGGAGCTTTGGCTCTCGATCGAAGGGCCTGGGCGGGCCCCGTCAACTAAGCGCAATGGCTTGGTCCTCTTTGTGTCCTACCTTCCGTAGTGTCGAAAATACCCTGGCAGTATAGAATGTCAATGGCGGGAGAGTAAAATGTCGGTGTTTTGTCCCTTTCTCTCGCGTGAAAGTGAAAGTCAACGTTAAAGTGATCTGGGAAGAACCCGCCCGCCCGTACGCCTTCGCTGAGCGCAAAAGTTTTGGCGATCGAGGTCTTTCCGGTCGCCAAGAGTGCTTTTCATCCGCTCTGGAGGCGTCCACGTTTCTGGTGACGTCATCGTTCGACAGGTGAAGCCTTTCCTCGCTCGCTCGACGACGTATAAGAGGTGGGCGGGCGGAGCTTTGGCTCTCGATCGAAGGGCCTGGGCGGGCCCCGTCAACTAAGCGCAAAGGCTTGGTCCTCTTTGTGTCCTACCTTCCGTAGTGTCGAAAATACCCTGGCAGTATAGAATGTCAATGGCGGGAGAGTAAAATGTCGGTGTTTTGTCCCTTTCTCTCGCCTGAAAGTGAAAGTCAACGTTAAAGTGATCTGGGAAGAACCCGCCCGCCCGTACGCCTTCGCTGAGCGCAAAAGTTTTGGCGATCGAGGTCTTTCCGGTCGCCAAGAGTGCTTTTCATCCGCTCTGGAGGCGTCCACGTTTCTGGTGACGTCATCGTTCGACAGGTGAAGCCTTTCCTCGCTCGCTCGACGACGTATAAGAGGTGGGCGGGCGGAGCTTTGGCTCTCGATCGAAGGGCCTGGGCGGGCCCCGTCAACTAAGCGCAAAGGCTTGGTCCTCTTTGTGTCCTACCTTCCGTAGTGTCGAAAATACCCTGGCAGTATAGAATGTCAATGGCGGGAGAGTAAAATGTCGGTGTTTTGTCCCTTTCTCTCGCCTGAAAGTGAAAGTCAACGTTAAAGTGATCTGGGAAGAACCCGCCCGCCCGTACGCCTTCGCTGAGCGCAAAAGTTTTGGCGATCGAGGTCTTTCCGGTCGCCAAGAGTGCTTTTCATCCGCTCTGGAGGCGTCCACGTTTCTGGTGACGTCATCGTTCGACAGGTGAAGCCTTTCCTCGCTCGCTCGACGACGTATAAGAGGTGGGCGGGCGGAGCTTTGGCTCTCGATCGAAGGGCCTGGGCGGGCCCCGTCAACTAAGCGCAAAGGCTTGGTCCTCTTTGTGTCCTACCTTCCCCAGTGTCGAAAATACCCTGGCAGTATAGAATGTCAATGGCGGGAGAGTAAAATGTCGGTGTTTTGTCCCTTTCTCTCGCCTGAAAGTGAAAGTCAACGTTAAAGTGATCTGGGAAGAACCCGCCCGCCCGTACGTCTCGCTGAGCGCAAACGTTTTGGCGATCGAGGTCTTTCCGGTCGCCAAGAGTGCTTTTCATCCGCTCTGGAGGCGTCCACGTTTCTGGTGACGTCATCGTTCGACAGGTGAAGCCTTTCCTCGCTCGCTCGACGACGTATAAGAGGTGGGCGGGCGGAGCTTTGGCTCTCGATCGAAGGGCCTGGGCGGGCCCCGTCAACTAAGCGCAAAGGCTTGGTCCTCTTTGTGTCCTACCTTCCGTAGTGTCGAAAATACCCTGGCAGTATAGAATGTCAATGGCGGGAGAGTAAAATGTCGGTGTTTTGTCCCTTTCTCTCGCGTGAAAGTGAAAGTCAACGTTAAAGTGATCTGGGAAGAACCCGCCCGCCCGCACGCCTTCGCTGAGCGCAAAAGTTTTGACGATCGAGCTCTTTCCGGTCGCCAAGAGTGCTTTTCATCCGCTCTGGAGGCGTCCACGTTTCTGGTGACGTCATCGTTCGACAGGTGAAGCCTTTCCTCGCTCGCTCGACGACGTATAAGAGGTGGGCGGGCGGAGCTTTGGCTCTCGATCAAAGGGCCTGGGCGGGCCCCGTCAACTAAGCGCAAAGGCTTGGTCCTCTTTGTGTCCTACCTTCCGTAGTGTCGAAAATACCCTGGCAGTATAGAATGTCAATGGCGGGAGAGTAAAATGTCGGTGTTTTGTCCCTTTCTCTCGCGTGAAAGTGAAAGTCAACGTTAAAGTGATCTGGGAAGAACCCGCCCGCCCGTACGCCTTCGCTGAGCGCAAAAGTTTTGGCGATCGAGGTCTTTCCGGTCGCCAAGAGTGCTTTTCATCCGCTCTGGAGGCGTCCACGTTTCTGGTGACGTCATCGTTCGACAGGTGAAGCCTTTCCTCGCTCGCTCGACGACGTATAAGAGGTGGGCGGGCGGAGCTTTGGCTCTCGATCGAAGGGCCTGGGCGGGCCCCGTCAACTAAGCGCAAAGGCTTGGTCCTCTTTGTGTCCTACCTTCCGTAGTGTCGAAAATACCCTGGCAGTATAGAATGTCAATGGCGGGAGAGTAAAATGTCGGTGTTTTGTCCCTTTCTCTCGCCTGAAAGTGAAAGTCAACGTTAAAGTGATCTGGGAAGAACCCGCCCGCCCGTACGCCTTCGCTGAGCGCAAAAGTTTTGGCGATCGAGGTCTTTCCGGTCGCCAAGTGCTTTTCATCCGCTCTGGAGGCGTCCACGTTTCTGGTGACGTCATCGTTCGACAGGTGAAGCCTTTCCTCGCTCGCTCGACGACGTATAAGAGGTGGGCGGGCGGAGCTTTGGCTCTCGATCGAAGGGCCTGGGCGGGCCCCGTCAACTAAGCGCAAAGGCTTGGTCCTCTTTGTGTCCTACCTTCCGTAGTGTCGAAAATACCCTGGCAGTATAGAATGTCAATGGCGGGAGAGTAAAATGTCGGTGTTTTGTCCCTTTCTCTCGCGTGAAAGTGAAAGTCAACGTTAAAGTGATCTGGGAAGAACCCGCCCGCCCGCACGCCTTCGCTGAGCGCAAAAGTTTTGGCGATCGAGGTCTTTCCGGTCGCCAAGAGTGCTTTTCATCCGCTCTGGAGGCGTCCACGTTTCTGGTGACGTCATCGTTCGACAGGTGAAGCCTTTCCTCGCTCGCTCGACGACGTATAAGAGGTGGGCGGGCGGAGCTTTGGCTCTCGATCGAAGGGCCTGGGCGGGCCCCGTCAACTAAGCGCAATGGCTTGGTCCTCTTTGTGTCCTACCTTCCGTAGTGTCGAAAATACCCTGGCAGTATAGAATGTCAATGGCGGGAGATTAAAATGTCGGTGTTTTGTCCCTTTCTCTCGCGTGAAAGTGAAAGTCAACGTTAAAGTGATCTGGGAAGAACCCGCCCGCCCGTACGCCTTCGCTGAGCGCAAAAGTTTTGGCGATCGAGGTCTTTCCGGTCGCCAAGAGTGCTTTTCATCCGCTCTGGAGGCGTCCACGTTTCTGGTGACGTCATCGTTCGACAGGTGAAGCCTTTCCTCGCTCGCTCGACGACGTATAAGAGGTGGGCGGGCGGAGCTTTGGCTCTCGATCGAAGGGCCTGGGCGGGCCCCGTCAACTAAGCGCAAAGGCTTGGTCCTCTTTGTGTCCTACCTTCCGTAGTGTCGAAAATACCCTGGCAGTATAGAATGTCAATGGCGGGAGAGTAAAATGTCGGTGTTTTGTCCCTTTCTCTCGCCTGAAAGTGAAAGTCAACGTTAAAGTGATCTGGGAAGAACCCGCCCGCCCGTACGCCTTCGCTGAGCGCAAAAGTTTTGGCGATCGAGGTCTTTCCGGTCGCCAAGAGTGCTTTTCATCCGCTCTGGAGGCGTCCACGTTTCTGGTGACGTCATCGTTCGACAGGTGAAGCCTTTCCTCGCTCGCTCGACGACGTATAAGAGGTGGGCGGGCGGAGCTTTGGCTCTCGATCGAAGGGCCTGGGCGGGCCCCGTCAACTAAGCGCAAAGGCTTGGTCCTCTTTGTGTCCTACCTTCCGTAGTGTCGAAAATACCCTGGCAGTATAGAATGTCAATGGCGGGAGAGTAAAATGTCGGTGTTTTGTCCCTTTCTCTCGCCTGAAAGTGAAAGTCAACGTTAAAGTGATCTGGGAAGAACCCGCCCGCCCGTACGCCTTCGCTGAGCGCAAAAGTTTTGGCGATCGAGGTCTTTCCGGTCGCCAAGAGTGCTTTTCATCCGCTCTGGAGGCGTCCACGTTTCTGGTGACGTCATCGTTCGACAGGTGAAGCCTTTCCTCGCTCGCTCGACGACGTATAAGAGGTGGGCGGGCGGAGCTTTGGCTCTCGATCGAAGGGCCTGGGCGGGCCCCGTCAACTAAGCGCAAAGGCTTGGTCCTCTTTGTGTCCTACCTTCCGTAGTGTCGAAAATACCCTGGCAGTATAGAATGTCAATGGCGGGAGAGTAAAATGTCGGTGTTTTGTCCCTTTCTCTCGCCTGAAAGTGAAAGTCAACGTTAAAGTGATCTGGGAAGAACCCGCCCGCCCGTACGCCTTCGCTGAGCGCAAAAGTTTTGGCGATCGAGGTCTTTCCGGTCGCCAAGAGTGCTTTTCATCCGCTCTGGAGGCGTCCACGTTTCTGGTGACGTCATCGTTCGACAGGTGAAGCCTTTCCTCGCTCGCTCGACGACGTATAAGAGGTGGGCGGGCGGAGCTTTGGCTCTCGATCGAAGGGCCTGGGCGGGCCCCGTCAACTAAGCGCAAAGGCTTGGTCCTCTTTGTGTCCTACCTTCCGTAGTGTCGAAAATACCCTGGCAGTATAGAATGTCAATGGCGGGAGAGTAAAATGTCGGTGTTTTGTCCCTTTCTCTCGCGTGAAAGTGAAAGTCAACGTTAAAGTGATCTGGGAAGAACCCGCCCGCCCGTACGCCTTCGCTGAGCGCAAAAGTTTTGGCGATCGAGGTCTTTCCGGTCGCCAAGAGTGCTTTTCATCCGCTCTGGAGGCGTCCACGTTTCTGGTGACGTCATCGTTCGACAGGTGAAGCCTTTCCTCGCTCGCTCGACGACGTATAAGAGGTGGGCGGGCGGAGCTTTGGCTCTCGATCGAAGGGCCTGGGCGGGCCCCGTCAACTAAGCGCAAAGGCTTGGTCCTCTTTGTGTCCTACCTTCCGTAGTGTCGAAAATACCCTGGCAGTATAGAATGTCAATGGCGGGAGAGTAAAATGTCGGTGTTTTGTCCCTTTCTCTCGCCTGAAAGTGAAAGTCAACGTTAAAGTGATCTGGGAAGAACCCGCCCGCCCGTACGCCTTCGCTGAGCGCAAAAGTTTTGGCGATCGAGGTCTTTCCGGTCGCCAAGAGTGCTTTTCATCCGCTCTGGAGGCGTCCACGTTTCTGGTGACGTCATCGTTCGACAGGTGAAGCCTTTCCTCGCTCGCTCGACGACGTATAAGAGGTGGGCGGGCGGAGCTTTGGCTCTCGATCGAAGGGCCTGGGCGGGCCCCGTCAACTAAGCGCAAAGGCTTGGTCCTCTTTGTGTCCTACCTTCCGTAGTGTCGAAAATACCCTGGCAGTATAGAATGTCAATGGCGGGAGAGTAAAATGTCGGTGTTTTGTCCCTTTCTCTCGCCTGAAAGTGAAAGTCAACGTTAAAGTGATCTGGGAAGAACCCGCCCGCCCGTACGCCTTCGCTGAGCGCAGAAGTTTTGGCGATCGAGGTCTTTCCGGTCGCCAAGAGTGCTTTTCATCCGCTCTGGAGGCGTCCACGTTTCTGGTGACGTCATCGTTCGACAGGTGAAGCCTTTCCTCGCTCGCTCGACGACGTATAAGAGGTGGGCGGGCGGAGCTTTGGCTCTCGATCGAAGGGCCTGGGCGGGCCCCGTCAACTAAGCGCAAAGGCTTGGTCCTCTTTGTGTCCTACCTTCCGTAGTGTCGAAAATACCCTGGCAGTATAGAATGTCAATGGCGGGAGAGTAAAATGTCGGTGTTTTGTCCCTTTCTCTCGCGTGAAAGTGAAAGTCAACGTTAAAGTGATCTGGGAAGAACCCGCCCGCCCGCATGCCTTCGCTGAGCGCAAAAGTTTTGGCGATCGAGGTCTTTCCGGTCGCCAAGAGTGCTTTTCATCCGCTCTTGAGGCGTCCACGTTTCTGGTGACGTCATCGTTCGACAGGTGAAGCCTTTCCTCGCTCGCTCGACGACGTATAAGAGGTGGGCGGGCGGAGCTTTGGCTCTCGATCGAAGGGCCTGGGCGGGCCCCGTCAACTAAGCGCAAAGGCTTGGTCCTCTTTGTGTCCTACCTTCCGTAGTGTCGAAAATACCCTGGCAGTATAGAATGTCAATGGCGGGAGAGTAAAATGTCGGTGTTTTGTCCCTTTCTCTCGCGTGAAAGTGAAAGTCAACGTTAAAGTGATCTGGGAAGAACCCGCCCGCCCGCATGCCTTCGCTGAGCGCAAAAGTTTTGGCGATCGAGGTCTTTCCGGTCGCCAAGAGTGCTTTTCATCCGCTCTGGAGGCGTCCACGTTTCTGGTGACGTCATCGTTCGACAGGTGAAGCCTTTCCTCGCTCGCTCGACGACGTATAAGAGGTGGGCGGGCGGAGCTTTGGCTCTCGATCGAAGGGCCTGGGCGGGCCCCGTCAACTAAGCGCAAAGGCTTGGTCCTCTTTGTGTCCTACCTTCCGTAGTGTCGAAAATACCCTGGCAGTATAGAATGTCAATGGCGGGAGAGTAAAATGTCGGTGTTTTGTCCCTTTCTCTCGCCTGAAAGTGAAAGTCAACGTTAAAGTGATATGGGAAGAATCCGCCCGCCCGCCCGCCTTCGCTGAGCGCAAAAGTTTTGGCGATCGAGGTCTTTCCGGTCGCCAAGAGTGCTTTTCATCCGCTCTGGAGGCGTCCACGTTTCTGGTGACGTCATCGTTCGACAGGTGAAGCCTTTCCTCGCTCGCTCGACGACGTATAAGAGGTGGGCGGGCGGAGCTTTGGCTCTCGATCGAAGGGCCTGGGCGGGCCCCGTCAACTAAGCGCAAAGGCTTGGTCCTCTTTGTGTCCTACCTTCCGTAGTGTCGAAAATACCCTGGCAGTATAGAATGTCAATGGCGGGAGAGTAAAATGTCGGTGTTTTGTCCCTTTCTCTCGCGTGAAAGTGAAAGTCAACGTTAAAGTGATCTGGGAAGAACCCGCCCGCCCGCATGCCTTCGCTGAGCGCAAAAGTTTTGGCGATCGAGGTCTTTCCGGTCGCCAAGAGTGCTTTTCATCCGCTCTTGAGGCGTCCACGTTTCTGGTGACGTCATCGTTCGACAGGTGAAGCCTTTCCTCGCTCGCTCGACGACGTATAAGAGGTGGGCGGGCGGAGCTTTGGCTCTCGATCGAAGGGCCTGGGCGGGCCCCGTCAACTAAGCGCAAAGGCTTGGTCCTCTTTGTGTCCTACCTTCCGTAGTGTCGAAAATACCATGGCAGTATAGAATGTCAATGGCGGGAGAGTAAAATGTCGGTGTTTTGTCCCTTTCTCTCGCGTGAAAGTGAAAGTCAACGTTAAAGTGATCTGGGAAGAACCCGCCCGCCCGCATGCCTTCGCTGAGCGCAAAAGTTTTGGCGATCGAGGTCTTTCCGGTCGCCAAGAGTGCTTTTCATCCGCTCTTGAGGCGTCCACGTTTCTGGTGACGTCATCGTTCGACAGGTGAAGCCTTTCCTCGCTCGCTCGACGACGTATATGAGGTGGGCGGGCGGAGCTTTGGCTCTCGATCGAAGGGCCTGGGCGGGCCCCGTCAACTAAGCGCAAAGGCTTGGTCCTCTTTGTGTCCTACCTTCCGTAGTATCGAAAATACCCTGGCAGTATAGAATGTCAATGGCGGGAGAGTAAAATGTCGGTGTTTTGTCCCTTTCTCTCGCGTGAAAGTGAAAGTTAACGTAAAAGTGATCTGGAAAGAACCCGCCCGCCCGTAGGCCTTCGCTGAGCGCAAAAAATTTGGCGATCGAGGTCTTTCCGGTCGCCAAGAGTGCTTTTCATCCGCTCTTGAGGCGTCCACGTTTCTGGTGACGTCATCGTTCGACAGGTGAAGCCTTTCCTCGCTCGCTCGACGACGTATAAGAGGTGGGCGGGCGGAGCTTTGGCTCTCGATCGAAGGGCCTGGGCGGGCCCCGTCAACTAAGCGCAAAGGCTTGGTCCTCTTTGTGTCCTACCTTCCGTAGTGTCGAAAATACCCTGGCAGTATAGAATGTCAATGGCGGGAGAGTAAAATGTCGGTGTTTTGTCCCTTTCTCTCGCGTGAAAGTGAAAGTCAACGTTAAAGTGATCTGGGAAGAACCCGCCCGCCCGCATGCCTTCGCTGAGCGCAAAAGTTTTGGCGATCGAGGTCTTTCCGGTCGCCAAGAGTGCTTTTCATCCGCTCTGGAGGCGTCCACGTTTCTGGTGACGTCATCGTTCGACAGGTGAAGCCTTTCCTCGCTCGCTCGACGACGTATAAGAGGTGGGCGGGCGGAGCTTTGGCTCTCGATCGAAGGGCCTGGGCGGGCCCCGTCAACTAAGCGCAAAGGCTTGGTCCTCTTTGTGTCCTACCTTCCGTAGTGTCGAAAATACCCTGGCAGTATAGAATGTCAATGGCGGGAGAGTAAAATGTCGGTGTTTTGTCCCTTTCTCTCGCCTGAAAGTGAAAGTCAACGTTAAAGTGATATGGGAAGAATCCGCCCGCCCGCCCGCCTTCGCTGAGCGCAAAAGTTTTGGCGATCGAGGTCTTTCCGGTCGCCAAGAGTGCTTTTCATCCGCTCTGGAGGCGTCCACGTTTCTGGTGACGTCATCGTTCGACAGGTGAAGCCTTTCCTCGCTCGCTCGACGACGTATAAGAGGTGGGCGGGCGGAGCTTTGGCTCTCGATCGAAGGGCCTGGGCGGGCCCCGTCAACTAAGCGCAAAGGCTTGGTCCTCTTTGTGTCCTACCTTCCGTAGTGTCGAAAATACCCTGGCAGTATAGAATGTCAATGGCGGGAGAGTAAAATGTCGGTGTTTTGTCCCTTTCTCTCGCGTGAAAGTGAAAGTCAACGTTAAAGTGATCTGGGAAGAACCCGCCCGCCCGCATGCCTTCGCTGAGCGCAAAAGTTTTGGCGATCGAGGTCTTTCCGGTCGCCAAGAGTGCTTTTCATCCGCTCTTGAGGCGTCCACGTTTCTGGTGACGTCATCGTTCGACAGGTGAAGCCTTTCCTCGCTCGCTCGACGACGTATAAGAGGTGGGCGGGCGGAGCTTTGGCTCTCGATCGAAGGGCCTGGGCGGGCCCCGTCAACTAAGCGCAAAGGCTTGGTCCTCTTTGTGTCCTACCTTCCGTAGTGTCGAAAATACCATGGCAGTATAGAATGTCAATGGCGGGAGAGTAAAATGTCGGTGTTTTGTCCCTTTCTCTCGCGTGAAAGTGAAAGTCAACGTTAAAGTGATCTGGGAAGAACCCGCCCGCCCGCATGCCTTCGCTGAGCGCAAAAGTTTTGGCGATCGAGGTCTTTCCGGTCGCCAAGAGTGCTTTTCATCCGTTCTGGAGCCGTCCACGTTTCTGGTGACGTCATCGTTCGACAGGTGAAGCCTTTCCTCGCTCGCTCGACGACGTATATGAGGTGGGCGGGCGGAGCTTTGGCTCTCGATCGAAGGGCCTGGGCGGGCCCCGTCAACTAAGCGCAAAGGCTTGGTCCTCTTTGTGTCCTACCTTCCGTAGTATCGAAAATACCCTGGCAGTATAGAATGTCAATGGCGGGAGAGTAAAATGTCGGTGTTTTGTCCCTTTCTCTCGCGTGAAAGTGAAAGTTAACGTAAAAGTGATCTGGAAAGAACCCGCCCGCCCGTAGGCCTTCGCTGAGCGCAAAAAATTTGGCGATCGAGGTCTTTCCGGTCGCCAAGAGTGCTTTTCATCCGCTCTGGAGGCGTCCACGTTTCTGGTGACGTCATCGTTCGACAGGTGAAGCCTTTCCTCGCTCGCTCGACGACGTATATGAGGTGGGCGGGCGGAGCTTTGGCTCTCGATCGAAGGGCCTGGGCGGGCCCCGTCAACTAAGCGCAAAGGCTTGGTCCTCTTTGTGTCCTACCTTCCGTAGTATCGAAAATACCCTGGCAGTATAGAATGTCAATGGCGGGAGAGTAAAATGTCGGTGTTTTGTCCCTTTCTCTCGCGTGAAAGTGAAAGTTAACGTAAAAGTGACCTGGAAAGAACCCGCCCGCCCGTAGGCCTTCGCTGAGCGCAAAAATTTTGGCGATCGAGGTCTTTCCGGTCGCCAAGAGTGCTTTTCATCCGTTCTGGAGCCGTCCACGTTTCTGGTGACGTCATCGTTCGACAGGTGAAGCCTTTCCTCGCTCGCTCGACGACGTATATGAGGTGGGCGGGCGGAGCTTTGGCTCTCGATCGAAGGGCCTGGGCGGGCCCCGTCAACTAAGCGCAAAGGCTTGGTCCTCTTTGTGTCCTACCTTCCGTAGTATCGAAAATACCCTGGCAGTATAGAATGTCAATGGCGGGAGAGTAAAATGTCGGTGTTTTGTCCGTTTCTCTCGCGTGAAAGTGAAAGTTAACGTTAAAGTGATCTGGGAAGTACCCGCCCGCCCGTACGCCTTCGCTAGGCGCAAAAGTTTTCACGATCGAGGTCTTTCCGGTCGCCAAGAGTGCTTTTCATCCGTTCTGGAGCCGTCCACGTTTCTGGTGACGTCATCGTTCGACAGGTGAAGCCTTTCCTCGCTCGCTCGACGACGTATAAGAGGTGGGCGGGCGGAGCTTTGGCTCTCGATCGAAGGGCCTGGGGGGCCCCGTCAACTAAGCGCAAAGGCTTGGTCCTCTTTGTGTCCTACCTTCCGTAGTATCGAAAATACCCTGGCAGTATAGAATGTCAATGGCGGGAGAGTAAAATGTCGGTGTTTTGTCCCTTTCCCTCGCGTGAAAGTGAAAGTTAACGTAAAAGTGATCTGGAAAGAACCCGCCCGCCCGCATGCCTTCGCTGAGTGCAAAAGTTTTGGCGATCGAGGTCTTTCCGGTCGCCAAGAGTGCTTTTCATCCGTTCTGGAGCCGTCCACGTTTCTGGTGACGTCATCGTTCGACAGGTGAAGCCTTTCCTCGCTCGCTCGACGACGTATATGAGGTGGGCGGGCGGAGCTTTGGCTCTCGATCGAAGGGCCTGGGCGGGCCCCGTCAACTAAGCCCAAGGGCTTGGTCCTCTTTGTGTCCTACCTTCCGTAGTATCGAAAATACCCTGGCAGTATAGAATGTCAATGGCGGGAGAGTAAAATGTCGGTGTTTTGTCCCTTTCTCTCGCGTGAAAGTGAAAGTTAACGTAAAAGTGATCTGGAAAGAACCCGCCCGCCCGTACGCCTTCGCTGAGCGCAAAAGTTTTGGCGATCGAGGTCTTTCCGGTCGCCAAGAGTGCTTTTCATCCGTTCTGGAGCCGTCCACGTTTCTGGTGACGTCATCGTTCGACAGGTGAAGCCTTTCCTCGCTCGCTCGACGACGTATATGAGGTGGGCGGGCGGAGCTTTGGCTCTCGATCGAAGGGCCTGGGCGGGCCCCGTCAACTAAGCGCAAAGGCTTGGTCCTCTTTGTGTCCTACCTTCCGTAGTATCGAAAATACCCTGGCAGTATAGAATGTCAATGGCGGGAGAGTAAAATGTCGGTGTTTTGTCCCTTTCTCTCGCGTGAAAGTGAAAGTTAACGTAAAAGTGATCTGGAAAGAACCCGCCCGCCCGTAGGCCTTCGCTGAGCGCAAAAAATTTGGCGATCGAGGTCTTTCCGGTCGCCAAGAGTGCTTTTCATCCGTTCTGGAGCCGTCCACGTTTCTGGTGACGTCATCGTTCGACAGGTGAAGCCTTTCCTCGCTCGCTCGACGACGTATATGAGGTGGGCGGGCGGAGCTTTGGCTCTCGATCGAAGGGCCTGGGCGGGCCCCGTCAACTAAGCGCAAAGGCTTGGTCCTCTTTGTGTCCTACCTTCCGTAGTATCGAAAATACCCTGGCAGTATAGAATGTCAATGGCGGGAGAGTAAAATGTCGGTGTTTTGTCCCTTTCTCTCGCGTGAAAGTGAAAGTTAACGTAAAAGTGATCTGGAAAGAACCCGCCCGCCCGTAGGCCTTCGCTGAGCGCAAAAACTTTGGCGATCGAGGTCTTTCCGGTCGCCAAGAGTGCTTTTCATCCGTTCTGGAGCCGTCCACGTTTCTGGTGACGTCATCGTTCGACAGGTGAAGCCTTTCCTCGCTCGCTCGACGACGTATATGAGGTGGGCGGGCGGAGCTTTGGCTCTCGATCGAAGGGCCTGGGCGGGCCCCGTCAACTAAGCGCAAAGGCTTGGTCCTCTTTGTGTCCTACCTTCCGTAGTGTCGAAAATACCCTGGCAGTATAGAATGTCAATGGCGGGAGAGTAAAATGTCGGTGTTTTGTCCGTTTCTCTCGCGTGAAAGTGAAAGTTAACGTAAAAGTGATCTGGAAAGAACCCGCCCGCCCGTACGCCTTCGCTGAGCGCAAAAATTTTGGCGATCGAGGTCTTTCCGGTCGCCAAGAGTGCTTTTCATCCGTTCTGGAGCCGTCCACGTTTCTGGTGACGTCATCGTTCGACAGGTGAAGCCTTTCCTCGCTCGCTCGACGACGTATATGAGGTGGGCGGGCGGAGCTTTGGCTCTCGATCGAAGGGCCTGGGCGGGCCCTGTCAACTAAGCGCAAAGGCTTGGTCCTCTTTGTGTCCTACCTTCCGTAGTATCGAAAATACCCTGGCAGTATAGAATGTCAATGGCGGGAGAGTAAAATGTCGGTGTTTTGTCCCTTTCTCTCGCGTGAAAGTGAAAGTTAACGTAAAAGTGATCTGGAAAGAACCCGCCCGCCCGTACGCCTTCGCTGAGCGCAAAAATTTTGGCGATCGAGGTCTTTCCGGTCGCCAAGAGTGCTTTTCATCCGTTCTGGAGCCGTCCACGTTTCTGGTGACGTCATCGTTCGACAGGTGAAGCCTTTCCTCGCTCGCTCGACGACGTATATGAGGTGGGCGGGCGGAGCTTTGGCTCTCGATCGAAGGGCCTGGGCGGGCCCTGTCAACTAAGCGCAAAGGCTTGGTCCTCTTTGTGTCCTACCTTCCGTAGTATCGAAAATACCCTGGCAGTATAGAATGTCAATGGCGGGAGAGTAAAATGTCGGTGTTTTGTCCCTTTCTCTCGCGTGAAAGTGAAAGTTAACGTAAAAGTGATCTGGGAAGAACCCGCCCGCCCGTACGCCTTCGCTGAGCGCAAAAATTTTGGCGATCGAGGTCTTTCCGGTCGCCAAGAGTGCTTTTCATCCGTTCTGGAGCCATCCACGTTTCTGGTGACGTCATCGTTCGACAGGTGAAGCCTTTCCTCGCTCGCTCGACGACGTATAAGAGGTGGGCGGGCGGAGCTTTGGCTCTCGATCAAAAGGCCTGGGCGGGCCCCGTCAACTAAGCGCAAAGGCTTGGTCCTGTGTCCTACCTTCCGTAGTATCACAGGAAATCTTTTTTGACTCATTTTTACTACTGTACATTGGTTTTTAATTCAGTGGTTACACTAATATTTCCAACAACGTGCTCGTTGGGGCTTTATATGCAATTATCACATAGCCAGATGGCGTCGACCAATCAGAAGCCTCCATTGCCCATGTGTTATGGGGCCATAACACACCCGGGTCATAACACACCACTTATGACGTCATAACACAACCGTTCCATATTGTAGGGGGGTATCCTTTTGATGAATCTTTTTCTTAACATTGTTTAGAAAAACCTTTATCGTCTTAACATTACCAAAACCTTAAACTACATTAAAAAGGAAAAACTTTCAAATCGAGTGAAATCTAAATGGAATGACTAAAAACAATATTTTTCACCCCTCCCCCCCTCACCGTAAGTGGAACGACAAATTTCACCTTGGCCCGCCATTGGAACCCGTTCAGATCGTCATGGACGGAGCTGAGTACCACAGTTTTTCGTCGAAGAACTGTCAGACGCCGACTTTAAGTCAGTTTTTGGGTCATGGGAAGCTGGGGAAGACTCCCAAGAGCACGCTGAAGGAGTTAAGGGGCGAGAAACTGACGCAAATTTTCGGAGAGGAGACTCGGGAGCAAAAATAGGTTTGGATTCTAGGCTGACGTATTTCCCCAAGCTATACATATATAAATCTTGACATACATTCGCCCATGAAGCCGCCGTAAGTCTCCTCAGATTCTGACCAGGGGGACCCCAGGAAGGTATGTTCACCTTTCTGAGACTTGATTATTTAACACATTTATTTAGTTAGTATTAGTAAAACATGCAAAAACACGAAGTAAGTAAAAAAGTTGTGTTAGTGATTTTTTGTAAGAGTAACACTCATTATCACATAGGTAGATGGCGTCGACCAATCAGAAGCCACCATTGCCCACAATAAGTGGTCTGTTATCACGCCATAACACACCACTTATTGACGTCATGTCAGAACACAACCGTTCCATTTTGCAGAGGGGGTATCTTTTTGATGAATCCTTTTCTTAACCTTGTTTAAAAAATCTTTATAATCGTTGCATTTTGTAGAGGGGGTATCTATTTGATGAATCTTTTTCTTAACCTTGTTTAAAAAAATCTTTACTGTCTAAGAATTCCTAGAATACATGAAAAAGGGAAAACAAATTTAAAATTCCCAAAAATGTTCCGCGTGTTCCATTTGCTGTTGGCCAAAGAAACCACGTTCTATCTAAGGTTCCGCGCGTTCCATTTCCTGCTGGCCAAAGAACCTGTGTTCTATTCAGGTTTATCTGAGGTCATGTTGCAGGGAGATTCTTCAATGATAACATTTTCTGACTGACCTGAAACCGACCCTCCTATCCTGTGTGGTTGAAATAAATAAATCAGGCCACAGTTGTACATATTCTTCATCATCTTCTGTTAATAAAGGACAAATGTGAATTCTGACATGCATTCTTAATAGTATAAGGGATCTATGCGTCAAACAGAAATTGTCTACTCTTATATGCGTCAGTTTGGATAAGCTATATGATAATAACGTTAATGACCCGCCTCTTCCTCGGTGTATATGGTGTCATAACGCCTGGTCATGTGCTATAACAACCTCATAAAACCACCTCGTTCGCTTCGCTCACTCGGTGGTTTTATTCGGTGGTTATAGCACATGGCCAGGCGTTATGACACCATATACACCTCGGGGCGGGTCATTAACCCTTAATTAATCACTAGTAAGAAATTTTCGAACCCCTTACTAGTGATATAAGTCGTATAAAACAAAACTTAAAGTCTCGAACGGGACATAATGTAAGCAAATTAAGTCGTATAGAACAAAACTTAACGTCTTGAGCAGAACATAATGTCGCTTAACTAGAGATAAAGCATATTAAGTAATGTAAATCATAACATAAAAAGTAATTTGTGAGAGCGGTATGGTGTCGGAGAGGAAGGAAAAGGTCACGGTCATGATATAAAGTGATTGTCGTTGATGGGGCTACCTACGAGTTTCGTATCTTCCAAGCCTTACACAGATAAGTCTTAATGTACGTGTCGATCTTTATTTCAGAGGGGCCTTCATAGCCTAGAAGGAATGTCAGCTTGGTTTTAGTGCCCCCGCTCATGAACATGTACCAGGGTACCATTTCTCCACTTCGGGACAGATCTTTCTCCATACGTAACAGCATTTCTGTTCTTTCTTTAAGGTAACCCGGACAAGTTAGTATGAAATGATCAATGGTTTCAGTTTCCCCCGTGTTGCATATTTTACATTTACCATCCCCTTTGTAGTTTTTCCAGCTTAGTTTCCTCCCTTCTAATTCCAAGACATTAGCCCTGGCCTTGAATTTTAGTGTACATGATTCTGGGCGTGAGTAGTCTTTCAGATAGTTTTCGAATTTTGAGTTATATTTCAGGTCGGTAAGTGGGGACTTAAGTAGCTTAGTGTCATTTGTAAATTCCTCTCTGCAAGTGTAATTGCAGAGAGGAATTGTAAACCCACGCTCTCAACGGAGGTCACCTAATTACATATTCATGATGTCAAAGGTCACATCCACTCACTGGTAGCAGCACAAAGTATTAATCCGCGCCCCCTGGATTCTGTGACATACGGTAAAAAAAATAGTACGCCCTAATCTTGAACCGTTTGTTGTTTAGCAGCCAGCGAGGCACGAACTTTACTGTATCATCACAGGTTGCTGTATTTTGGAGCTCGTATTTTGTCATGACATAATGTATCTATGGCCCAGGGTACAAGAAATCACTAGACTACTAGATAAAGAAATACTAATGCGTCATGCCAATAGCCAAACTCTACGAGAGAACGACTTCCAAATCATAAACCTACACGCAAAGGCGATAGTGACCCGGTTTGTTTGTTTTCACATTGCGGACTACAATGTTTGTTTAGTGGGGTTGTTGCCTGTGTGTAAACAGCTGCCTGTCGTGCAACAAAAAAACCTCAGACCTACATCATGTACATTATGTTTATACTTTTCCAAATCTACAGGATTTGTCCAGTACAACAATTTAGATATTTTGCGCATTGCAAAATGACAGCGAACGCTGTGGCCTTCGAAACATTAGCAATTTTTGGTCACTTTATCTATGTTTGTCTTTTTTACAGTTCACCTAGATCCAATTAGCTATTTCCACAGTGTGATATTCAATATATTCAGCTTTGATTGAATTGATACCAAAGTTCCTTAGTTAATTCTAGGAGCAACGGGTTTACCTCGAAAACTTGGAACAACCTGTCAGTTTTATGAGAAATTGAACAGTGACCTTTCACTAATTTACACATTATGTACTGATATTGACACGTTGAAGTTCGAAGCCATTGACTTTGTATTTTACCATTTTAGAAAGTCGCTACCTTGCACTAGCATCCTCTGTGTGTAATTGACTATCATCATGTCACTTCTTACATTGCATGTGGTATCTACGACCATGCAGCTTATACCAAGAAATGAGTTATGTGACATCTTGCGAAATGTATCAAAATGTAACCAAAACCAAAGTTTATTTCATATCGACATTCTAACATCAAGGAGGTTTTTTTATAGTCCTTGGTAACATTGACACGGCAAAGAAGTCTGTTTATTTATTCTGGTTCTGTTCTTGATCCAAGCAACATGCGACTTTATTACCAATCTATAGTCTTTGCATAAACTTAAGATTACTTACAATATGCAATCAATATCAAATACAAAACATATTGAAAATCTCTCTCCATCCCTCTCTTGAATATCCTACGCAGGGCGATGTCAGTGGTGTCTCGCTCTTAGGTGAGATCCCAGGTGCTGAGGCACAGCTGGGCCCCACACACTGGACGGTAGCACTTTCTGGCACAGAAGTAAAAGTGCATGTATTTAAAGACATCATAGGACTTACAAAAACAAAACATCAAGTAAATCGCATGTACATACTACATATACATGTAGTACTATCATGATGATGATGTAACATGTTACTTCTTTAAAAAAATCAAATCATTCATGTGTATACACAAACAACAAATTGAGATTGAGATGTCAGGTCCCATCCTAACCAGTGGGAAGCGGTAACATCAAAATATATTTACCGAAATCGTAAAAATGTAATCAATACTGCAATTGTATTGCAACCGTTGGTTTTGGTATGGTAAATACCTTTACACGTTGATATCATTGAAGCCCAGAAACGTCCATTGTAAAAGACTACGTTTTACTACAATGTCTGTGCTGTCTCTTGAAAGAGCCACAGCATCTAGATCTAAAACAAACGGTGAATTGGAGGTCACAAGGTCTGCAAGGAAACAATTTGTACACATGTAGTTTCATTTGAGGCGAATCATAGGTCTTCTTTCGGCTACCCGTAAACATACATTTTCTGAAAATATCACGAAGGTATTTATGGTCGTTCACCGGTGTGTGTCCATGTGTTCCTTCAGATGAGCCATTCATGCGTGCGCGCACCAGTCTCCGTCATAAATGTTGATACTACGTGGGTCATCGGGCGCGCTGAGTTGGGTCATCAGGCGCGTCGACCTTGACACGGCTTCACCCCTGCTAATCTCATCAATCCGGCTGACCAATGGGCGTCCGCTACTACAACGCCCACCAATGGCAGGCACGTGGGCCCTTGGCTGCTTTCAAAGCCGTGCCAAGCGCCAAACCAGCCGGGCCAGCCGCGTCCACATCCAGTCGGACTCGCACACACACACCACGTGCACGGCCCAGGAAAGCGCCTGATGACTCACGCAGTAGCAGCGTATCAGAGGTCACTGGGCTGACGCAAGGAAACCTTATCTCCTGTCGGCTGTTCGTCCGTTCCTTTCCATGATTTGAGTCGCTCTGACATAAGTCTGGGCGGTAAAAAAAAAAGATGAAAAAAACTGTGGCGACGCACTGCCCGGTTCCCGAACGCCCGTCAATGGCGTTCGGGAACCGCGCGTGTCGCCAGGAGGCGGGCGCACCGGTTCCCGAACACCGCAAGGCCGCACCGGGCGGGCGGCCTGTACATTTGCCGATCATTGAAGCGGACTTTTCGATTGCGCCGAACGTTGCCACACCGGTCTGGAGGTCGGCTCGCGTAGAAGAAGGTAAGATCGACTTGAAACACGGAAAGAAAAGAATAACGCAGCAGACGCAGCCGAGAGAAGGAGGCTTTCTATCCATGCGTGCGCGCACCAGTCTCCGTCATGTATGTTGATACTACGTGGGTCATCAAGCGCTCTGAGTTGGGTCATCAGGCGCCGACCTTGACACGGCTTCACCCCTGCTAATCTCATAAATCCGGCTGACCAATGGGCGTCCGCTACTACACCGCCCACCAATGGCAGGCACGTGGGCCCTTGGCTGCTTTCAAAGCCGTGCATGCCAAGCGTCAAACCGGCCGGGCCAGCCGCGTCCACATCCAGTCGGACTTGCACGCACACCACGTGCACGGCCCAGGAAAGCGCCTGATGACACACGCAGTAGGAGCTTATCAAAGGTTACTGGGCTGACGCACGGAAACCTTATCTCCTGTCGGCTGTTCGTCCGTTCCTCTCCATGATTTGAGTCGCTCTGACATAAGTCTGGGCGGTAAAGAAAAATAATGAAAAAACTGTGGCGAACCGGTTCCCGAACACTGCAAGGCCGCACCGGTCGGGCGGCCTGTACATTTGCCGATCATTGAAGCTGACTTTTCGAGTGCGCCGAACGTTGCCACACTGGTCTGGAGGTCGGCTCGCGTAGAAGAAGATTAGAGCGACTTGAAACACGGAAAGAAAAGAATAACGCAGCAGACGCAGCCTAGAGAAGGAGGCTTTCTATCCATTCGTGCGCGCACCAGTCTCCGTCATGTATATTGATACTACGTGGGTCATCAGGCGCGCTGAGTTGGGTCATCAGGCACCGACCTTGACACGGCTTCACCGCTGCTAATCTCATCAATCCGGCTGACCAATGGGCGTCCGCTACTACACAACCGACCAATGGCAGGCACGTGGGCCCTTGGCTGCTTTCAAAGCCGTGCCAAGCGCCAAACAGGCCGGGCCAGCCGCGTCCACATCCAGTCGGACTTGCACGCACACCACGTGAGGGGCCCAGGGAAGCGCCTGATGACACACGCAGAAGCAGCGTATCAAAGGTCACTGGGCTGACGTACGGAACCCTTATCTCCTGTCGGCTGTTCGTCCGTTCCTTTCCATGATTTGAGTCGCTCTGACATAAGTCAATGGCGTTCGGGAACCGCGCGTGTCGCCAGGAGGCGGGCGCACTGGTTCCCGAACACCGCAAGGCCGCACCGGGCGGGCGGCCTGTACATTTGCTGATCATTGAAGCGGACGTTTCGAGTGCGCCGAACGTTGCCACACCGGTCTGGAGGTCGGCTCGCGTAGAAGAAGGTTAGAGCGACTTGAAACACGGAAAGGAAAAAAAAATAACGCAGCAGACGCAGCCGAGAGAAGGAGGCTTTCTATCCATGCGTGCGCGCACCAGTCTCCGTCATGTATATTGATACTACGTGGGTCATCAGGCGCGCTGAGTTGGGTCATCAGGCGCCGACCCTGACACGGCTTCACCCCTGCTAATCTCATCAATCCGGCTGACCAATGGGCGTCCGCTACTACACCGCCCACCAATGGCAGGCACGTGGGCCCTTGGCTGCTTTCAAAGCCTTGCCAAGCGCCAAACCGGCAGGGCCAGCCGCGTCCACATCCAGTCGGACTTGCACACACACCACGTGCACGGCCCAGGAAAGCGCCTGATGACACACGCAGAAGCAGCGTATCAAAGGTCACTGGGCTGACGCACGGAACCCTTATCTCCTGTCGGCTGTTCGTCCGTTCCTTTCCATGATTTGAGTCGCTCTGACATAAGTCTGGGCGGTAAAAAAATTAAATGAAAAAAACTGTAGCGAAGCACTGCCCGGTTTCCGAACGCCCGTCAATGACAATGGCGTTCGGGAACCGCGCGTGTCGCCAGGAGGCGGGCGCACCGGTTCCCGAACACCGCAAGGCCGCACCGGGCGGGTGGCCTGTACATTTGCCGATCATTGAAGCGGACTTTTCGAGTGCGCCGAACGTTGCCACACTGGTCTGGAGGTCGGCTCGCGTAGAAGAAGGTTAGAGCGACTTGAAACCCGGAAAGAAAAGAATAACGCAGCAGACGCAGCCGACAGGGGGAGGCTTTCCATGCGTGCGCGCACCAGTCTCCGTCATGTATATTGATACTACGTGGGTCATCAGGCGATCTGAGTTTGGTCATCAGGCGCCGACCTTGACACGGCTTCACCCCTTCTAATCTCATCAATCCGGCTGACCAATGGGCGTCCGCTACTACACAACCCACCAATGGCAGGCACGTGGGCCCTTGGCTGCTTTCAAAGCCGTGCCAAGCGCCAAACAGGCCGGGCCAGCCGCGTCCACATCCAGTCGGACTTGCACGCACACCACGTGCACGGCCCAGGAAAGCGCCTGATGACACACGCAGAAGCAGCGTATCAGAGGTCACTGGGCTGACGCACGGAACCCTTATCTCCTGTCGGCTGTTCGTCTGTTCCTTTCCATGATTTGAGTCGCTCTGACATAAGTCAATGGCGTTCGGGAACCGCGCGTGTCGCCAGGAGACGGGCGCACTGGTTCCCGAACACCGCAAGGCCGCACCGGGCGGGCGGCCTGTACATTTGCTGATCATTGAAGCGGACGTTTCGAGTGCGCCGAACGTTGCCACACCGGTCTGGAGGTCGGCTCGCGTAGAAGAAGGTTAGAGCGACTTGAAACACGAAAAAAAGAATAACAAAGCAGACGCAGCCGAGAGAAGGAGGCTTTCCATGCGTGCGCGCACCAGTCTCCGTCATGTATATTGATACTACGTGGGTCATCAGGCGCGCTGAGTTGGGTCATCAGGCGCCGACCCTGACACGGCTTCACCCCTGCTAATCTCATAAATCCGGCTGACCAATGGGCGTCCGCTACTACACCGCCCACCAATGGCAGGCACGTGGGCCCTTGGCTGCTTTCAAAGCCGTGCCAAGCGCCAAACAGGCCGGGCCAGCCGCGTCCACATCCAGTCGGACTTGCACGCACACCACGTGCACGGCCCAGGAAAGCGCCTGATGACACACGCAGAAGCAACGTATCAGAGGTCACTCGGCTGACGCACGGAACCCTTATCTCCTGTCGGCTGTTCGTCCGTTCCTTTCCATGATTTGAGTCGCTCTGACATAAGTCTGGGCGGTAAAAAAAAAGATGAGAAAAACTCTGGCGAAGCACTGCCCGGTTCCCGAACGTCCGTCAATGACAATGGCGTTCGGGAACCGCGCGTGTCGCCAGGAGGCGGGCGCACCGGTTCCCGAACACCGCAAGGCCGCACCGGGCGGGCGGCCTGTACATTTGCCGATCATTGAAGCGGACGTTTCGAGTGCGCCGAACGTTGCCACACTGGTCTGGAGGTCGGCTCGCGTAGAAGAAGGTAAGAGCGACTTGAAACACGGAAAGGAAAAAAAATAACACAGCAGACGCAGCCGAGAGAAGGAGGCTTTCTATCCATGCGTGCGCGCACCAGTCTCCGTCATGTATATTGATACTACGTGGGTCATCAGGCGCGCTGAGTTTGGTCATCAGGCGCCGACCTTGACACGGCTTCACCCCTGCTAATCTCATCAATCCGGCTGACCAATGGGCGTCCGCTACTACACCACCCACCAATGGCAGGCACGGGGGCCCTTGGCTGCTTTCAAAGCCGTGCCAAGCGCCAAATCTATCATGTAATCTGATGGGTTTTCTGCAGCTAAGTTCGATTGAAAATGACACTTGCTGTGGCCCAATGAAGATTTACTTTTTTTAAAGTTTTTGAAAATCTTTATTCAGCAGAATAAAAGAATATAAACAAAGACAACTGTATTACATGATAACATTAGAGTACACACACACAGAGAAAATTTAATACAAATTAACCGAGATTCACCTACCCAAGGTGGTGCACGGAGAGAACTACAATCATTTATCTCTCTGCCATGATGATGGTCTTTTGCGCTTCGGCTGTTGACTCTAGTTTTGCGTGTAGCTGTAGCAACTTCAATCAGGTGAAGCACGCGCAACAATTCCCTACACTGAATCATTGTTGTAGTGTTATCAAAAGTTCTGTATAATGTTGCATTATTTAAACATGGGTGTGCTTCAAGCACCCCCCCCCCTTCCGTGCATCCTGATAATCGATTACTTTTCCATCTACCCTTGCAATGCCATAGCAACATGTTGTTGCTTCAAGATAAAACTCCTGCTTTTTTTGTAATTCATTTTAAATCCATTGTGCTGAAAGAAGTCTGTGCTCGGAATCCTGACATCACTAAGTTTACTTCCACGGGGCAAAGTCACGGGTATTCTTACACGAGATTCCACAATTCTGACATTGAGTCTAATGAACTCTGTTTTTAATGACTCAAATTTAGTGCTCTCTTTACCTGCACCTACGTCGACTATTTGAGGGGGCTGGGGGCTAACCTTATCTATGACTATATGGTCGTCTTTATGCACTGCTAGATCTTTAGGGAGAAAAAGCAGTCAGATTCAGGTTCACCTCCCAGCTCTCTGTTTCTTGTCTTCTGGTAAAACTTGTCTAAGAACCTCAGAGACAGGCAAACTAGGCCTACTTTTGATTAACGGACTTCAAAGGCTGACGTTCACTTCTGCCTAATCTAATATACTTTTTATTCATTTTGGCTAAGGTTACACAACTAATCGGAGGCTTACATAGAGCATTGTATTTTAAGCTCTCTGCTTCATGTCCTCTTTCAGAACCTTTGGGATATGCATTGATTAAGTAAACCAAATTTTGTGTTGCCCTGAACAAACGTAACCTGCTTTTAATTAGCAGGGTTTCAAAGCGTGAAGTTCACTTCTGCCTAATCTAATATGTTGATTCATTTTAGCTACGGTTACACAACTAATCGGAGGCTTACAAAGAGCATTGTCTTTTAAGCTCTCTGCTTCACGTCCTCTTTCAAAACATATCTAAGAACCTTGGGGAAATGCATTGATTAAGTAAACCAAATTTTGTGTTGCCCTGAACAAATGTGACGTATGTAGGTCTGCTTTTAATTAGCAGGGCTTCAAAGCGTGAAGTTCACTTCTGCCTAATTTAATATGTTGATTCATTTTAGCTACGGTTAAACAACTAATCGGAGGCTTACAAAGAGCCTTGTCTTTTACTTCAAAACACGTCGGCTCTTTCCCCCGGTGCACATCGAAACGGACCCTACTACAGTGAAGTGATCAAGGTGTATATCCCCTCAAACACGGTCCCGCCGGCTCAACGTCCCATCAGAAGGACTGTAACTATTTCCCGTAGCGCCCAGACGGGTGTACAGAAAAAACAGGAATCGAACCCCGGCCCGTGTACTCACAAGCGCAGCGGGCTCGCTAGCCATTGAGAACAATTCTCGCTACTAGCAGCCCATAAGGGTGCCATCATGTCGCAGCTGTTACGGTGCGTTGTGTGCCTGGTGTTGTTGGTGTCCACCGGGGCCGCCCCCATCAGCACAAGCAAATCCAAACAAGACCCTTCGTACTTCCAATCGGACATCATCTCTCTCAAGCGATCGGTCGAACAGCTGTCTGGTAAGGAAGAAAGCTTAACTGCTGTAGTTTACATGGTTGTCGCACAGGGTAGCATAACACATCTGTCAGACAAGACGGAAATCAATCGGCCGGCGAGAAATCGTTCGATCTGCGATTTCTCAATAATACTTTTAGAAGTGATACTCCCAGTTTTCTCTCGACCATCTCGTGATATATAGCCATCGGTGGATATTTACAATTCACAGAGCCCTTTTAATTAATACTTTTTGATGGGGTAGATTTTCGCTAAAATGAACGTGACCGTTTCTAGACGTCAACATAGAGCCGAAGCTCGTAGACTATGTGGAAGGGGGAAATGGCTGCTCTCTAGGCAGAGGGACAACTGCACTTAAAAAAAGGAAAATGTATATAACAAAAAAATGCAGTCATTGGAATATCTGCCCATAGTATTCGCCTATCAACGAATGGTTTTTGAAAAGCGGGTCTTCAGTATACAAAGTTGTAAAGTTGTTGAAAAACGCCATCATAGTTCCAAGGCCCCTTTGTCCAACGGCTCTGTCACATCCCCTGTACGTCAGGTTTACGGCAGGAAAAATGACCGGGGGCAATCTTGGGATAGTCGTAGATGTGTCATAAAGAATCCAGCTGTCATTTGATACAAAAGGTCTTCTAAGATCCTTGCCGACAGTTTAATCAGACCTTTGTTAAATATCCTTCCACAAAATATTAAGACTACTGTTAACGCTTGGAGGCAGTTTCATTGTTAATCTATGGTTTTGTTTGAAGCACGAAATACACTGTAAAGAGTTCCCAACAAGACTTGTGCCACTTTTAACCCCAGTGCTAACACCGATGACGACGTAGAAACGTAACGCTGGATGAACTTTCATAGCAGGGTATTCAGGTATTCATATCTAAGATATATACAGAAATGTATTAAGGAACATAAAAATATTCCTTTATTACAGGGTGGATGGGAAAGATGCAAAATGAGATCAAGAGTGTCCGGAATAACTTTGGCGGCATCAATGTTCAACTGTCAGAAATGAAGGTCAATATCAGTTTTTGTACCTGTTAGAGATGGTCGAACCACCCTATTCTAGTAAAACACATTAGCTTCTAACGTTGGGTAACATAAATTCGGGATTTTTCCGATAATGGTTGACTGAAATCAATCTAGCAGAACAATAAACCATCCTTTTTTTCTATTATTCTGTCAGTATCATGTACTATCTTTGCACTAATCATATATATGGTAGATTTTGTCTCTAGTCGTGCTGACACCATAATATTTCAACTTGAAACTACCGTCCGCCGCACGCACAATGACGGTACTGTCGGACAGGGGGGCACATTAATTCGGGAGAGAAGATTCGTCTTGAATATCTTACCGCTAATCACATTTTATACAGCAGCTATTCGTTCCATCCTTGGCTTGAGGAGAGTGCTATGGATATAGACGTGTCCAAGTAAAAAAAAATACACGAAAAAACGGCCGTACCGCACGCATCAGGCCTTCGGGAACAACCCGTGTGCTGAGTCGGTAGATCATAGAACGTCACTCAAAGTTCACCCCCACCGTCATGGAAATTTGTACATTATTCATCGGGGCGTTAGCTGGATGCCGTAGAAATGGTAATACTACTATGTCCATGTGTTTCTGCTTGTGCTAAGAGCAAACTTTGAGGAAAATATCGCCATCAGTCCACTATCACACACAACATTTAGACAAAAAAGTGTTCCTCGCAAACGTTTGTCGTCTGCCGAATAGCAGGATTCTGGGTAACGAATATGGCGGCGGGAAAATTCACCGTAGTGCCGTAGCCATTGGTTGTAGCAACAAAGAGGCGTTTTGATGATTAATCACACTTAGAGTCCAGTTGTAGGTTAGCAAAAGAGATTCTAATAAGTTGTATTGTAAATAATTGTGTTTATCAGGAAGCGGATGTGACATTTGTCTTATAAACCAGCGAACAACTATGTACATATAATTCTCCCACGAAGCCCTCAGACTGTGACAATAAGGGACGGAGAGTTTTTGACGTCGCCAACTTCTAATGCATGGTTATCGAAGCTTTTCAGACAGTGTTCTGAATGCGCTAGTCTGTCAAGTTTGCATTTCTAGCGGTATTACTGATGTTGCATCTAGCACATATCCATAAACACCCCGTTTTCGAAAAATCCCGAATTTAAGTACCCCGCGAATTTATGTTACCCAACGTTACATGTGTGTTGATAAACCGTTGACACACTTTAAGATTCTGTTTAGTAGGCAAGCGGTTGCACTGAGTAGGCCAAACATATCAGTCACAATGAAGTTGGGTTCGGACTTACATAGTATTTTTTGATTCAGAGCTATACATGGATGCATGGTATTCGTACAAGAGGTTTACGACACTAAATATTATATGGGCACCATTCAAACAGATATACACTGCTCCGTCAGATCCTCGCTGGAAATCTTGCCAAAAATTTCAGGGCGCTTGAGAGTGTCGCTTAGGAAATAGAAAAGTACACATAAACATACTCTCGCACTCACACACACACACACACACACACACACACACACACACACACACACACACACACACACACACACACACACACACACACACTCACACACGTGGGTGCACACACACACGTACACAAAGCGAGCACACAAACACACGTAATAGTGATTCACAGTGTTCAGCTACTACACATACATACACGTAAACAAACAAACATATAAATTTGTAGAAAGTTTTTCCTTACACCTATGTTTTCGTTTGATTGTAGGCTATTCCAGGTCAGATCGCCGTACTGGAAGCCAGTCAGGACGAGTGCTGCCCGACCGTGGAAGAACTGGGGTCCAGCATTAATGGGTCCGGCCTCCGGCAGCACAAGGTTGGGAGGACGTTGGACGTTGGCAAGGTGAAACAGTGGAGACCCCCTCACAAAAGGGTTTTCGCGTGATTCAGCGTGGAGAGGGCGCAGGCACGGGGATAAGGGGGGTCATCCTGCGGAGTCCGCGTGCACGGGTGGAGAGTCGGCCGCTTAGGCTGGGGAGATTGCGCTGGAGGGTGGGGGTTGGTGGGGTTGGAGGCTGAGGGCCCACGAGGGAGGGAACCCCCTGCAGGCAAGGGGGGTGAATCAGATTTCTGAGAAGGCCGCGAGCTCGGGGTTTGGTCGGTGGGCTTTAGACGCTTAACAGTAGAAAAGGGGAGATAAATCAAGCGGTCTAACCTCAGACTAAATCAGCTAATACTAAATCAAACCTTTTTGTTTGATGCATAACCAGACCACGAGATAGATCATAATAAACATTTATGATATGATATCACATATAATTTTTAAATAAAGACCGCGACAAAACACTGTACCTGTGACCCAGTATGATCACGTAGATAAGAACTTTTATGAAATTCGATTTTCACAACCGATTTAATCATTCATGCTACTGTTCTCGCTGTTAGTTTACTTTAGTAACTTACAGCACATGATATGCCAACAGAGCCAGATCAGACCATGAAGGAGGAGATACAACTGCTCCAGACCACCGTGGCTGAGATGGCTGCTAAAGACCAGAATTTCAGGGAGGAGATGCAGCAGCTGCAGAACAAGATGGCTGCTGAAGAGCGGAAGATCCAGGCTTTGGAGCAAAACATCCAACCTGTAGAAAGCAGAACATACATTGAACGCTGTAAGTAACTAAATTATTTGCTAGACTTCCATGCAAATGATCAGAGTATTTTCTTTTGTCAGCAATAAAAATTCGAAAGAAATGTTTTAAGTTCCAGTTCTGGAAGTGACAGCTTTTTTTGTGAACTTTTATTATCACCTACATCCGACCTCACAAGGGAAACCCCTACTTTTAAGTAAATAATTATAAGTGTGGTGGGTTACTTAAAGTCCAGCAGGTTTGATAATTCTCGGGGACATGGGCATAACCCCCTGACTGGTTGACGTCCCATAACGAAGGCACAGCATTGCAACCAGCTAGGTATTGCGTCTATCTTTGACATGTGATTCAGACAAAACTCACATTTCTTCTGTTTGCTTCTGATTTGCTTTAGGTGAGTCTGGTGTGCTTCAAACTCTCGATGCGACTTTCTCCACCGGTTTTGGCGAACGCTACCTTGACATGACCGCTACGTTCAGCAGGGCCTTCCGGACAACCCCCGTGGTGACAGTCGGCTTAGATTCGCTAGACGATGATTGGCGAACAAATCTTCGCGTCACAGCTAAAGTGTTGTCAAAATCTACAACAGATCTAACAGTGCGAATCGGCACGTGGTACAATTCACGGCTGTATCGTGTCGATATCCATTGGATGGCCTGTGCATAAGATGTAACAGTTGTTACATCCAGACCGTTTTTTTTGTGTGTGTGATGAAGACTTTTAACAAATAAAGTTACATTGACTAAGCCACTGTGTTAACGAGTTCAATTGAAATATATTACAACATCCATGTTGTAATATAGGTGTTCTTTTTGCTTTCTTTTTCGCTAGGTGTTTTTTGTCATTCATGTGTTTAGTGTGTTGTCAACTATTCTATTTTCCATAATGTACAAGTGGTGGCTAATATATAAGTTGTGTACAACTTCAGTAGGCCGCCACTTTGTCTTCGTCCATTCATTAATTTTATCTTATTTGATGTTTCTTTCAATAAAAAAATCGTGTTCTCCTGTTTTTGCGCTCTTGTGCATGTTTGCGTGTGTGCATACAATTTTGATCGTTTACATGTAGATATAAAATGAATGGGCAGCCACTTGGAGAAACGAGACGACCTTTCTGCTTTCACAGCAAAGTCAATACAATGTTGTCTGCAAGTTGACAGGCGTTGAAGACCTATAGATGGTGGAGAGCTTCGCTGTACGTCGTGAACTCAGAGAAACAATTGAGAAAATGGTAATTCGATATTTCTACATCACATATATCTATATAAGTTTTACAACGTTTTGTGCTACATATTTTCATGTGGATCATATAATGGAACACAACGGATACACATGGAACTAATACAGTAAAATAAGATTTTAAAAGTCCTTATTTTTCTTTAATTCACTGGGACTGTTCAAGCCTACCTAACGTAACATGACCTATTTACGTGCATAACCTATTTACGTCCAGTTTGGCTCATGTCCACATGTCGCGGTGTATTATGCCAAAGCCTGTTCTCATGAGCAATAAAGAACATCATAAGTATGATCCTTAGCCATCTCTTTCATTTTCGCACAGCAAAACATAAAGGCCATGCGTTTACCACGTGAACGCCACGTGCCGCGCATGTGGGGGAAATTTACAGATAAACATTGTTTTTTTCCATCCCGTTAAGCAAGTGGCCGGACAGACATAGTGATTTTACTATCATTTGTCTGCAGACTACTTTGGACAGGTACTGTGCATTTTTTTCTGGTCTATGTTCTTCAAGCATAGCGCTAGAAGGGAAAAGATTCAGAAGTGGACGATAATGGGTTACCCTAGCCCAATTCTTCATCATATACCTCAGTATAAATACATGCTCGCACGGCGTTAAACAGGCGGGGAAAAACTTACAGACCATGTATTTTCTTTTTAGAAGAGCTGATATTTCTGCCCATGGGTTTGAAATTTGGCTCTGTCCGCGCGGTTTTAAGATAAATACGTTTTGAATATATCGGACGTTAATTGGTCATGTTACATGTTCTATGGCGTCAATCTCGCTCACATCTTATTCCTAGACCTGTTGTCGTACCTCATCGTGAGTCACTACGGAACAGGCTGTGTGCAAGTGGCTTTGGACAGCATTGCTCTCGCTATATCACAGGTAACATTAAATATATCCACTATAACAATCGATAGAGTGGTTAGATATTGATATTGGAAATTGATTAGAGAACGAGTTATTGGGTTGTTTGGCTTTTACTGAAGTAATTAGGCAAAGCAATGTCGATCGTTGTTCAGCCTCGCTACCCTAGAACAATGTCATTTCCAAAGGTTGATACGGCGCCTCAAAGCGAAAAAAAGAGGACTGGAGGCCCTAGTGAGATATTTTCTCTTCGCAGATGGTTGCGCCCTCAGCGAACCAGATCTGAGAATATCTGTTGCCTATCAATAGCCAGTAAAGCCTTTGGGCTGACAATTAGCCTGAAGTAAACAGAAGTGATCCTTCAGTCTGCACCAGGGCGCTCACTACGAGACACTCACATTGTGATTGATGCAAAACAATTACATGCAAATGTTGTGGAGTCCGCCCACTTGAGGTTAAAAACCCCTACACAAATAGACACCTTTCAGTAAACAAGTTCGCAGAATTGCGAGATACCGGTCTAAACACCACTCCATCAGGACAAATCAAGTGCAACTCTGCCCTTGGAGCTTGCGGTAAGATAGTAGCCTATGTGGAAAAATGATGCAAGATAACGATAATAGAGCTATATATCTAACAAATCAGATGGTTATTTTGTCTTAATATTTTTGTTGAAATATTGCTGCAGCATGCCTGTCTCTCACCTTAAGTGCAAGCTCAGAGTGTTGGTATAAAACGTAGTTCCTTAGTCACTGACGAAAGATAGCGGATGCTGTCTAAAACGTCTGTTTCAAAATCTTATCCGGTTGTTCAAGGAACTATTTTTGGCGTATCTTATTACCTGGATGTCCAACCTTCATCAACGTGCAAGCTCAGTTACTGTGTATGAAGGCAAGCATTGGGTACTTTGCTCTTTGTTCTTTTGCCTGGGCAAACATTGTGTCAAGAGACACAGTCAAGTCCAGCTGCACAGTCGTGTCACGAGACACAGTCAAGTCCAGCTGCACCGTCGTGCCAAGAGACACAGTTATGTCCAGCTGCACAGTCGTGTCAAGAGACACAGTCAAGTCCAGCTGCACAGTCGTGTCACGAGACACAGTCAAGTCCAGCTGCACCGTCGTGCCAAGAGACACAGTTATGTCCAGCTGCACAGTCGTGTCAAGAGACACAGTCAAGTCCAGCTGCACAGTCGTGTCACGAGACACAGTCAAGTCCAGCTGCACAGTCGTGCCAAGAGACACAGTTATGTCCAGCTGCACAGTCGTGTCAAGAGACACAGTCAAGTCCAGCTGCACAGTCGTGTCACGAGACACAGTCATGTCCAGCTACACAGTCGTGTCAAGAGACACAGTCATGTCCAGCTGCACAGTCGTGTCAAGAGACACAGTCAAGTAACAGTTAGAAATTAGGTGTAGGAGTTATCAACTTTAAAATTTCAAACAAGTAATACATCAAATTTTTTTATCATTTTTCTAACACACAAATGTAAGATGAACATCTAACTTTTATCCCTGGTACCACTATTTTTGCAGATACAGTGGGTAGGAGGTAAACTTGGCAAAGTTAAAGTCTTAAAGGACTTAGGGTACCAAACCTACTCTGCACTGTATAATGCCTGTGTCTGTCCTATATTGGATTATGCTGCGGGAGTGTAGGGATTTAAAAGTTATGACAAAAGTCTTGTTATTCAAAATAGAGCCACCCGGTGCTTCCTTGGCGTTCATAAATTAGCACCTCCTTATGCTATTTTAATTGTGACATGGAACGTGTTTTTCAAAATGGCTAAGAGGCGATACGAGACTCATCAAAGATGTACTGTTTTCGCAATATGAACAAACGTGGGCTTATGAGCTTTGGCATAAGCCAAAACTGAGAACCTATGCATTGATAAAAGATTCATGCTCACAAGAGAGATATGTTACGCTCCCTCTAACAAGAGCCCAGAGATCTTTGTGTGCCCAGCTGAGAGCGGACATATCACCCTTATCTCTTGAAATAGGCAGATACAGTGCCACTCCTGAAGGCGATAGAATTTTCCACTGTGTAATCTACATAAGAAGTAAGACTGCAAGACGACCGTGAGTTGCAGGTTTCACAATCTGGAGACGTAAAGGCGTTTTGATTGTACAGGGTAACAACTAACTACATGGATGGATCTTTATTACTGAATGACCTCAAATATTAGATGACATATTGTATAATCTAATGTGAACCTAAGTTTTAGCTTGGCGTTGTTAACGATTTTATAGCTTACATGTAGTCTCGTGCATGTTTTCCATATGCGCTTCAGCTTTGTGCTGTTTTTTGTTAATTTTGTTTCTTGTATTTTAGCTTTGCGTTTTGTGTACGCCTTCATGTGTGTGTTTGACGTGCTTTGTGAAAGTTTGTATTGAACTTTGAATACTGTTCTCAGGGCTAACACTTTGTAATAGCCTTAAGATAGTTGGGTAGCTCTGGCTGTACTTTTTTTACAGTCAAGCAAATCAAATCAAAAATTCACACGCTACATTGTCATGCCGTCATACGGCTAGAGTCAAACTGATTTCAGTGACGCTGCAGTTCGTACAGCTGTCAATCTGTATGGTTATTTACAATCGGAAACAATGTTTATTCTAGTGAGCTTCACGATGAAGGATCCAATTATGCAATCAATGACTTGCAAAACCATCAATGACTTGCAGAAATACCTATCCCACTTCTGCTGTCACCTGGTAACAAACATGTACGGCTACTGTGAGTTAGCAGGATTATATATTGAGCGTCATGCCGTTACTAATGCGCAGAATAGTGTGTGCTTACGAGTTGTGGCATCAGAGTAGTACTACGATCTCTTTAACCCAGGTAATGCGGGCGTATACGGCAATGGTCAATTGAAATCGGACTCATTGTAAAATTGACTCCTGAGCCTTACAACCTAGAATTGACATATGGATCAAACATCTCTAATAAGTATACCCCATTTAGACCAGAATAATTTGACTCATCCACAGTAGACAGGTTACATTGACAAATGAGCACTCAGTTCAGTTACTAACATCCAAGTGCAGATAACTTTATTTCAGACAGCCACTGTAACTGGATTATATACAAAACCAAAGTTAGGGTAAAAGAAGAGAGAGTAGTGGTTTCCTTCGTACCGTCGAAGATAGTGTCCCTATCTCCAATAATTACGATATGTTTTGAAAATGCTGTCTGCATCAATCGTCTTTACCTCTAGAGCACTTAATGGCGAACCGTAGCGACTGGAGGAAGAGGGTAGACAACCTGCCCGACATGATCATGATGCATCAATCGACTTTAGTATTGCGTCAGTTCAACCCATAAGGTTTACAACACGCACCGCCCGCTACCTGGCCCTTCTCACGAAGATGTTAGTAAACCAAATAATTGTTTACCGCTAGCGCGCTCCTGCTTGAAGTGTTTGCACAACACGCCTCTGTCATCATAGATGTGATGCTGACTTGATAATTCTTAACTGATACCCACATCAATTAGAGCTCTGTATCATCGTATCTATAATCTGTATCCAACAGAAGCGGTTACGACGTGTAGACTAGCATTATGGCATGTTCCCTGTGCCTCGTTCACATGTAAATAAAAATGTTGCTGTCTTTGGTCAAGTAAGCAACGAAGAAAGTATAAAAAAATGGTAACGTCTTTTACAGTCATCATTGTAAACATTTATTTTCAGTGAGGTGGGTAAAATGACAGATCACGCTTATTTCTTTTTTTTTTGAAAGCCAGACAAGTCGTAAAATGTAAACAAAATAGCCAATTCATATCCACGATATTTAAAAATAGAGGCATTTCTAGTCTTTTCGCATTAAAAACAAAGAAGTCATTCAGATGGAACGTGCGTTCTATTCGGGGTCACCCGCGGTCATTTGCATGTTGCCATTGTAAATATTGTAACGCCCTTTCTTTCCAAAAATCAGAAGAAGAAAACCCCCTTCATTATAAAAACAAACCATAATCTGGACAGTATGTCTTTGCTGACATTTTGTTATGGAAGTGTAATATGTAATCAAGATATGATGACTTTGAATATTTGAGGGCGGGCATCAAGTACTCACCCCTCCTATCCGTGGGGCATTTTTGCCAAACATGGTATCTAAACACACAAGCAAAATGCGTCCAAACTCCGTAATTGGGGGCTTACATTTTCTAGAACTTATATCTCCAGATTGTGTCTTAGGTTGTTTTTTTTTTTGGATACGGTGAAAATAAGTGGATGGAACAATAACCATGAGTACACTTTCTGCCAAGCCGTCAACCTATATTAATGTTGTGGTGCGTTGTTCGTCCAACATATGTTGTGGGAATAACACGAAAGCAACAATAATTTGACTCATATTATGTCATAAAAACTATATAGCTAGCGACAGCATTTAGCACATTTCAATAAGAACGAGCCCTATATGTCATACGGATATATTGTTGCCAATGGCAACGGTTGAATATATATACACTACAAAACTGTAAAATTGACGTATCCGTCAATGTCCTTTTCTGGTTAACTTTTCCGTGTAAAAGCTAAATGAGGTAAAATTAAAAAAGAGAATATTGGGTTTTTACTTGTACCCGCGACGGTAATTGAATTTGAATGTCCCTTTCTCCATTGGTTTTAAAAGATTGCTATTTTTCCAGTATTGACTGGTCTAAATTCTGTTTACATCAAATTAGTTCAGGGCAGAAGTCCCACCTACGGACAGCACCTGGTGTGCCTCACGCGGATGTTAATAAACCAATAATTTTTTTCCGGTCCTGTTTGAAGAGTGTGCACAACACGCCTCTTCCCGGGGATGTAATGTTGACTGTAGCTGTATGGCGGCATGACTCAGCGCTCTGTATTCTCGCATATAAGGCCCCCATCTTACAGATGAAACACAGGTAACAAACCCACCACGAACCACAGTCCGACGTACCTCAACAGACGGTAACATGTGGAAGTTCCTGCTCTACGTCGCAGCTGTGATCGCCTGGTCGAAATCGACACAAGGTAGACATACAATTTGTAGCTACCCCGCATTAGTACCGTAGATATAGAAACTTACTGTAGAATAGCAATATAGAATGATTTTGTATTCATGTATACCTTTGTTACTCCGGGAAGGAGGATGACCTCCTTCTGGGAGTATTGGGAATGCATTTGTTTGCGCGTTCGCAGCTATAACTCACGATCCCGTTGTCGCACTGGTGTGTAACTTGGCATATCGTTTGCCTGGTTCGGCGTGGTGATGCACAATAGCTTTGTTACACCATAACTACTTTAAACGTCAATCCAATATCGTAATTGCACCCCTATAATTAATGCTATGTCCCACTGCCCTGCCATAGGGACCATGTTATAATCCGTTATGCATGACTGGAATACTTCAGGCAGATACGGGGTATAAATCTTCCTTACTTGCTGTGATCGTATAGTCACTGTTACATTGAAAAATAGACAACGTGCATCAACACACGCAACCTAGCAAACGATATACCAAGTTACATACCAATGCGGCAACGGGAATTGTGAGTTTTAGCTGCGAACATGTGTAGAGTGACCTCCAGTCTGTGTATTAAGTATGCCGTGTCCCTCGCAACTCGCATACAGTATGTGCGCACGGGACGGACGATGCATTTTTACGCACAGTGTGAAAATGGCAAATCTCTGGACCTTCAAACTTACCACACTTGTAGTTTATAATACGGAGGCTGTGACAATGTAAAAAGTTTACGCAGGGGATGAAAGATTGTTGAGAAATATATCTCAGAAAAGTGCGCGCGCCAGTGTCACTTCCGGGTGGTTAGATCCGGTGACCTTTGACCTTCGTGAAATGTTACGATAATATGAATTAGCCTTTTTTATTGCAAATAGCTTGATAGCTATAGATCAGGCCGGCCTGCAATAAATTGTGGTAAGAGGATTTACTGCATATTTGTGATTTCTGATACATCTTAGTTGTAAGGCTGAATGGTTCGTTGATAATTGAAAAGGGGCCATCTAGATCTAACTTTGTGACTTTTCCCGGAATTTCTAGATCCCATCTGTGCCATGCTGTAAAAACATACTTTTCAGCAGGTTGACCACTCCTGTATTGAAAGAAAAAGATAAACAAACACTTTTTCTTTACTTGCTCTAAAACACTACTTGGACTGAGCAGAGATGCAATTTGTGTGGGTCAATACTTGTACATACTATAAATACTTCACGGAGAATTGTGTCCTACGGACTCTTGTTTTACCTTACATTTGTATTTCGACATTGTTGTCAACATGCAATTAGCCTACGGGCATGAATTTGCAATAAACTATTTACAATTTGTAAACTGGAGTAATGGTTTTGGATGAGATTTTAAGAAGAGACCCAGAGAAACTATATATATATATCTAGTTCAGTAGCATGAAATAAGAGTATGATGGCTACAAGAAAAATTATCTTGCCGAGTACCATAAAATGAGTGCTAGTTTATTCAGCTAGAGAGACAATCTAGTCCAGTACCATGAAATGAGAGCGTTTAGGCTATTATTTCCTGATTCATTTACGATTTGTTTCGGAGAATTTACAAGGCCCTGTTTTTTCCCTAGCTTCGTTTTTGTTAAATTTTACCAGTCTTTTCGTCGTCATTATAGATCTGCCGCTAACCAGCGTTCGCGGTTTCTTCTGCGACTGTAAATCTTCTGTCCAATTTCAAGCTGCCTCCTTATCCATATGTTACCAATTTGCGAAGGAGTCGTATGTGCAGTGTAAGGTCCCAGGGTTTTCTAAAGTCAAGTAAATAACATCTATTAGCTATACATCGTTTTACTTACGTAGTTCCTTATTCTAAGACCATCAAAAGTTGTGTATCTAGTGAGTCTGTTATGGACCATATATGCATTAACAGGTTAGCAGATGGCTTGACAATATACTATGTCACTGATTCACTTAATCGAGCTCGCTTTTAGTCCTCTATTGACTTATTGCTTCTGCATTTAGCCCTTATTGTACACTCGTGATTTTTCTGCCCAGCCGTGCATCGTGCTCGTATATATTCACCCCGACCAATCGAATCAAGTGAATCGCATTGAAACTCAGATTCGTATCAGCCATTTCCTGACAAATCGCTTTCTAACTTGCGTTAACGATGACATCTGACCAAACAAACTCGCCAGTGAGATGGTGGAAGATGTCAGCTTCTAAAAGACGTTTTCAGATTTACAATTTTGGCACTTTGTTTGTGATTGAATCCGCCCGCGATTTAACTTCTAGTTTCTGCTTCTTTTCTCTAAATGTTAAATCGCGGGCGGATTCAATTACTTCCAAAGTGCCAAAATTGTCAATCTGAAAACGCCTTTTGGAAGCTGACACCTTCCACCATCTCACTGGCAAGTTTGTTTGGTCAGAAGTTAGAAAGCGATTTGTCGGCAAATGGCTGATACGAATCTGAGTTTCAATGCGATTCACGTGATTCGATTGGTCGGGGTGATATTACGCCTCATGGCATTGCCACGGGATACATTGCTCATGTCGTGACGAAGCCGCATTGCCCTTTTTTTGGTATGTCTCAACCGAGTCCTTTTTTTCTTTCTTTGGTAGCCCTGCTCAGACGTGCTGCAAACGATGCCGTCTATCTCCGCCATCTCTGCCTTCAGATTTAACATGGCATGCGATGCTTTATTATGACAACAACATGTAATTAACCTTAAACCCTAAGAAAATTGACAAATAAACAACAATAAGCAAACAAATCTTTAAAACTTACTCATTTGTCCCTATTGCCCAAACAAACTAATATGGAAGTGGAGTTCCACGTACCCACCACAACATAAAAGCATCACTTATCTATTTCAGTGTGTATGACTTGGACGTTTTTCCTTCACGTTGATCCTATCCAGAAGAGTCCCGTTATTACTTGACGTACTGTTTAAAGTACCAAGGCCACTTCAAAATAACGTATCAAACATATATCTTCAATAGCAAGGTAGAATTATGTTTCAATACGTTGATTCGATACGACAATAATGAACTAAATTATAGCAAATTCATCCGAAGTAAGTTCTTGTCATCTTTTCGACTCCAGGCGTAGCTACGGGGTGTCCAGATGGCTACTCGTACCTCGCACATACCCACATGTGTTACCGTGCCTACGCCAGAAAGAATACCTATGTCCAGGCCACGACGATCTGCCAAGCCGACGGCGGCACTCTGGCCATGCCTCGCGACGGCACCACCAACGACTTCCTCATCGCTTTGAAGAACACCGCCAACCCGTCTACGCGGTTCTACTTCGGACTGGACCGTAGGGACGGATCGTGGAACTACGTGGATGGCGGAGAGCTGAGCTACACCGACTGGGGGGCTGGGGAGCCGAATAATGAAGGTGGAGACGAGCACTGCGCTGACTACCTACCTGCCGCCCATGGCGTCGCCAACAAGAAAGATAAATGGAACGACGCACCCTGTTCCAAGTTTGCTGGTTTCATCTGTGAAACTGGTAGGTCTGAAGTACTAATGCTAGAAGAGTGCGTTGTCGCTAAATATCACTTGTCTTTTTCAGTTTGTTTGACATGGATGTTTTCATTCCCCATAGATCCTATGTGGGACAGAGACGACATATCTTTGCGCATTGTTTGATGTACCATGTCCACTTCAAAATAACGTATCAAACATCTGAGTAAAAGAAACAAACATAAACATATGTTCTAAATTCAATGATTCGATACAAAAATGATTCCATGCGTTATGAGATCTTATGATATTTCATCCAAGATAAGTTCTTATCTTTTCGACTCCAGGCCCAATAGGATGTCCAGATGGCTACTCGTACCTCGCACATACCCGCATGTGTTACCGTGCCTACGACAGAGAGAATACCTATGTCCAGGCCACGACGATCTGCCAAGCCGACGGCGGCACTCTGGCCATGCCTCGCGACGGCACCACCAACGACTTCCTCATCGCTTTGAAGAACACCGCCAACCCGTCTACGCGGTTCTACTTCGGACTGGACCGTAGGGACGGATCGTGGAACTACGTGGATGGCGGAGAGCTGAGCTACACCGACTGGGGGGTCGGGGAGCCGAATAATGAAGGTGGAGACGAGCACTGCGCTGACTACCTACCTGCAACCCATGGCGTCGCCAACAAGAAAGATAAATGGAACGACGCACCCTGTTCCAAGTTCGCTGGATTCATCTGTGAAACTGGTAGGTCTGAGTTATTAATACTAAAGGGATGCGTTGTCCTTTTCAGGTCGAACTTCAGTTTAAAAAGAAGGTTCACTGATGGAATAAACATGACTTATTTGCAAAATTCCCTTAACAAAAATTAATATGAATGATGAAGTTCTCATAAATGTGTGCACGAATGAGATGATTCCACGTAATCAGTCTTGTCAGATTAATCTAGAAAACATTTGTTCATTTCAGGTAACATACCATTCGAGTGACGTCACAACCCAAGTGTTCCACATGACAACAACCAGCCAATGGCCGGTACATGTACATGCGTGCCTTGAAAATGCGTTTTTGTGACATCTATAATTCAACTAGAGATAGAAGTACTGTAAATCGATAGAAGACGCTCCATCAATAAAACACCACCATGAAAATGATATTCACCGTTTCGGTCCATCTTTGATTCACGCCTTTTATATTACAGGAACGCAATCTTCTCATGTGTATTTCTTAACTACATATTTTAAACTGTACTGTACTAGTACTGTACATAACGTATAACTGAAGAGAAAAAAAAACAGGTTGAGTATGATAAAGTCACTAACTCGTAATAATCTTCACATGTAAATATTACTGATATACCAAGTGCGCATATGAGTGCTTTCTGATAGCGGATATTTGCTCTGCGACTTATATTTTATATATGATTGTCAGTACGTGATTCTGATTGTATTGGCCCACCAGACCTAACCTGTTCCTCTACAAGAAAAATATAAAAATTGTGTGCAGGAACAATACGTCCCAATCAGATGCATCAAAAAATGATTTCATCAGGCAATAGGAATACCAGTAGGTGGAACCTATGGGGGCTCACGTTTGACAACTACTGTAAATGTATACATGTATTTAACCCTCATTTTTGACCCCAAGCATGGATTTTGACGCGCTATTTGAACATGTTTGATCTGAAAAAGAATTCCTTATGTGACTTTGTCAATAGACATATTTTCTAACCTCTCCTAATTTTCTAGGGAGATCGGCATAAAACTGTTGACATTATATAGGAAAGTCTGTGTTGAGTCTGCTGGGGTCATTTTTGACCCCAGCAAAAATTATGTGCTGAATTTGAGACCTGCCCTCTGTAACTCCTAAACTGCTAATTGTTTGACCACCAAATTTGCAGAGGATGATGCACATGTGAATCAATATTACAATGACAGCTTTCATGTGATTATGACGTAATATGACGTCATTATGACGTAATTTATGTGATTCTATCCGCCATCTTGGATTTTGACCGATGACGTCATCAAATCAGCATTGAATATCAATGCCAAATCATGAAAGTTACATTGGACTGCATAAGATGATAACAATGTAAGACTAGAGTTCCACGACCTCATACCTTCGCCGACTGATGTTAGCCTTTTCGAGTGAATGCTTATCACTCAGTGTATGTAGATAAGGTGCCCACCATGTGCCCACCAGGAGCTTGCCTGATGTCCGACCGTCTTTCGCGGGGCATTCGGCAGGGCCCTGTCCTGTTGGACCCCAAAGGGGTCACTACAAGACACAGTCAGAGCAACTGACCGGTACCTGTCAAAAACCTGCCAACGAAGGTGACAAACGTTTACAAAAATGCCACCGAGTGCCCACCGGAGCAACCTGGGACCCCGCGGCAGGGTAGCGCGAAGGAAACTTTTAGTTGTGACCACGACAGCCGGTGCCCCCCAGACGTCAGAACCAAGCCGGGGCTACATCCCCGATGTGACCGTAACATTAGTAACACTAACAACTCGACCAGTTTGGAAAGTCTGATATATAGTTCCTACATGGAAATAGGAAGCTAACATGTTGTTGCCTAGGTCCCCTCTCCCACCGCACGACCTGGCCCGCTTGACGTCATACAATTGACCCCATGATCACATGATCGCCGCCTTCCTAACGTTTATCAAATACAGAAAATGCTCTCTAAACAGCATCTTGTGAAATAGAGTCCCGAATACTATATTACGTAATGAATACGAACCTTCTTTTTCTGCTCGCGATCGTCTAACTTTCGCTCCTCTGATGCTGACCTTGACATCTTCTTTCTCCCCATGTTGTCGCGACTTTCGATAAGAGGTTACAAACCTCTAAAATCGCTAAGAAATTTGCTGTTTTCTGACACAAAGAACTTCTCACAAATGTAGCCATATCCTTCTGGATCCTTCTGGGTCCCGGGCAGACGGTCATGTAAGTGATACCCCCTGGCCTGCAGGTGGTGCCTGGATAAGTGATTAATGGCCACCAGAGTGGGGAAACAGTCCTTGCCAGTGACAGCAAGACATCCGTGATTAATCACCGCCAAGCCGAATAAGCCAGGTCTTGCAGCAAGAAGCTTACGCCAATTGTAGAAATTTCCTTTTAAATTATGTTAATGAGGCCTTGTCCTGCATGATTTCTGTCTGATATCATGTGATACAAGAATGAAATTCCAATCATTCACTATTGTGGTATTTTCAATTAGTATTTTCTTATCAATCATGCAAAATAGGCAGTTATTAGCATCATTGGTATCTATCGATACCTCTCTCTTTTTCAGCTATATATGTCACATGTTTGGGAGTCCTATTTTGAAAGGCAGCAGATTTATAGACTTTCCTTGCTAATTATGCAAATTAGCTCCTTATTTGCATAATGAGCATTCGTTCATGTAAAGCATTAATCAAGCTATCTACATACCATAAATCAAGACGATCCGTTGACCATAAGTCAAGTTATTCATGTCCAAAGGTCAAAACAAATACATTAAAAACAACCACTGCAGCTCCAAACAAGTCACTAGAGGGCCCAAACTTACCCAACTTACTTCATGTAGCATGGACTGTCTACCACACAAAAATCATGACCGTAGCACTTGCAGAAAATTTGACCTCAAACTTTGGAGCTCTGCTGCAGTATCTTAGGTACCCGCTAGGAGGCCCATCATTGAACTTGACCTTCTCCTTTAATAAACTTACCTATCCACTAAATATCGTGCACAGCCATCAACAGCTTTTCGAGTTATCCTGTCAACAAGCAAATACGCATACATAAACAGCCCGCTGCAGTACCGCAGGAACATGCCAGGTGACCCATTTTTGAACTTGACCTCTGTTACCACAATCTCTACGTACCCACCATAAATCATGCAGGTCCATCAACAATACATCGAGTTATGTTGTCTACATACAAACACACTAACATAAAAAGTCCACTGGAGTACTTTAAGTAGGGAGGGGTGTTAATACCAAATACCACTTTGGCCCTAATTTCCTGATGCAACAAGATGTTCTAAGCACTTCTATGTAATTACGAAAATTACTTTTTGTACCCTGAAAATGTGTTGTTGTTTTTTTGCCAACATGCAAAGCTTATCAACTTATGATGTGGTATAACGTAGAAATATGTTCATGATGGTCCATTTAATGGTGTTTCATGTAGCATGCCATACCGTAAGAGTACTTTGAACTTCAAAAGGTGGAGTGGCAATGTCATGATATAGGTCAAAGGTCACCAAAACGATAAGAAACGCCTATTTGGGCAAAATTTCACAATATTCTCACATTTTGTGAAGTTCAATGTAGAAAAAGATGTTTGTTATGGTCCCTTTGACTTACCTGTGGTATCTCATGCCATAAAGGTGCTCTGCATCATAAAAGAGATTGTATGTCAAGGTCAAATTGTAGGTTAAAGGTCACTAAATGTTCCAGAATCACATGTACCGTCCGTTTCCGATATTTTCTCGCAAATATTCATGATGTTGGGGGGGGGGGGGGTTCGACTATTCAGAATCATGTGGGAAGTTAGTAGACGCAACTTACCATGGTCACCATAAATAGAAGAGTCACGGTCACATTCGAATCAAGGTCATTCACAATACGAAAGGTCATAGCATCCCACTGAAGTTATCTCAACGCATCAAGCCATGGAATTGCATTGTTTCACTGTTCTGTGCCAAATTTGACAGCTTCCCAACTTTTGGTCTTGTACAATGTACAAATATATTCATGATAGACCATTCAAATTATTTTTGTATGTGTCATATCGTATGAGTTTGTTGAATCTTAAAATCTAACGTCAAAGCCATATTGTAGATCGTGGGTCATCAAAATGCTCATTACCTTTTTTGTCAAAAAAATCCCACGTTTGGTATAATCTGTCCCAAGTGCTTTGCTATCTGGTTGTCTTGTAGGATTTCCCAGGGCCTTTGCGACCGTCAAAGCCACATCACACTAGAGACAAAATATTTGCAACATAAGGGTCAGCCATTCCCGCCGAAATGTATCATTCTAATTGGGGGCAAATTCAAACAACATATACAAATTGCAATATTGTGTTTTTAATGTGATGTGGCTTTGACTAAGTGACGAAACTTGCACTCACCATAATTGAAGTTTGGCAGGCCCAGCACTAATGAGGTCAAAAGATAAGAAGAAACTTGAAGGGAGGCCCAATGGTGTATTGTCACTTAAGAAGGATATCATTGAATGCATAATTTAGCCTTGCAAGGGCTGGTAAATTCCAGCAAACCAGGTCGATGCCTAGAAGAGTCTCGGCCCTGGTGTAAGAGACCACTGGTTGTTCTGCAACAAGAACAATTGGGGACGAACACATTGGCTGCAGAAATTAGGCCCTTCACATCAGTTTCCTCGCCAATATGAATCGGTCACAGTTCAAAAGGAGTGAGAAATGGAATTTAAACTATCATTAATCTTCATTAATCTGTGGTGAAATGGAAAAGCTGTTGGGCAATTTTCAATGAGAACAAATCAGGAAGGGAGTCCCAAGAAAACAAGTTTGGCAAGATCGGAGACTGAAAGGAAATGCAATTCTTGCATTCTATATGGAATGACCGCAATGGTTTCTGTAAGGAAAATGTCTCTAGGAAGTGGGAGCGATCAATGAAACAAAAGATGTGAGGCAAAAGGATTTTGCCAGACCATGCAGAAGAAGGAGACGGAACGTAACGGAACTGAATACTGATACTGGATTTGTTGGGTCATGATACAAAGAGGCTACGGAGGAGGGTAAGAAGTATCACACAGGTGATGACAATGTAATTGGCCTGGCCGGACACTGTACCCTACGATTCGCAGGTACGCCAGGCAGGAAAGGCTATTCTGGCCCTCACCTTTTCAGAAATTAAAGATCATGGTGACATGCACAGATGCTATATCATGGCGATGGGAGCAATAAGAAGGGGTGCGGATCACGATTAGTGGTAAATACTGTGCTTCCCTACTCTCCCAATCTCTTCTGATACAAGAGAACATTTTGTACTGCTGAGAGTGAGAGTCCTCGATATGCTACCCATTGTCACCTCAACTGTTAGTCATCATGGGAAGCTAAAGTTTACTGGCGCTATCTAGATATCTTCAATGTAAGACATGGTTAAGTCACCAGGCTGTCTTTGCCCAAAATGTCTCCAGTTTTCAAACATAGGAAGAATGATAGAAATCTGCTTAGGTTAAGGTGTAGTGGCATAAAATGTGGCTATGCTGATGGACACGAGATCAAGAGGTCTGATTCACGGCATTCCTGTCGGTTGTATCCTTGTCCTTTACACGACTTTCTTCACTCCATCCAGGGGTAAAAATGGGTACCTGACATCAGTTATGAAGGTTAAGGCAGGGGAGGGATGAGCACCTTCTCCCATTACCGTGCCCCAGATAAAATGGATAACAAACCACTGCCAGAAAGGCTATGGGATGAACGCACAACTAGCTTTATCTTTATGAGGAAAGAACCTGAGCCAAAACATTTTGAAGTACCAACCTCACATTTTACTTCCGTGGCTTATGTGTTAAAAATATGTCAGTGGGTTCGTATTACCCTTCTTATGCTGAATGACGTTGATTCCATTGTGAAAGTGACTCTCGTACTTATGGTGCACATAGTAAGTTGTGTCTACTAACTTCACAAATGAGTCTAAACAGACTAAAATACCCCCAAAACATGAACATTTGCGAGAAAATACCGGAAATGGTTGGCACAGGGTGATTCTGGAGCATTTTGGGGATCTTTAACCTTTTTTGACCTTGACATAGAACTTGTTTTATGGTGCAGTATGTTGCAGAAGTGGTGACACGAGAAGAAGAAGAAGTATGTTGAGTCCATCTATAATGTCATTTATGACATGACATACCACAGGAAAGTCAAAGGGTCGATAACAAACATCTTTTTCTACATCTAACATCACAAAATGTGGGAATATTGTGAAGTTTTACCAAAAATAGACATTTTTTTACCATTTTGGTGACCTTTGACCTGTTATATGACCTTGACACTCCACCTTTTGAAGTGCAAAGTACTTTTATGGTATGGCATGCTACATGAAACACCATTAAAGGACCATTATGAACATATTTCTACGTTATACTTAATCCAAAGTTGATAAACTTTGAATGTTGGCAAAAAAACACCCGTTTTCGGGGTGCAAAAAGTAATTTTCGGGGTAGGATGGGGTTTTCGGACTTGATTTCACATTTTTCCACATTAATGTATTCCCAACACATGGAGGCATTAGAAAATTAGGGCTAAAGTTGAATCTGAACATTTTCGTGAAATAGCACCCCTCCCTAATACCAAAATTCATGACCATCTATCAAGCCCATCTTGAGTTAAAGTATTTTCTCATTAATTATGCAAATGATTTCCTCATTTGCATAGTTGATATCTATTAACATTTCTCTCTTCCTCAGATACATATGTCACATGTTTGAGAGTCCTACCATGGAATTTGGCGGCTGTCTAAACTTTCCTCATTAATTATGAAAATTAGATATTGATTTGCATAATAAGTAACTAATCATGTACATCATCACTCAAGCTATCTACTTACCAAAATTCATGACCATCCATCAAGCCCTTCTTGAGTTATTCCCTTTCAAAGTCTGAACCAAAACCTGCTCCTGCAGCTCCAGAAAGCCACTAGGGGGCCAAAACCTATACCATTTACTCTCTGTCCAAAGAGCTATCTACCACTAAAAAATCAGTTCCATAGCTTGTCCAGAACACGAGATATCAAAACAGGAAATTCCGCTGCAGTACCTTAACAAGCCGCTAGGGGACCCAGAAATAATCATTTCCAAGTCTTATCAAGACCTACCCACCTACCAAATATCAAGACAACCCATCCAAGCCTTCTTGAGTTACGCTGGTGGTTACAAACATACATACATACAAACGCTACCCTCTGCATAACCTTCTCGGCGAAGGTAATTAGTTCAGTGCTTCGATGACTGGCTTCCTACGGCCTTGCACTGAGCGAGTTCGTTAAAAAAATGCGGTAGAGGATATACGTACTTATAATATACTAGAGAAGCAGCATTGCAATGCAGTCTCCAATGGAGTGGCAGAGCTTTGAAACTTGTTATCTCCATGTAGTCGGCATAACTCAAGAACCCCCTGGATGGATTATGATGATACTTGGAATGTGGGTAGGTGGTGAAAAGACGATAGTGAAGGTTGATTTTCGGCCCTCTGGTATGTGACCTTGTTTAAAGAGAGTGAAAATCCAGTCAAGAGAAAGGTTTACAAACAACAGGGAGTTAGGCGGGAAGACAAACAAACAAACAAAGAAACAAACAAAGGTTGCGTTTCAACCCCATCCTTGTGCCAAATTTCAGCTAAAGGGCCGGAACTATACTACATGGAAAGATGTTGAAGAATATTCGGATACGTTTCAAGAATTAAAATCAAATTGAATCGAATTGAACATATAGGTTCCAATGGGATTACTATTAATAATCTTTATTGCATGTTTATTGTTTATTGTTTATTGTTTATTTAGATTTTTCACAAAAGTGAAGGGGAGGGCAAAACATGTGCTTGCGTACCTTTACAAGTTGTAAATGCACTGGAGGCAACAGGGGGCCATACATGGGGTAATTGAGAGAATAGAATAATAATAATAACGTTAACGTCTAATACAATACTAAGCACTACACTAAATGTCCTACTGTATATCTAGTTTCTAGTGGCTTCTCTCTTTTTAAAACACATGGCGACATAATTACATACTTCTTCCATTACATTAACATCTGTGCATGACATCTCAAGTATCTAAAAGTATTTTGCTTTGATACTGTCTTACATCTCTTGTCAAGCTGAATTGATTTGAACAGTGACTGACGTTCTTTTTCATACAATACACAGTCTAGTAAGAAAATGTATTTCATCTTCAATACTTGAGTTATTACAAAATGTACATAATCTGTCATGTAGAGGGGTACGGCTATGTAATGGATGGTCACTGATACGAAGTTTACACATGGCTCTACGATTTTTGAAATTTGGAATGTTGCTAATTAAATGGATCCAGGTCTTGTTTTCAATATAGCCCCTGGATTTTTTCATGATAAACCTCACTTTTCTGAGGAAACTTTATTGGAATCCTAAGTATGGGTGCAGTATTTTTTCTAAAGCACCTCCAGGGGTGCCAAAGAATACATACGATCCGTACGGAATACATACGAATTTTACGGAATACATACGATCCATTACTAGAAACATACGATCCTTACGGAATACATACGATCCAGTACGCAGAATACATACGATCCTTACTAATTTCGAGAAATGGGTCTGGATCACGTGACATCGGCGGCAAATTCAAGATGGCGGACTCAGGAGAAGGTGCGTACATCCATTTCTTCCTACAATAACTTGGCTCTAAAGAACTTTAAGAGCTTACTCCAGCCTGCTAAACACCAAAAACATTATCCCGAACTAATGTGGGCTTCTAAGGCGACATATTATATATAGATCAACACTGCAATCAATCAATCAATCAATCATTCGCAGACATCAGTGTCTGAACACTGCGGCGCATAGAAAAAAAGGAAAAGTTACGATGGACCTTATTTTCGCGAAACAGAAATCAAAATGCATAGTTTTAGTGATATTCGAAACCAAGACCGAGGGAAAAGTGTTTTATTTGCGCCTTATTTTCAGGAATTACTTCGTATCCAGGATAAACTTCGGTGTGAGACCACGAAAGCTACCGACGTCTTGAACACTCCAACAACCGACAACGTTGTGGTCAGTCAGGACTTGTGCGTTGAAAATGTCTCCAGACATCATTTATATAATATTGCGGGACGTTTTCCTCAGAAAGTGAAGCGAAAGGGTAGTGGAACAGTATGGGCGCATATGGATAGGCAAAACTCTGGCATTTTGGTGACGATTGCAGCAAGATTTGACTTAACACGATCAAGTGACTGATGAGGTGAGATCTTCTTTTTAAGCATTTTTGTCATTTCTGAGAGAAAATTTTCAATTAGAACTTTCCAGTGGCCAAAGACAGGACCTAAGAAAAGTAAGTTACAATGTTGCGAGTTCCTGAAAAGGTAAAGGATTACATGGTTGTTGATTTTTGTTCAGAGCGAAAAGATATAGCGTTAAAGTTGTTGAAGGATTGACACAGTAACGTTTCATGGCGAGGTCGGAAATCGGTCGGAAATGCGTCGGTAAGTGTATTTGAGAATAAGTCGGAAAATTGCGGGTTCGCATGGAATTTGGTCGGGATTGAGTCGGTTGATGGGTGCTACCCGACGAAAGGATTAGCGGCCATTGACATGATCATCCTGTCAGTAATTATTTGTATTAAACTATTGACAGGATGATCCTATGATGCATACATCCTATGGTGTTCTGAATTGTTTTGACACTCTTCAGCGTTCGAAATACCCGTCTGCAATCTGGAAAATGCAGAAAGATTTTCAAGATTGCAGAAGAAAAATTAAACAATCTGCAATTTTGCAGAAGAAAAAAGTGCAAGGGGTGGGGGTTTCGACACTTTCCGTGATAACTAAGGAGACGAATCATGTGAAAAAATGTCAAATTTGTGCTTTTCCGTCAACCCTCGCTAATATCAGCTAAGGTCGCGATCCCGAAGTCGGAAAAAGTCGGGAAAACAATTCCCGGATGTTTCTAGCGTTTGGGTTTGAAACTTTTGTAGTGAACATCATACAGGTGTGCCTAAACTCCACATTAGGCCACAAACAACCAGAACTGATGATTAAAACCAGGTCTAATTAATATAATAATAAATAATTAGTAATATTATTAACCACTACATGGAAAGTGCAAACAAGACAGTAACTGCATGTATAAAATTGTACAGAAACACACCAAACTAGAATGGCAACCGTTTCGGGAAAATGCAAGATATTCCCCTCCAATTACCTACACCTCAAATATGACATCCTTAGCATTCAGCCTCTGTGAAAATGAAACCGTCCCAAACAGCCGAATGCCGTCTGTGACGGGCGTCCACTGAAATTCTATGTGTCCTGAATCATGACTGCAGACCGACTTGGACGGGTTGTAAATCTCTTGATGACACGTCTTGGACGGTCTGAACGGCCTGAAAAACGCCGGACGCGTCTAGATTGGCTCATTTGACGCCGTAGAAAACGTCCCAGACGTCTTAGACAGCGTTTCTGACGTGGACGCGTCTAGATTGGCTCATTTGACGGCGTCGTTGACGTATTCTACAGTATCCTTATGTTATTTGTATTTTGTGGGGTCCAAACAAGATACTCAGTTTGATAATTGCTACCCCGTAATCGGAGTCGGAAGGGCGGTAAGATTCTGCCAGACGTGCCGTGGGTTGGTGGGTTGAAATCATTTTCTGTTGTCTAGATATACATTTTCATGTAGCATCTTCATCGTTTATTAAAACAACATATATTGTAAACAGGTATTCTACAATTCTTATGTGCCTTTTTTCCCCGTGGTATTTAATAGCAACATCCTATTTTATCATTTTTTTTGTAAGTGGGGAGGGCACCGTGAGACCTCGTCGGTAACTCTATTAAAGATCTGCCTTTGTATCATTGTAAGGAAACATCAACATGAAATACTTGTTCACTTACCAGTCTCCGCTAATAGTAGTAATATAAACTCAGCCAGTTGATAAAACTCAGCTTCTTTGGTGATATCCCTTTTTTCTACCGACGGAAGTTTGTTGACTTTCGAACCACCTCCTTGTTCGAACCAAAATCGCAGCGGGCCCGCCACGGCAAATAATGTTCTTATCATGATTCTTCTCACAATCGACGTCTTGTTTGGCAATATAAACTCAGTCACCGGAATAAAACCAAACCCCAGATGTTGCAGAAAGATACAGCTGCTTTTAGAAGTAAATTCCATCCTCCAAAAGTGCGCGAAATCCAAGAAATGGGCAAAAAAATACAGCAAAACGAGCACTGACTGAGCAAATGGTCTGTAACAGTTAACGGTCAAATCGAAACTACCGCTCAAATTTGCGCATGTGCAGAAGCTGAAAACGTGCTTTTCACACGTTAGAAATGACGACAGGCGGAAGCGTCGGGTGAGTAATTATTTTATAGCCCCGTCCGACGCTGTTTCTGACGTTTCCAGCGGCCAGGAAGGCCGCCCCGGCGTCCAACTAACAAACGGGCAGGACGGCCTGAACGCGCGCGACGTGTCCGCCGCCGTTTCTGACAGGACAGACGGCCTGGGACTGGCTCCGACGCACTAAAACGCTCTTAGACGGCGTCCAAACATTTTAGACGGCTTCTTTTTTCACAGAGGTGACTGTAAGGGTATGATGAAGTTTCTGCATGAAATATGCAAACGAGGCCCCCATTACTAGCATATTTTATGGCCAGGTTTTCTGACCTTTCCTAATAGTACCTACATGTCAAATATGACATCCGTAGCTTTCACGGTAAGGGAAATACAAGTTTATGCCCAGATTATGCACATGAGGTCCATGTTAGCATAATTTATGACCAGGTGTATTCACCTTTCCTAAAGGTACCAACAACTCAAATATGACATCTGTAGCTTGTACGGTAAGGAAAATTCAAGTTGATGCCTACATTATGCAAACGAGGCCCTCATTAGCATAACTTATGGCCAGGTTTTCTGAACTTTCCTAATGGTACCTACATCCCAGATATGACATCCGTAGCTTTTACGGTAAGGAAAATACAAGTTTATGCATAAATTATGCAAATTAGGTCCTCATTAGCATAATTCATGGCCAGGTGTGTTCACCTTTCCTATAGGTACCTACATCTCAAATATAACATCCGTACCATGTAACATAAGGTACATATAACTTTCTGCAATACCATTAGTAGAGCTATATACCGCCGCACATCTACTTGGTTTTTGGCAGAAGAAGAAGAAAGAAAGAAGAACAGGCAAGCAAAAACAGTATATCCCCCTTCCCACTGGAAGTGGAATATAATTAGTGTATGGATAATGTATAAACCATTACACGGGGGTAAGTACAAACAATACTGGGGGAAAGAGAATGCCACAGAGTCTGGTATGGACAACCATATACGTGTATCATAGTACCTAATGTTTATTTATATTACAACAACCTCAATGAATTACAGTGCCCCTCATACCCTTCAAGGTTTAAGTAGTATAGGAGACAATCAAGAAAATTATGTTTTCGGAGTTTTGTTTTTGCCTGTTCGTTAACAGGATAACTCTAGAAGCCATTGATGTACATTTGTATGTGTATCTTTATGATACTAGGTATGTTAGTACATGTAGGCAAAAGGAAGAAATAATTAGATTATGAGGCCCCCTGCCACCTTCCCAAGGTACTGCAGTAGGACTTCAAGTTTTCATATCCTGTGTTCTGGACATGACGTGGTCATCATTTTTTAAAGGTAGATTATTGGGCTCATGCTGGCCCCCTAGCAGCTTTTCATTAACAGCTGTTTGAGACTGAACGGAGAATAATGCATATATGATTTGAAAGTTTTGATTTGCAGATACCTAACTGATGATTCATAATAGATGTTATCTATTCAAATCGGGCTAATTTGCATAATTAATGAGGAAAGTTTATACGTCTGCTTTCCTTCATGAAAGGAACATGTGAAATGTGTAACTGAAAAAGAGAACAACAAAAAGATAGGAACATGTCAATCAAGCAAGTAAAAACTTCATTTACATAATGAATGTAAAATGGGAATGATTTCAACAACATTTGGAAGTACAAAGTAACGATGAACATTATTAGAAAATCAAACAGACCAGGGCATATTAATGAAATGATGCTAAATTAGCATTGTTTGCTCAAATATGACTTGCATAATTGGGCACCATGTTATATGGGCACAGAAGATCATTGATGTAATCTATGTAAATGAGGACCTTATCCACATAATGAGAAAACCTTAGCATACGTCATCTGTGCCCGAAAGACGTCAGAAATGGCATGTTCATGAGATAAATCAAATTGTCGGGGCTTCTTCTCGCCCCTAGCCATACTTCATATGAGGGGTGTCTTAAAAAATAGAGAGTGAAGCACGGTATGTGCAAAATATGCAAGAAAGCTTACATAGACTCTCCAGGCATACCGGTCGGTTTCCTATGACGGCATTGGTCTCGCCTAAGATGGGAGGCATTGCTAACAAGGAACCAGTTTCATCGCTACTGCCTAAAACCCGAAAGACGTCAGACATGGCAAGTCAAATTGTCAGGGCTTCTTCTCGCCCCTAGCCATACTTCATATGAGGGGTGTCTTGAAGAATGGAGAGCGAAGCATGGTACGTGCAAAATAAGCAAGAAAGCTTACATATACTATATAGTCTCTCCAGGCATACCGGCTGGTTTCCTATGATGGCATTGGTCTCGCCTAAGATGGGAGACATTGCTAACAAGGGACCAGTTTCATCGCTACTGCCTAAAACCCGAAAGACGTCAGAAATGGCAAGTCAAATTGTCAGGGCTTCTTCTCGCCCCTAGCCATGCATACTTTATATGAGGGGTGCCAGAGTTTACGACATATGTACTAAGTAAACACAGTCATTTACCACTGTGGTATTGTATTATTTTCTTATCAATGAAATGATTCATTCATTTGCATAAATGGTATCTATTGATACAATCATGTATTTCGCTCTTTCTCAGTGGCATATCCTTCATGCTTGAAAATCTGGTATGTAGCGGATAGATACATTTCTTCATTAATTATGCAGATTGTGTCTGATTTGAATTGTTAACATCTTCCTGTGACGTTGTTAGCCATCACTTAAGCTATCTACATGGCAAACCCAACTGATGAAACCAGAGATTTGTTTTGTAATGGTCCACTTGCACTGCCAGATGTTTGTCGACCTATTTACCTAAGATCAAGGACCCCTGCTGTTATGATAGTTAAAGTTGCATGTTACAGTATTGAATACGGCAGCGTTATTCATATTACCTGAATAATTATGTAGAATAGGTCTTTATTTTCATAACATACATATCAGTATGTTAATCATGATCCAAAGTATGTTTTAAAAAAGCCATCAATCCCTTTTTACATGTCTCCTCTCCCAAAGTTTCCAACAAAAAGAGTCTGACCCACTGCAGTTCCAAACCAGCCCCTTGGGAGTTCAAGCTAAATTCACTCACTTCTAGTTCCAAGAGCTATTCACCACTTAAAATATCACGAACCTTAAGCACTTTGAAGTTCCACTGCAGTACCATAGGAAGCTGTTAGAATGTTCATTTTGAAACTTGACCTTTGTTTCCCCAACCCCTACCAAATACGATGACCTTTTACAGATTTTAGAGTTATGGTGTTCACATGCAACGCACGTGTACATACATACTGGTTCTCCAGCAATGCCGTAGGTAGCCGCCAGGAAGCCCATCATGAAAGTTGACCTTTGTCTATTCGACACCTACATGTACACACCTACCAAATATCATGAACATCTATCCACAGCTTGCCGGGTTATGCTGATTACATCAAACCCACATTACCGTATCCACTGCCACTTCACCATGATAGCAAAACCTTCCGGCAGAGATAATGATGTTGAGCACCACACCTTTCAGATGTACAACCATACCTACCCTTGGTGCCGAATGCTATCCACGCACTGACATACCTGTCATTCATGTTGAACACCACACCTGTCAGACATACAACTGTACAACACCTGTCCTTGGTGCTGAACACCACAGCTTTCAGACACAAACACAATTGTTTATGTTGCTGAAGTAAAAAACCTTTGATTTTTTTATCTAATATTTTAATCTCAAGGATATTGATAACTACAACGGTTACCTTGGAACTGTTTTCTATGATATTTAGTATTCAATATTGTTTTCCACTATATCTCACGGACAGGCCACTTTATCATTGAGTTTGTACACCAGCTATATGTTTCACTGTTTTTATTGTTTTGTTTTCTCTTCACGACAAGGTGCTATTATTATTATTGTTGTTGTTATCTTCGCCGAGTACTTGTACTCGGAGAGGATTATGTTTTCAGTTGAAAAATCTGTTGGGTGGGTCTGAATGTATGTCAGGAGCATAACTCAAGAAAACTTCAATATATCTTTATGATTTTTGGTAGGTGTGTAGTGGTTGTGTAAAGGAAGGTCAAGTTCGAAAATGGTTTACCTTGCGTTTTTCAATAGTACTGCAGCGGACTTAGCATTTTTTGTGTTTGTATGTAGGCAAAAAAAGTGACGGAAACGTTGATGGATCTTCATGATTTTTTGCAGGTGTGTAGATGTTGTGAAAACGGAGGTCAAGTTCAAAAATGGTTCTCCTGGCACTTTCCGTCGGTACTGCAGCGGGCTTTGTGTGGATGTGAATTTTCTTGTGGACAACATAACTCAAGAAGCTGTTGATGGATCCTTATGATATTTAGTGGATGGGTAGGATTTACCGAAAGGAAGGTCAAGTTCGATAATGGGCCTTCTAGCGGGTACCAAAGGTACTGCAGCAGAGCCTCAAAATTTAGGGGCATATTTTCTGAAAGTGCTATGGTCATGATTTTTGTGTGGTAGATAGTTCATACCACAGAAAGTAAGTTCTGTAAATTTTGGCCCCCTAGCGGCTTGTTAAGAACCGCAGTGGGTGTTTTTGTTTTGACATTCGGACATGAATAACTTGAGAATGGGTCGACAGATCGTCGTGATGTTTGGTATGTAGAGAGCTCGGATGGTGCTTTACATAATCAATGACTAATTATGCAAATAAGGAGCTAATTTGCATAATTAGTAAGGAAAGTTTGTTAACCCACTGCCTTTCAATGGGACATGGGACAGTGTCAGGTCATGTAAACAGATAGCCTTGCATAAACGTACATGTAGGTCAAATAAATAAACTATTCTCCAAGCAGAGGTGTGGGTCCTGCTGGTTTTTGACGCGTTCAGTTTAAGCATTTTTGTTCAACACGGTTGGCGACATAACGAAATAGGGACAAAATAGAAAACCTGACTAGAAACACCTAAAAACGTGCCAGATTTATTCTATTCATATGTATTGACTGTACAATTTCATCATCACTTTCAACTTTCAACACTGCCATATCGAACCTTTGTGGCCCATATAATATCAACATACTCATATTTTTTCATGACCAGTTATAACATATATCAGCACACTCTACACATATACTAGTCCTGTACCACCAAATGATATCTAACCCTATCTTAACTGGACTCATTCGCCCAATCATAACGTCCAAATGGTATGGTGCATGATCAAATTTGCAGGGGGTGATAGGCACGTAAATATAAATCACTTTCCATAATAAGCCTTGATTATTTGGCGAAGATAATGTGTTTGTGGAACTCTAGTTGTTCTTATTTTTGTATGTCTAGATCAGTCATTGCCTGTAGCATAATCCTCTTAAAATTTATGTGACACTGAAGAAATAGAAAATGTTATGGTGCACTATCAACTTATGGTCCACTTTGGGTCATGCAAACATGTCAAAGTGTATTATGCCTGGCTCAAAATAGTGGGTACATGCGCAACTTTGTGCACCCAAAATTGGAGCTGTGCACCTAATTTTTGACTGGGTGCACCAGTGCACCTAGATATTTTTGAAGGCTATAGGGTAAAGGTATTATATTGTACATAGAATACAACATGGGATAGCACCCAAGGTACCAGCCTGACCGCCGGTAGGATCGCCTGACGGCCGTAGGGCGATCTGACCCATAGGAGGGCTGGGACTGAGGGAGATGCGGAATACACTGCGTTGTATTTTATTTACGTATGTCATACCAACCTGAGAAAACACACATTTCAATGCGGAATGCGCCAGAAGTTGAGGCAGTTTTGTGTCCGAGGACACAAAACTGTAACAGTGTTGATTCCAACCTTCAAATTCGGTATTCAAATTTTCTACGGCGGCGCAAATGGCGCGCTCCAAATGCTTTCGAAATATTCTACGGAATCCCGTGTGACACAACTCTAGAACCTCATGTGATACGGATAGTTATCACACGGTCCGGAACACCCGTGTCAGGCCCTGGTGACCCCCCCTCTCCTACGCTACATTTTCGCAGCTCAAAATATCAATGCCATGAGTTTATCACAATCACGAACTTCACATGCCGCTAGCTATAGGCGTGGTAGAAATGGCTGGACAGCATCGTTGTCTTCAATCAAGTCAAGCAAGCGGTGGGACAATCATTGTAGTGATTTTACTTTAATTTATCTGTCTGTAGATACTTTGGACGATTAATGTTCAATTAAGTCAAGCAAGCGGTGGGACAATCATTGTAGTGATTTTACTTTAATTTATCTGTCTGTAGATACTTTGGACGATTAATGTTCAATTAAGTCAAGCAAGCGGTGGGACAATCATTGTAGTGATTTTACTTTAATTTATCTGTCTGTAGATACTTTGGACGATTAATGTTCAATTAAGTCAAGCAAGCGGTGGGACAATCATTGTAGTGCTTTTACTTTAATCTATCTGTCTGTAGCTACTTTGGACGATTAATGTTCAATTTCTGATCTATATTCTTGAAGTAGAGTGCTAGAAGGAGAAAGACGTACAAGTGGGCCATAATGGGTTACATGTATACCCTATATACAGCCATACATGTATACCCTGTATATACAGTATATATACATACATACATACATACATACATACATACATACATACGTACGTACATTACATACATACATAGATTACAAACATACATTACATACATACATACATTACATACATACATACATTACATACGTACATTACAGCATTCGAAATACCTGTCTGCAATCTGCAAATTGCATAAAGATTTTCAAGATTGCAGAAGAAAAATTAAACAATCTGCAATTTTGCAGAAGAAAATCAGACTCGGGATTCAATGGCTCTCAATTCAGGACATTATATAGACTTACTAGTAAGCAAACCAGCGGCGCTGTATAAAATAAACTGAAGCCCACAGCACGAGATGGCAGCGTTTCGGTGCGTTCCGACTGCCTGGTGCTACTTGAGGTCAGTATTTTCGGTGGGTTTCGACACTTTCCGTGATTAAACTTCGGGGACGAATCATGTGAGAAAATGTCAAATTCGTGCATTTCCGTCAACCCTCGCTTATCTCCGCGGTCATGATCTCGGGGTCGGCAAAAGTCGGGAAAACAATTCCCGGATGTTTCTCTAGCGTAAACAAGTATGTCGCAAGCTGCGATTTCTTCAGAGCTCGAACTCGGGGCATGGGCGCGATGACAGAAGGAACGAAACGGTGGCCACTTCATTAGCCCGTGGTCCTTGAAGCCCAGATGGCAGCGATGAAGTTGCGAACTACTCGGATAGATATTGAGCACCGCCTTGTGTGGAAAAGGCGGAACATTTCTCCTGTGCCGACACAGTGGGGAGAGGGGCACCCACGTGAAAAACTAACATCACCGGGCCATCTCTGGAGTCTCCCCGAATGTCCGAAGTCGGAGTCCGATGTTTGAAACCGATAGTAATGTTTCAGATTTATACAAAAACTACACAGAGGCTAAGGTTTGCGTAAAGGCGTTTTATTTTGAATTTTACATTTTTTTGTCGTTTTTTTGTCATGTTTTCTGTGGGCCGTGGCTGTTTCACAGGTCGTGCGATCTTATTTATTATTAATCATAATACGCATCAGAACACGTATTTCTCGCAAGGATAAATACCCTTGTCCTCCTTATCAGGCAGGCTGTTGAATTTGTTGTTAATTTTGATACACATACTGAAATGATCAAACTGATTTGATTCATATTGAATAAATATACTTTTGCTGTTGCAATTTTCGCTATTAATTTAATATTTTTCACACACATGCATGGTATTGCTCTTAAAAACTTTGTAGTGATAATCAAAGATAGAGTGAGAGAATAAAGAATTACAGCAATGTTGCAAAGCTATGTAAGTAAGTAGGCATTATTAAGTTGAGAAGGTTGTAGTATGGAGGCATGTGTATTTGCAGAAAACATTTTCAAATTGCAGAAAAAAATTTGGACATTCTGCAATATTGCAGAACACTGAAAAAAAGTATTTCTACCACTGCATTACATACATTTACATACATCGCATAAATACATAGCACATTTCTTCATCATGTACCTCTGGCTGTATAAATACATTATTGCACAGCATTTATCAGGCAGACAAAAAGTTACTGACCACCTGCATATTTTCTTTTTAGAAGACCTCCGACTATTTCTTCCGAAATGCCTATATATGGGTTTGAAATGTGGCTCAGTCTGCCCCTCTTTTTAGATACCGGTAAATGACATTTTGAATAGTCTAAATTGGACCATATTTGGTAGCCCTACTAGTATGTGACATAAAGTGCAGAGTCTAAATTTCTTTTTATCAATCAACTTTGAGCCTGTTCATTTTCTTATCAGTAAATTACAAACAAGCAAACAGCGAGTTTCATAATGAGATCATGTTGGATATTGTCTTTGTATCATTAGTAAGTCTAGTACTCAGTACATGCATTTAAAAAAATTGCTTGTGTGTTTTGATTAATCATTTTTTTCATATTCCTGCTCCCTACAATTCTCCCAGTCTGCCCTAGATATGAAATAATCGCTGTTGGTGTTGTTGTTTATTCAGTCTCCAAGGACGATGAGGCTACCAGTTTCTGTACCCTTCTGCAGTCCCACGCAGTGCAGCGATGTACCCTCTGTGGGACGTTTGTTTGTACAAGGCGCATCATTGCACTCTTTGTTGCAGGTATGTTTGTACAAGGCTTATCCTGCAGGGGGGTTGGATGGCCGCTAGGTGCATGAATGTAATGTGATCAGCCATTGTGCTTAGAAAAACTGTCAGCAAGCCAGATGTAAACAGCTCACTACCAAAAATGCAATTTCTTGTATTCTAGTTTTTTCTTACATACAGAAAAATATTACTTCATGCAAGCAAATTTTTCTGTATTCAAGAAAAAGGTTTTGTCCACGAATTAAGCAATTTTTTACTTACTGAGCTTTTTCTTGTAGTAAGAAAATCTTTCTTATAAAAATGACCTTGGTTACTGCCGGAAAGCAATCCTTGCGGAAAGTAATTCTTGCAGTAAGATTTTTTTTTCCTATATGTATATTCTTGATTCAGACACATGGATCTGAGGTTCTTATACTAAGAATTAATTTCTCACTTAAAGGCTGGTATTCTTGACCAAAACTTTACTGCCTAGAAATGGTTTCTTACTGCTAGCTTTTATGTTCTTACAAAAAGAATGCATTTCTCTTCTTAAGACCAAAATTCTTGATAGCAAGAACTACTTTCTTATTTCTAAGATTTAGGTTCTTATACCAACACGTCTTTTCTTACTTCAAGACCAAAATTCTTACATCCAAGAAATCCTTTCTTCTTTTCAAGTTTTTTGTTCTTATAACAAGAATGCATTTCTCTACTTAAGACCTGCAATCTTAATACCTAGAACTGCTTTCTTATTTTCAAGATTTAGGTTCTTACACTAAGAATATTTTCCTCACTTCAAGACCAAACATGCTTATCGCTGAGAAATGTTTTCTTACATCAAGATTAATATCTTACATCAAGAATCCTTTTCTCGCTTCAGGGGCAAAAATTGTTATCGCCTAGAAATACTTTCTTACCTCTAGAGCTGATCTTCTTATACAAAGAATATTTTTCTCACCTCAAGAACATAATTCTTGCTGCCTAGAAAATACTTTCTTACTTCTAAGATTGATCTTCTTACAATAAGCATACTTTTCTTGCATCAAGAGCAAAGATTGTTTATTGCCAAGAAATGTTTTCTTACTTCTAAGATTAATCTTCTTACATCAAGAGCACAATTCTTGCTACCAAGAAATGTTTGCTTACTTCTAAGATTAATATTCTTACACCAAGAATATTTTTTCTTATATCAAGAGCACAATTCTTGCTACCAAGAAATGTTTGCTTACTTCTAAGATTAATATTCTTACACCAATAATACTTTTCTTATATCAAGAGCAGAATTCTTGCTACCAAGAAATGTTTTCTTACTTCTATAATTGATCTTCTTACAACAAGAATGCTTTTCTTACATCAAGAGCAGAATTCTTGCTACCAAGAAATGTATTCTTACTTCAAAGATTGATATTCTTACACCAAGAATATTTTTCTTACATCAAGAGCACAATTCTTGCTGCCAAGAAATGTTTGCTTACTTCTAAGATTAATCTTCTTACAACAAGAATACTTTTCTTATATCAAGAGCACAATTCTTGATGCCAAGAATTTTTTTCTTACTTCTAAGATTAATATTCTTACACCAAGAATACTTTTCTTACATCCAGAGCACAATTCTTGCTGTCAATAAATGTTTGCTTACTTTTAAGATTAATCTTCTTACAACAAGAATACTTTTCTTATATCAAGAGCACAATTCTTGCTGCCAAGAATTTTTTTCTTACTTCTAAGATTAATATTCTTACACCAAGAATACTTTTCTTCCACCAAGAGCACAATTCTTGCTGTCAAGAAATGTTTGCTTACTTCTAAGATTAATCTTCTTACAACAAGAATGCTTTTCTTACTTCAAGAACACAATTCTTGCTACCTAGAAATGTTTTCTTACTCTTAAGACTGATGTTCTTACAATAAGAATCTCACTCCAAGAGTTACAGTTTAAATGACATGCTGATGGCTTAATATTTCTGTAAATTGTGGAGTCTGGTATAAAAAAATGACATTGGCAAAGCTTTACAGTGTATTATTTCAAAAATAATAGGTATAATAATAATATACATTATATACAATATTGTTGTACAAATACCAAAACTAATTTTGATACAAAGCCTACTGAAACTGAAAGGACATAAAGATTACAAACTGCTATGTAATTAACATGCTATATGATTTATTACATATGATATATTTCATAACATATAGTTCTTTATTGTCTTGGAAGGTGGTGTAGAGCAGCCTCATCTGACTTGGCAGTGTTAACAGATGATCATCTTCGACTATGGAAACCAAACCCTTCAAGCCCATTTCTGTTGACATTGGCATTCCCATTGGCATCTTCCAACATCTGGGGGAAAAATGAAGACTATGTTATTCATTTTTACTTTCTGAGTTGAGCTAACTAACTTCCAGCTTCTAGATGTGAAAGTTCCAATTGAATTGATTTCTTCACAAAACACATCATATGTTTTATCATTCTTTAACCTATCCATATGTTTTCCAGAAACAATACGTTTAAAATAGTCCACCCCTCAGAGGTGGAATGTTATCTTCCAATGTGTGCGGATCGCTTTTTGATTAAAATCTATTAATTCATCGGCCAAAAAGATGTTTTGAGTTGGACCCAAAGAGGCTATACTTATCATTATCTCTAATTCTTGATGCTTTTGACGATTAAACCATCCAGGGGCCCTTTGACTTTTTTTTTTTCATATGATAAATAAAGTTGAGCTGATTTTCATACAGTCGGGTGGGGAGGGGGGCACTTACCTTTTCCATACTGCTATCCAGTGTTTCCGTGCAAAATTTGGCATCTGCTGCAGGCTCAGACCATGATCCCCATCTTGTATATGTTCTCTTGTACCTGGGTTTTGACTTTGAAACCGACTTGAGTCTTCAATTAATACAAAATAGAACTAGAAGTGAACAGCACTTGAAGGTATGAACTTCTCAGAGCTTTGGCCCTGCTGTCAACTGCCTGTAGCATTTGAAACCACCAATCAGGAGTTAGGAAAAGATCACATGGCAAGTGTTGCCATTGGTCAAAATTTTATGCAGATATTTGCTAGAACAATCAAGATTTTTAAAGAAAATTTAACTTGGCTTCTTTTTCTTGCAATAGCCTCATCTTAGCCAGGAAACAACCATTATATTATACGAGTTCAAATAAGAATTTCAAAGTATTTCTTGTATTTCTTAAAGTATTATTATCAAGAAAAACAAGAAATGCATTCCTCAAAGTTTCTTGATACGAAAATCAAGAACATTCAAGAATATTATTCTAGTTATGACTCGAACTTTGTCTTCTAGTTTAAATATCTTCAAAATTCTTGTTTTTCTAAGCAGGATACCTCAAGAAAGGCAAGAAGAAAATTCTTCTATTTTCTTAAACATCCCAAGAAAATCAAGAATTTCTTTCTCAAGGTTTCTTGATACGAAAATAAAGAACACTCAAGAATAAAATTCTAGTTGTTGCTTGTTTTCATAATCTTGAATTCTTGTTTTTTCTTACTACCAGAAAAAGAAGATAGGGGAGAAAAAAATTCTTGTATTTTCTTATACATGGCAAGAAATAGATTCTCCATACAAGAAAAACAAGAACTTTTAACTTCAATTTCTAGAAAATTCTTATGAGAGAAAATCCTTTCTAGAAATTATTTCTTTATCTAAGAAAAATAAGAAAATGTTTCTTGTTGTGAGAATTTACAAGACAAGATTCTTGGAATGGTCCCTTGTGCTTTTCTTATTTATTCTTATCATTTTCATGGAAGTTCTTCATTCAAGAAAATTTGTCCACGAATTAAGTAAAAACAAGAAAACTAGAAAAAACAAGAAAGTGCTGTTCTGATCATAAACCCACAACACAGCCAGCTATGTGCATTATGTTGTCATTCTGGTAACTGTCTTTGGATAGCTCATACACAACTGTGCATCACCTTAATGTGTGTCTGCGATGTATCATTTATTGGGCTACTCAGTCATACATGTATGTCAGCAACAAAACGCTAATGTCAAGTCATGATCGAGGGTCTGCATGCCCTTTTTCGTCAAGCGTTACCAGCGATTTTAATTCACCGTTAATCGTTACCGGCCGCCCTGAATTTACCGTTAAGCGTTATCGGTATATTAATCGTGAAGCGTTACTGGTCGTTTTAATTCCTCCTTAAGCATTATTTGTCATCCTGAATTCAACGTTAAGCGTTATTGAGTAATTCCTCGTTATGCAGGAAAAAGGATTTCAGTGGGTAAAGATTTCAAAATTTTCTCCAGGCTCCGGCGAAAATATGTCGGTAGGGCGCCCCCAGCCCCCCCCACAAAATTTCAAGCTGAAACACTTCTATTTTTCACTCTACCAGCAAAGTTTTCTCCTCACAATTCAGGAAATTAACGGTTCGCGGTTCAAAATTTTAAAATTTTCCCCGGGTGCAAGCCGGGCCTCCGGCGAAAAATATTGTCAGGAGGGCTTCGACCCCCAAAACTCAAGCTGAAACTCGTCTGTATTTTTTCATAAACAGAGATATCATTAAACTTAACTTACATCACCAGTAATATTTGCCCGTCGAAATACAAGAAATAGCGTTTCAGGGTGTCAAGAACTTTCCCCGGGAGCATGTCGCAGCTCCGGCGAGGTCTGGAGGGCGTGACGCCCCTCAAAAATCAAGCTGAAACTCTTCTGTATTTTTTTTTCAAATAGATATGTCATAAAACTTAGCTTACTCAACCCCCCCCCCCTCAGAATGCAGGAAATAGCGTTTCAGAGGGTCAAGATTTCAAAATTTTCTTCGCGCCTTCGGCGCTCGTCATCGTGATCATGAACATTTCGTCCACCCAATACGAAATTTGCTGTCGCCGCCGAATTTAAAGGGTTCGGAGCAGGCGTGCGAGAATGGCATAGCGTAATAGGTCTCTTGCCACAAGATCAGGACGACTAGTGGCAAAAATTACCGTCGTCTTCAGGGGTATCTCATGTTCTAAAAATGCTGAATTTACCGTTAAGCGTTATCGGCCGGCTGAATTTACCATTAAGCGTTATCGGCTGGCCTGAATTTACCGTTAAGCGTTGCCAGGACCCCCCATGCAGACCCTCATGATCAGGTTCCTGAATAAGCGGCGTTGTCAAATTTCACCAAATAGTTAAAGTCCTCTCCCCACCATACATAATGTGCATATGGCAGCAACCATATAATGTTAGTACTTATATTTATTTTCATTTTTGATAACTTTGAGTCGGATTGCAATTAACTAGTAATCTTGTTGTTAGAGCTGTGTACCTAAACAAATTTTAGGTACAGGTACAGGTACACGGGTTTAGGTACAGGTCCGGACCTGAATCTGTACCTAAACTATTTGTTCGGAAAATGCTAGATTTTCAATAAGGACATAAGCATGTTTGAACTGGTAAAAACATAATATTTGATTGTGCTAGGTATTATTTTCATGAAAACACAGATGAAAATTTGACTCCAGCCATGCAAATGTGTTTTCTGTGCTTCAGAGTGGCTTTAGAGCACTGCCACGGTAATTTCATAGTAATTTTATCAGTCAAAGTGGCCATCCCCTGAGTCAGGTCCAGTACGGATACAGCAGGGTCAGGTATTTTGGACCTGTACCTAATTGATTGTACCCGGTACTGTATCCGTACAGTGTACGGTACACAGCTCTACTTGTTGTGGTATGATGATACTGTAAATCACTTTGATACGGCGGCAGGAAAATATAGCGGTTTGGGGAAGAATGGAGTAGGTCACGTCACTTAATTTTAAAACAGGTGTCTGTAATTCACAGACTGATGTGAGAAAAAAGACATGAATACTAGTATTATCATTAAATCTTCAAGAAAAAGTCGGCAGTTTACAGACCAAAGGTGGAAACTTCTTAATCGTAACTTGAAATGATAATGGTATTTCTGCATACTAGTACCATTGTGTAAATAATTATAAGCTGTAATGACGCCATAAGTAATTGTTTGTGTATGCTATCGTCAGTACACACTGCATTTGTACAAAAAAATGATGACAAACTTGTACAATAAATGCTTTATTTCTTGAAGAACAAAGTTTGCTTGTTCCTGTGTGAATGACTAGTACAAAGTGTGCATATCGTGGCGAATGAATGGAGCGTGATTGTGTACTACGTAGTTACTGTACAGTGTCGGGGCAAGAGGGAGGGGGGCAGAAGAGTGATCAAAATATAACGTGATGAAAATATAGCGGTTGAACAGCAACCGCTAAAGCCGCTATAATAAAAGCCCCGTTAAAAAATCATGATTTACAGTAAATTGTACCTTATGAATAGGCCTGGTTCATGATTCAAATAATAAAACGGTTTCGGATATATTCCAAATCGCAACGGTTTACATTTTGCGTCCACGATGCAAACTTGCACCCGCGATGAAAACAGTTTACATCTAATTTGGAATATTATGCAAAGCCTGTTGTGATCCCCCACCGCTTCGAGTTGGCGGCCGTAACAAGATTTTACTATTCAAAAAACGCGACCGTAATTATAATCCTATTGACAGCTAAAACTTTCACCAATTAGCTTAGAGGTGTCCATTAACAATGACTAACACACCAGCTCTGCAGGCATGCAGCACGGCAGTAGCTGGGCATTGGTTCTGTTGCACAGACCCATATGTGAAACCTAACCTGTTCATCTACCTGCAAGTGTTGTTTACAGCTATCTTTTCGCAAGTTATGTCCTCATCTTAGTCTGAGAGTACTACGGTAACCGTAAAATTCCTATTTACGTACGCACCCTTCTTAACGTCGGACCCCTGATTTGGGGACGATTGCGGGCCTGACTCAGTGAGTTGAAACGTTCAGGGGAAAAACCCTCCTAACGTACGCACCCCCTCTCCATCATTTTGGTGGATAGTTAAGAGGTTGACATGATCATCCTTCCAATGATGTTTACCGACTTAAAGGGTTACTGAGAAAATGTTTCTGGGCAGAAAATATCATAACAATTTGAATGTATGTATTATTTATTATTTATTACTGATTGATTGTATGGTAGCATTCTACACTTCATTTGCATGAAGATGTACCGTACTCTAATGCTGATATGCGATTTTTCCGAGGAAGAACCCCTCCTAACGTACGCAACCCGACTTTGGTGTCGGCCTTGAGCATCTGCTTGCTACTTGAAAAGTTTTAAAAGTGCGTACGTAAATAGGGAATTTACAGGATGTAATAATTGAATGTCATCTCAGGTAATCACCCAATTTTATCGGGTTCTGCTTGCCCTATATTAGTAGCTTCCCGTCAATGTGTTCTTAAGTACAGTTCTGTGGAGATTACATCAAAAAGTTTCAACGATTTTCCTTTGAAATACCTTTGTTCAGGGCAGCAGATCACACATAGTATGACATGTAATGTGTATTGTGAAATGTGAAATGGTCCGATAGCAGCCCAGATAAGTTCTCATTATTTCATTTGACCATGATTCTTTCTAGATCATTTTCACATAATTTTTTTGAATAGTTTTGTTCAAATTGAATCATAAATAGTCAAACCTGTCCAAGGCGACCACCCGGGGGAACCTAGCAAAAACGGTCATGTTGAACAGGCCGCCTAATGCTTGTGCCTATGGGGAAAATTTTCGGGACCGAGAAAAAGCTGTCGCCATGGCCTGGTGGTTGCGTTGCAGAGGTGGTTGCCTAGGCAGGTTTGACTATACTCGGTACATGTATGTTAGCCTTGACCCTTTGCTCTGAATTTTTGATCTACTAGTACTCAATATGACCCAGATAGACCCATTTTATCTGCTAAATTGGTTAATATTGGTACATTCTAGTAGATTTTAAGCCCACAACTCATTATTGAACCTAGCTTCTACATGTCAGTAGCTTTATGCATCATGCTACAAACAGGCATTGATAAATATTTTTAAAAGTCTTTCAAACATTGGTTGTCAGTTTTTTTAAAGTTTTATTTTCTATTGGGTGGAAAAGCAGCAGCTTTAAACAGTCAAAGTCTATCTTGAAACATCTACATGTATGGAAGCCCTAATTTCATTACAAAACAACAAAGTACTTCACGTTTATTATTAGCATGCTACCAAAACAGGATGGTCACCACACAGATTTTCCAAAGTATACTGGGGTACGCTGGGGCTGTCGCACTGCTGCTAAAACATACACACAGCATGACTCTGCAGAATATGATCTATATAGGTCAGGCATTGTTTTTCAAAGTTATGAAATTTCAAAATTCTGCATATTGGATATACGATTTAAAAAATATGTAACGTTACTTCAGAAATACAGATCGCGTTTTAGAAAACAAACTTATAAAATACAATACACAAGCTTAGGACATTATCTTCACATGTTGTGTTGCTTGATCTTGTGCTTGGTAAAGACAGCTCCCTTATAAACTTTTTTAAATCACACACATTCAAGTGAAAGCGGTAGCTTTGCCGAAAGTTCTGTGTGGTTTTTAGGACTTCCAGCTGCCCCGTTTCTTCACGATTGTCTTCAAAATCACCCCAAACAACTCCTCATCGCCCGGTCAAGCCATTCTGAATTTGTGTTACAATAGTGGGGCGCTTGTGGCCGCTTGGAATATATGCCAATCTGGGGGTGATTCATATGTAGGTGTTAATTATTTTTACAACCATGACAGGGTGCAAAATACTTTTTTGAGCCAGGTTGCCCATGTTGCAACCTAGGTTGCACATCCAAATTTCAGGTTACTCCAGCAACATTCACTGATTTCTTCAAATTAAGCTCGTATGTAGCGTATAATACTACTAATATTTCAAAATATAAATTAGATAGTATTGTGTTCCCATTGACCTAACAACATCTTGTTTAGCCGAGGGCAGTGTGTTTTCGTCTTTTTCAGCTCAAATTCCACGATCTATGAAGGGTTTTGGATGGTTTAAAACGAAAAAGTGTTGATCTCTTTATTTTAATTGAAGATTTACCGAATTTTATGAGAGTGACACTGTGTTTTTGTGAGCTTCCAGGGCTCCGATTGAGATCTTTGGCTCAAAATATAAGGTTGCACACTGCGCTACCTGGGTTTGGAATCAACTTGCACCAACCGAAATCTTGTTGCACTGTGCAACGTGCAACCAGGTATTTTGCACCCTGCATGAACTGAAGGTTCTTGAATAGGGACTGATTGTGTGCTCAGTCGTTCCTATAGAATGTCCTTGCTGTAACTAAAGATCTTCCTAGGGTAGATTACGAATTACGAAAAAATTTTGCCGCCGATTACGAATTACGTTAAATTCTGAGAGCTGATTACGAATTATGATAAATCATGAGGCTTCCCAACCGACCATAACAATTTTGATTGAACTTTCTAGTTCTGCTTCAAAGCTATTGATTTCATGTTGATTAGGGGTGACGCTGAATCTGTTTTTAACCACACTAAACGGTATAACTAATAATGAGTAGCTGTGACGGCGACAGGAAATTTTGTTTGGGAGGGGAGGGGCAAAATATTGCTGACCGTATGTTGACCACGTCGAGCACCAAAGACGTCCGGAGACATGCTCCCCAGGGAAAATTTCAAAATCTTGTCCCTCTAAGACACTATGTCCTTAATTATGACAATGACAATGACAATGAAGTTTATTGTATATTCATGCCCAGCAGAGGGCTAAATGCATTACAGTATCATAAGAATACTATAAAAAAAATATGCTATGCTTTAATTATGATTTACATGCTTCTTCTCTCTTCTTGAAACATTTGTAGACAAATTCACAGAGTTTTTTCATTACATCGTAATTGGCTGTTGACATAACATGTGCGAACATTTCCTCCTTTGTTAAATGTGCATATCTTCGGTCTAGCAATATGTCACTAACAGGAGAATTGCGTATATCTTTATAAAGAGAGCATTCAAGAACAAAGTGTACTTCATTTTCTATATAGTTCTCCTTACAAAATATACACAGTCTGTCACTAGGAGTATATCTACCAGCTTCAATATGTAGTAAGTGATCGCTAATCCTTAGCTTAGTCATGGCGCGGCAATGGTTAAGGCGCCGCCTAACCTCCAGAACCTAGCCGGCCGCCAAGAAAACTATTCCTGCGGGACCATTTCCGAAGTGCTGCCGAACGCTAACATATGCAACATGTGAAAGGAGCCTGCCTGGTGTGGGCGGAGAACACAAACACCACATGCGGTGCACGCCGCAGGTTATACATTTTGCTGAGTTTCTGTGGTTGAAAAAGAACGTATAGAAAGACCCTGGAAAGCATGTAATACTCAGAAATAAAGGTAAAACGTTTTGTGACACAGACGTATGGGGACGTACCCTTCCAAGGCAATTTTTCGGACAGAAATTACCCCCGACAGCTAGAAGTTCCTTGCTCGTACGGGCAGGGAAAACGCAAGTGGCTGACTGTACCACCATAATATTTGAGTTTTTTTAAGTAGTAAATCTTTCAATCTACACCAAAATATTACAAGGATGTATTAAAACAGTTCATATACATGTTAAAAAGAACAAAAAATAAATGCACAAACCAGTAGGTTGAAATGGGTCTGTCTGAGTCTCTATTTTTCTTCCGTCTTTACGGTAGATACATTTGGTACAGTCCATAGTTAGGGGTCCGACATTATTTTTGATCAGTAAATATCTCTCGTAACTGGGGTAAACGTTAACGTGCCTCGTCAGAAAAGAAGTTTTATGGTCAGGTGAATATTCTTATACGTTATCTATATGGTTTAGTAGCTGTTCTATACAACGTCTATGCAGGATTTCATCAAAACTTATGTGTCCAATTTCCTCTGAGGAACTCCGTAACATAACACGAGGCACGCAGCTGGAAAAAATCCAACTGACACAAAGCCCAGTAGACAAGCCTGCACTGAACTTTCGTCAACCTTAGTCCTAATTCACCTACATAACCTACTATTTTTACAGTATACATGGTCTAAAATGTTTCTAAGATGTTCCTCTGTTCTGAAATGCAATGTGTGGTTCCTTTCTTCGAGCTTCTCGGCCGCCGCGGGTTTGTTTTGTTATCTGGCAGCTGGCGGTCCCCCGAGGACCCTAGCGCGCCGCGTGGCCGGTGATTGACACTTCACTTATGCATACATTTGCCTTCGGCAAGGTTCGTGAGCGCTGGTAGCCAACCAACTCCTATGTTTTTGTGGCATTAATTCTCGGCTTTCGTTCGGGTCACACCTTATTTGGGAGTACCATACGTTGGGTGAACGTCCTGTGCTCGTGAGTAATGCATTGTGCCCGGCGTGCGAGCCGCGCCGTGCCTGCAAAACGGGCCCCAAATTTGGGACGAAATATAAGCATTTTTTCGCAATATACAATTATTTTGGGTAAAACCTTTAGCAAGTCTATGATTACCCACATGTGTCGGTACCCAGGTGATTGTTTACGACCAAGATTTGGGCAATATTTTCACGTTTGTAGGCACTAGAATTGTCAAAATCAAGCAGTGACCCGCAACCCGGAAGTCAATTTTTCCAGCGGCATTTTTGGTATATTTTTCCCCGAACTTTCACAGAATAACTTTATAATGGTAATACTTATATGTTTTTGTACATTGTGTGTGAATTTCATGGAATATAACCCACAAATGCGAACGCTACAGCGTTGAGAATAGACTAACCCCCTCGTCCGCGCAGCGCGGTGCCGTTAGTTTGTTATATCAAGATATTTCTCTCTTTCATATGTATGTTTAAATGTTTTGTAGGTTCTTAGTTTATTACCTTGGTTCTCTTTTTTGCCACTGGAGTTCAGTTCTGAGTAAAAAGATTGCACATAGATATCTTTTAGTCTTTGTTTTACTTCAGACTGAGCAGATGATGTATTACTGTCCCTGTTAAGTAGAAGGTACTGGCAAAGCCTGACTCCTCAAGGATTCTACTAACAGAGGACAGCCAACATGACAGCTTGCGTCGGTGCATCCTCTGTGAAAAAAGAAGCCGTCTAAAATGTTTGGACGCCGTCTAAGAGCGTTTTAGTGCGTCGGAGCCCGTCCCAGGCCGTCTGTCCTGTCAGAAACGGCGGCGGATACGTCGCGCGCGTTCAGGCCGTCCTGCCCGTCTGTTAGTTGGACGCCGGGGCGGCCTTCCTGGCCGCTGGAAACATCAGAAACAGCGTCGGACAGGGCTATGAAATAATTATTCACCCGACGCTTCCGCCTGTCGTCATTTCTAACGTGTGAAAAGCACGTTTTCAGCTTCTGCACATGCGCAAATTTGAGCGGGAGTTTCGATTTGCCCGTTAACTGTTACAGACCATTTGTTCAGTCAGTGCTCGTTTTGCTGTATTTTTTGGCCCATTTCTTGGATTTCGCGCACTTTTTGAGGATGCAATTTACTTCTAAAGGCAGCTGTATCTTTCTACAACATCCGGGGTTTGGTTTTATTCCGGTGACTGAGTTTATATTGCCAAACAAGACGTCGATTGTGAGAAGAATCATGATAAGAACATTATTTGCCGTGGCGGGCCCGCCGCTGCGATCTTGGTTCGAACAAGGAGGTGGTTCGAAAGTCAACAAACTTCCGTCGGCAGAAAAACAGGGATATCACCAAAGAAGCTGAGTTTTATCAAGCTGGCTGAGTTTATATTAGCGGAGACTGGTAAGTGAACAAGCATTTCATGTTGATGTTTCGTTACAATGATACAAAGGCAGATCATTTCCGACGAGGTCTCACGGACCGCCCTCCCCACTTACGAAAGAAATGATAAAATAGGATGTTGCTATTAAATACCACGGGGAAAAAAAGGCACATATTATTCTTATTAAGAATTGTAGAATACCTGTTTACAATATCTGTTGTTTTAATAAACGATGAAGATGCTGTGAAAATGTATATCTAGACAACAGAAAATGATTTCAACCCACCAACACGAGGCACGTCTGGCAGAATCTTACCGCCCTTCCGACTCCGATTACAGGGTAGCAATTATCAAACTGAGGATCTTGTTTGGACCCCACAAAATACAAATAACATAAGGATACTGTAGAATACATATTTAGAATATCTCCTGTCTTATTTTTAGATTGATTATGCACATTCATGAGACAATAGAGAAGATCAAATTTTTTAAAAAGAATTTGCACCCACCCTTGATGACTTGTGCGCGCCCGTCAACGTCAATCAAACTTTCAGCCGGCGCACGCAGTCAAACTTCAAAGGCCGGATTCAATTTCACAAAGCTGCGCCGCTGTGTTAAACAATGTTTTTTAACCGCGGAGCAATGTTATAAGAAATTCGTTTAATTTAGCTTCCAGTCTGAGGCCATGGCGGCCGTGGGTGGTCTACTACGCCAGTCTGGCTGCATATTTTGTTGCCCCAAGCGGCCATAAAAATCAAAACCATGTCCGGACGCCGTCAGAAACCGCGTCTCAAAACGGAGCAAGCATGCGCACAGCAGCCCGGATTAGCACGGGAAAATTGACGCCGTTTGCGCCCGTCCCTGGGGGGCCCACGCGGACGCGGTCCAGGACATCTGGGACGTTTTCTACGACGTCAACGACGCCGTCAAATGGGCCAATCTAGACGCGTCCACGTCAGAAACGCCGTTTGTTCGGCGCCCGTCCCTAGCGTCCCCAGGTGGCGCCTGCAACCCGGCGGGGGGCCCGCGCGGACGCCATCCAAGACGTCTGGGACGTTTTCTACGGCGTCAACGACGCCGTCAAATGAGCCAATCTAGACGCGTCCGGCGTTTTTCAGGCCGTTCAGACCGTCCAAGACGTGTCATCAAGAGATTTACAACCCGTCCAAGTCGGTCTGCAGTCATGATTCAGGACACATAGAATTTCAGTGGACGCCCGTCACAGACGGCGTTTGGCCGTTTGGGACGGTTTCATTTTCACAGAGGATGTCTTGTTGAACTAGAAAGGACTCAAACTGAAGACTGTTTGGGGGTACTTCTCTAACTAACCTTTTGTAGTACGAGTAAAGTCTAATACAGTCAAACCTGCCTATAGCGGTCACTCAAGGGACTGGCCAAAATCGACCGCTATGGACAGGTGGCCGCTCTATAGAAACGGTTGATTTTGACCACGAGCAATAAGTGCCACACTGAGAAACATTTATTCACATGCTATACATGTACAGTGTACAGTCAAACTTGGTCTACCGACCACTTCCACAAGACGACGATCGCCGACAAGATGACTGCCTTCGGTCGGTCTCGATTTTTCCACAAGCATTATTAAAGTCCAAGTCAATCCATCGATCCGCCCCCAAACCGGAGCACATGCGACTTAAAATGTTGCCGAAGACAACCGTGTCATTTTCAATTGCGCGGTGACATTATCTATCGGCAAAAAATTGCGTAATATCACGGTAAGATCAGCCATTCTTTGAATGGAAAGAACACATAAACAAAGAATTGATGACTTTAAAACCTTTTTGTAGAGGATAAAAGGCGTCTGTATAATTCATAACAAACTGCTCGCCCGGCGTCTTAGCGGTTTTGGAAATTCAAAACCCTCACCAGGGGCAAAATAAAACCATAGGCAACATTTTCATGGGTAACACTGCTATAAAAAAAGTATATTTCTGCCGAGATTTGAAAGAAATCTTGCGGCGACCATGCGCCGGGACCGTTATCGGCAGTGTTTCCAGACCCGCGGGACCGAAAACCGTGTGGCCGCGACCGCGTTGGACAGTGACCGCTATAGACGAATTCTTAATGCTTACGTCAATGGGAAGAATCCAAGGGACCGACAAAAAGTGACCACTATGGGCAGGTGGCCGCTATGCAAAGGTGACCGCTAATACAGGTTTGACTGTACATACTTCAATCCATAGTGGGTACCTGCCGAGTTCTGCCCTCGTTGCCAGGTTGCTCGCATTCTTTCTCACGCCTAGGATTGATTTACAAAACTTAAGATGAATTTGTTCAGTTGGGGACTTGTCGTTTAGTCCAGTCTTGCAATTGCCCCACACCTCGGCACCATAATTAGAATTGGCACTACACAGGCATCAAATAGTTTGCAGTATACGGAGATTGAGGGGTTGCTGTCTCCTAATGTTGTTTTTATACTGAACAATGCCCTTAAAGCTTTCTTTTGTAATGTTTTTATTGCTGTTGTAAAGTTACAACCAGTTGTAAATACCACTCCCAGATAGCAATACGAGGAAACTATCTCTATGTCTTTGTTGAGTAGATGGAATTTTAGATTTGAAAACATATATCCCTTTTTATTGAATACAATTATTTTTGTTTTGGTAAGATTTACCGATAATTTCCATTTGTTACAGTAAAGGCCTAAAGTATTTATTGCATTTTGTAGACCATGTTTGCTTGTTGATAGCATCACAAGGTCATCAGCGTAAAATAGACTGGATACGCATGATGTATTTAGCATGGGCGCATCGAAGTTTCCTTTATTGAGCTCGTCTGCTAAGTCACTGACATATAGGTTAAATAGCGATGGGCTAAAGACACAACCCTGCCTGACTCCAATCTTGATGGGAAAATTTTCACTTAAACCTATGTTTGTCTTGACGCTTGCTTCAGACTGATTATATAAACTTTTTATTATATCATAGATTTTACCAGAGATTCCCTTCGACATAATTTTAAAGAGTAGACCTTCATGCCAAATAGAATCAAATGCTTTTGATAGGTCCACGAAACAGGCGAAGAGATTTTTCCTTGACTGCGTGTGTTTCGAAATTAAAGTTTTCAGTATAAACATATTATCAGAGGTTCTGTAGTTTTTGCGAAACCCGGTTTGATTTGGTTTTAATATCTCGTTTTCTTCAAGGAAAGACGAGATTCTTTTGTTTAAGACGGTGGTGAATAATTTTCCGAGGCAGCTAGAAATAGAGATTCCGCGATAGTTGTTGGTGTCATCTTTTCTTCCTGATTTAAATATGGGCACTATGTAGCTATTTGACCAGATTTTTGGAAAGGTTCCTCTTGAAAGGGCAAGATTAAATAGTCTAACTAGAGGTCCTAATAGTAAAAATCTTTCCTGCTTTCAGCATTTCATTAGTTATCATGTCTTCGCCGCACGCCTTTTTATTTTTTAGGGACGTTATTGCGGCATTAATTTCTCCCCTTGTGACTGGGTAATCTATTGGTCCTTGATTTGTGTTGCGTTCCTGAAGTAGATTCAGTTTGTCTATTATTTCCTGTTCAAATGCAGTGTCAAATTTTTGCGTCTCTATCCTACGTTTTTCATGTAGAGCTTTGAAGTGATTTACCCAAGAGTCGGGCGGAATTTCTTCTTGGGTTGTGGGGTTGCTGTTCTTAAGTTGTTTGAGAAGTTTCCAGAAAGCGGTAGGGTTGCTATTTTGAAGATTTTGCAGTTACATTAAACAATCTGTTTCGTATTCCTTTTTGCGCCTTTGAATTAGTTTGTTATATTCTTTTTTCTTCCTAAAGTACCTACCTCTAATAAAAGGGTTCTTTGGGTTTCGCTGAAGCAAATATTGAAGATTTCGCAGTTCACTCCGAATCTCGTAGCAATTTTTGTTGAACCATTTTTTTTCCGTTCTCAATGCTTTTCGTTTCCTTTTATGCTTTACCAGTAGTGACATTTTCCCCGCCATTTCTATGATTTCCTGGAATTCGTGAACCTCTTTGTCGATGTCTAGACTTACTTCAGGGACTTCATCGCTTAACGCCATGAACTTTTCAAGCTTATCTGTTATTGTCTGACTGCCTAAAGCAATTGTAAACTTTTCGTGAGAGTCTGGTCCCCATACAAATCTGTCTGGGAAAGGCCGCATACTAGTTTTTGTCGATATTTCGTTTTGAGGTTGTTGTAAAAATGTATCAATATTTAGTGAAATCATACAATGGTCCGAAAATTCTGTCAATTGATGTACTCTAAATATGCTAATCTTGTGGAAGAGGGGACTGCTAGCTATGGCATATTATCCACTGTGCTACAGCCACTGGGCTGATAGCACGTGAATCGGCCGCTCAAATCTCCCAGGATTCGCCCATTTAATATGCGGAGGTCAGATTGCGAGCATAGGTCAGTCAGATCTTTGCCAAAAGTGTTGGGAGGGCCGTTATCAGAAAAGTTTCTAGGAATATCAAGATTTGAGAGTTTTTGTGGTTCAAGGTCAGAGTCTATTGGGGCTTCGGCGGCGAAATCTTTTAAGGAGCCTATTCGGCTATTAAAATCTCCTCCGAGGATTACATAACCCCTGGACGCAAAACGCGCAATATCCTGTTCTAAGACGTCAAATATGGACTCTTCCGCCCTTTTGTGAATCGAAGAGTACATAGGACTAATATATACATTACCTATAAATATATCTCTGGATAGGCCAAATAATTCCTTAGATATACGGATCCAGAGAATGTCTTCTGAAGTACTACTTTCCCTTTTTATAAATTTTGCTAATTCATTTTTGAAATAAAAAATCATTCCACCTGAGTTTCTTCTGGCCTTTCTCTGTTTTTTCCTGAGAGAGGAAAAATGCTGATAATTCGGTAAGTCAACTTCTGACGTTTCGCTACTCCATGTTTCGAGGAGGGAGAAGAAATCTAATTTTACTAAGCTACTTCTAAAACTATCTTCCTCAAGTTTTTTCCCCAGGCCATGGACATTCCAGAAACCTAAGGATATAGAGTCTGGGAACATTTGTCTACCTTAGCGCTATCATTTCCCTGCTTTTACGATAAAGATTGTGCATTACGCTAAGAAAAGAAAGGTCGGATTAATCTAATACTACCCTATTTCTAATTAACTATTGATACAGTAATACATCACATACTTGATACTTCTCATATTTACTGTGACTACTGCTCGACTCTTCGCTATTACTTTACTTAACTTAACTTAACTTAACTTAACTTAACTTGCATTGGCTCCACTAAGTCTCTCGTCAGTACGCCGTCACCTATACTAATTATGAGTGCCAAATTTTGCTGGTAGACTATTTAATATACACAAGGGTTTCATGAAGCGCGACGCCCTCGCGACATATATTTCGTCGGTGGCGCGGCAACGTCGGCTGTAGGTGGTTCCGGGGAAATACTTCCCCGGGAAAATTGCGAAATCTTGACTGCCTGAACACCATTTCCTGAATTTTAAGGGGCAAATTTTGCGCTAATAGTAAAAAAAATTACAAAAGGGTTTCAGCTACATTTTTTTGCCCCAATCCGACACATTTTTCGCCAGAGGTACAATCCGAGGGGTCCCTCAGGTCGGTCTGGGCGCACGCACTCCGAGAAAATTTTGAAATCTTTACCCTCTGAAACGCTATTTCGTGCACTTTGAGGGACAAATTTGGCTGTAGACTAAGCTGTTTAATGGCATCTCTATGATGGACAAATACACAATGGTTTCAGCTTGATATCTGGGTGGGGATGTCCTAAGAACATATTTTTCGATATAATATTGACAAATTCTTTCTTGCAGAGGAATGCGGTTGTGCCTGCCCTTTTCAATGTTCAGTTTGTGTGAACTTACCCGAAGCTTTGTGATGGCTGTTTTGTGTCGAGAGTTTGTAATTCATATAGAATTGAGAAAGTCATCTTGTTGTGGAATGTACATTATACAACGATGAGAGAAATATCCTTTATAATTATATACTAGATAAGTTCCCTAGTTTTAAATACATAAACAGCTCTGAAAAATTCCTATTTATTATGAAACCAACCATGTATTACAAGCTCCATATCTACATACATCTACAATAATTGCAAGAAGAAGTCGAACCTGTAAATAGTAGACAAGTATAGATTAGTCCTATTACTAGACATAGTAAGATATCGCATTTCATTATGTTATATTATCACCACTGTATGTATTCCTTTGCTTATCACCATGACCTGTACTTAGCTTGTTTAAGCATAAATGTACAATAAAGGTATTTCATTAAAAAAAAATATTGTCACTTTATATGTTCAAGGCAATGTTATTGTCACCCCCAAACCTCATAAACTACCAACGTTGACGCTTAAGGTCAGCTGCTACATTTGTAGGTCACAGTTTAAGTCCTGCATAATGCATTGGGAAGCTTCGGAATGTAGCGTGGATCATAGAGAATCCTGAATTAGCATAATACGTAGCCAGTCTTAGAGCGTTTCAGACCCCCCATGCAGGCTCTATAGTTATAGTCATGTCAACAGTTGCATGCTGTCATGTAATATCATGAAATGTTACAATGTCCCAACTACAAACAGTCATTGAAAGACAACAAAAGACTCTTATAGCAGTCTTGCCATGTTCAGATTTTCATGTGAGCCAAAATTGCTACATGGCCACGTGCATTGTTGTTCATGAATGCTCAACCACTAGATTGAGGTGTATTATATTTATGTCATACCAACCTGCGAGATACAACTTAGAACCCTGTGTGATACAAAAAATTATCACACAGTCCGGAACACCCGTATCGAACATTTTCAATACAACACGGTGTATTCCGTATCGCCCGAGTAACCGGCCCAATTGAGGGTTGTATCGCCCGAAGACGGGAGGGCAGTGCGACCCGCGGGAGGGCTGGGACCGAGTGAGATGCGAAATACACTGCTTTGCATTCTTTATTTAAAACACACATTTCAATGCAAAATGCGCCTGAAGTTGAAAGAGCTTTTGTGTCCTCAAACAAAGAAATTGTAACAACATCGATTCCAAAAATCCAGCATTCGAATTTTCGACAGCCGCGCAACCAATGCATTCTAAATATTCTATGGAAGCCCTTGTGATACAACTTCCCCTGTGTGATATGAAAAAATATCACTCGGTCCGGAGGGTATTAATGACACTTTTCACTTAAATGCTTTTATTTTGAAAATATTAGCACTTGTCAAAATGGGAAAAGTGGAATTCCAAACCTAAACTGGAGGGTGTCGTTAAAACTATGACAAACTTTTTCCATTCTTCTCTGCATCAGGTACTTCCATTTAAGTCTGGTATGCTATACACTGCATTGTTGTCTCATTTGAAGGACGACTCTGGCAGTTTGGTTTTGAAGGTCGTTTTTCCAGGCAGTGTCACAATGATCAAATAGTGGTAAAGTAGAACAGAGGATTTTTTTAATTATTCGATACCACACTGTACTTGAGCTTAGATTAAAGATCTCAGTGTCCCGAACAAAACGCCGTTTTTAGATTTCAAATCCGATGAACCCGAGTTGAGATATTGAATTTTGAAAGAATAAATTTTGACACTTTTGGTGAAAACTTTATCATTAGTCCCATGGGTCTGATATGGCACCGCAGGGAGTATCTTCACTGTAATAAAGACATTGTGTACAATACTATTACTAGTATGCATGTTGAGTAGTCAAGTTTTGATGCTTCGCAACAGAAATTCTTGGCACAAAATTTGCTTATGCAAGTGTCAGCTGCCTCAAGATGACAAGCAAATTAGTCATTATGACTTATCTAATTTCTAATTAGCATATTTACATACTAATTAGGCAAATTTCAAGCTCTTCTGCAGGTTTCTCTACTACCACATTGTATATAACAACTAATATAACAACTGGTACTTGTCACATGTCTAGCATAAAGATAATCTCTAAAAGCTCTGGTATTGTTGATTAATGACTTATTAGCATATTTGCATACTGATTAGGAAGAAATGTATAACACTGTCAGGCAATTTCTACATATTGGCCTATGCATTTCTGTTCGATCTCATTTCTATGCAAACTAGTAGTGAAACAGGTAGTTGTCACAGCATGTAGAACAAATAGATAATCTCTGACATTCTTAATTAAAAGATAATTAGCATATTTGCATACTAATAAGGGCAACAAAGTGCATGACCATGACTATTTCTACCTCTAAGCCTACACAATTATTGTCTGCTCTCATTTCTTTTCAAAATGATAGTGGGACTGTTAGCTGTCACAATATGTCTAGCTAATGAATAATCTCTGGCATTCTTAAGTAATCAATAATTAGCATATTTGCATATTAATTATAAAAAAAAGCACATGATTAAGGCTTCTTTAACCTAGCATATAATATATTCTTTTCTGCTTTCATCAAAATTGAAAAAATAATACCAATAATCTCAAGTATTCTTATGTAATGACTGCTTGTCATAATCGTCGGCATACTAATAAGTAGAATTAATTGGACAATGAATGACACTTCCATGTATTTATTTTTATTACATTTTGATGCAATCATAAAAAATGTAACTCTTCCCTTTTCCAACACATTCCTAAGCATGGAATGTAGGTTTAAGATGCCTACAGTCTCATCAATAAGAGCTAAATGCACTCTCCAGTTTAATTCTGGACTTCCAGTTTAATTCCGGACTGACCTCCCATATCTCAGAAACTTTACACCCAGATAGGCTAATTTCACAAACTATAGGTAGAAATGATGTAAGAAATACGTAGCAGCCATTGACGACCCCCTGGGGACTAGTCACATTATGCATAATTATGAATAATTATTCATAATTATGCATAAGGCTTTGAATCATTATGGATAATTATGCATAATGTTCAAGGGTTATGCATAATAGTTCAAGGGTTATGCATAATAGTTCAAGGGTTATGCATAATAGTTATGAATAATTATGCATAATTGTTCCAAAGATTATGGATAATTATGCATAATTGTTTGCAAGGTATGATAATAATGCATATTAACAGTCCTAAGTGCATGATGTGTTTCGACTATTGGACTGAGGTTTGGATGAGAAATGCTCCCACTAAGACTGAAGAGGGTGACAGCATCACCATCAAAACTGACAAACTATCAATATAAAAGATACAGAGATTGAGTTTGTTACAACTTTGGTTTCTCTTGCAGTGTTATACAGATATCACTTCTTATAGTGACTGATATACATGTGTATCCGGAAAAGAGAAAGGGGTCAAAGTCATCTTAATTACAATTATTCATTAAGTCTTGAGTTCCCTTTTTCATTCACAATTTCCACTTAACTTGTACTATCTGCATCATTCTTTATCTATACAGTTGGTATAACCGCCCTAGCCCTTCGACATAACACACCAGCTTCGCAGGCACATGGCGCAGCAGCAGCATGCATATTAGACTGAACGACCTGTCACACATAACTTTTGCACATGAGCTGTAAGTGTTGTTTAAAGCTCTCCAGCGAAGATGCCCCTGCTGTAATTGGTAACAAATTCCACTCCACGATAGTTGTAGGAAAACACAAATTATTGAACACACCAATCCTGGGTTGGCATCTCTGGTACTTGAATGCAAGACTATTTCTTGTTCTCTTTAAAGCTGGTATTAAAGACAAATCAGTTGGGACGTCCACCAGTTTATAGTAATTTTTTGTACATCATGCATCCTTCTGTGACACTTAAGCATCCCTGTCATAACTGTCCTTGTAGAATCTGGAAGCTTGCTAATGGTTCTTTCCAGTTGGTCTATCTTTGTATACGGATCCCAGACTGTTGCAGCATACTAGTATTCAACATTTGGCCTTACTAGTGATGTGTATACAAGTGATTTTAGCCTTGCTGACAGGGCATGCCCACAAGCTGCGTTTGATCACTCCCAAAGTCTTTTTAGCCTTAGTTGGTACTTTGTCAAGATGGGTAAGTCCTACTTAGTCCAGTTGTTAAATGAACGAAGACCTTTATTGTACATGTTTGCCCCACTGGGCTAAGCACATGTCACATGTTAACAAATATATACATATTCATGAGTATATAAACATCTAGCATACTTTAGTACTTTCGACTTCCTCTCACTTCTTGGTAATTTTACAAATGTACGAGGCTGTGTGATTAGTTAGAGTTGGTTTATCGAAGGCTGTAAGAAATATAAATAATCCTGTTTACTATTCAGGTATCTGAAGTAGGGGAATTATTAACACAAAACTAAAATGAATAATTCTATTGCTACCTTACAAGGACAGTCTACAATAAAATGTACTTTGTCTTCTACTTTACCTAGACTACAAAATTGGCAGATTTTTTGCTCCAGAGGAGTGCGGTTATGCCAAGTACGGGCAAGTTTTTGTGGTTGCAATTCCTGACCACAACTGGTAGCTATGGTTGGTCACATTTGGGGTTCATTTGTTTGTTATGTGCATAATGTAGCTTTTTTGGGGTTTAAACTTATTAGGTAGGCTAAAACACTTTTCCTAATGTTAGTATTACCAGTAGCTTTTACAGCAGACCTCTAATTGAATACCAGTAGCTGTTTCATGCTGTTTCAGAAGGCTTATAGTTTATCTAAGGATCATGTTTTAAGTATGCATGACTAATTGGTTGGTCTCAGAATACCCCATGTGCCCTCAGGGTAGCCCATGTGCCCTCACCGTGAGGAAACACATGTATTGAGTCAGGCATCAACAGATCTAGAGGAGAAGGCCCACATTCCCTGGGGCTTGCCATAAAATTGCAGTTACATCATTTAAGCAAAGGGCGTGTTCATGCTCAATCCTATTCCAAAGCATTGTTCTTTTTTATTTTTGTGCAATGAACCGGAAATCGGGCACATTCTGACAACACAAAATGTTGTGTATTTGAGCTGTTACATACATGTATGGTCAGGAAATTCCTCTGGTGGCATACTATTCAGTCTATTTAATATGGTATCTGGCAAATTTCTACTATTTTTCCAGCACCCCTTTAAGTCTAGTCATGTCATTTACAAAACTTTGTAACACCACATGTAGCTGGGCAATGCAAACATCTTCCACATCTTACCTCTAAAATCCATTAAAAAAGATTCAATATTTTGTTTCCTATACAGGCTGATATACATGAAAAAAGATGCCTAGGCTAAAGATCATCAGGAACTTGATATGTGCCTACATTACCTCCTGATGGGAAAGGAATTATCAAGCCCTGTTACTGTTATAGTCCTGTCATCATTAATTGGCCATGAAATGGCTACTCTACAAAGTAAACAATGTACTCTGGGGGCTGGATCTCAGAACCTAGGCATGGACAATGATGTACATGTAGTAAGTAAACACAAGAATCCAGTAGAACAGTCTTCTGGCTCCCAGGGATGAACCCAGGCCCAGTCGGCAGACCGTACGCACTAACCACGCTAAATGTTTTAATTTAATTATAGACTAGTTATAATTGTCAGTTAGGCCACACCAATTTAATTTCATGGTTAACGGATTTTTACTTTCCAAAAAAAAAAAAATTTAGAAAAAAAAATCATGAAAACAGAAGTCTGGGCCAACCTTCTGTTTTCTAGCCTGGAATCCATACCCTCGGTGCCTCCCCGATATCTCTACGGCACTGTGAGTGACCCTCACCCGCCCAGACAGCTTAGCCCGCTCGGGGTGTTGTTTACGGCCTTGGATTAATTAGTTCGGCACCGACGGTATGGTCGGATATAATAGAAAATCCTCTCGATTTATGGCCCTCCCAGCGCCGGGTGTCTAGCGGTCTGACAGCGCGATTGGACATGGGCGCTGCCCACGGCGGCGAATCAGGATCTGTTTGTGTAGGATAATTGGCTAGCGGAACATGTCAGTTGATTAAACCTCCTTGGTTGCATCACGTACTCAGTAGCAATGTCCTCTTTTGTGTTGACCAGGGATCAATCTATACCTTGTTTAGAAGCACAAGTAAATACCAAAGGTTGTTGTTCCCAATTCTCCAATCCATACAAACTGAAATATCGTGATAATCAAGATCTTGCTCGGCCGCCCGAAAATCTCACGGGTATTGTTGTTGTACTGCCTGGGTCACGTTTCTGATAGCGACATGTTGTCCTTTCACGCTAATTTCCAGAGTGACAGCCATGAGATCAGAGGGGCATTGGGGACCCAGTATAGCTCAGATTTTAAGCTAGTTTAGCGACAAGAGAGCCTTAGAAACAATGTTTTCTGCAGCCTTGTGGTGCGCGCGAGCGTCGCTCGTCTTAGATGGCGGCCATGTTGAAAACGCGCGCCAACCTGGCGCGCCAATCAGAGCTCAGCGGAATAATTAGATCAGTCTGCTCTGTTCCCATTGGGCGCATCAATCTGATGCGCCTGGAATCAGGCCCGTATTGACACCCTGCCAGTCTCTAGGGGCGGCGGAAAAGTAGGAAGGCAGCGGAGTAGGGTGTAGCGGAAGTAGGATGGCAGCCAGAGGTAGAAAGGCCATCAGAAACTGACTGGCCCGGTAAACCACCACTAAGCCGACCCTAGAGACTGGGACCAGGCTATCTGTTTTCATGATTTTTTTTTTCTAAAATTTTTTTTTTAGAAAACCAAGAAATTAAATTTTTTTTTAGAAAACCAAGAAATTAAATTGGTGTGGCCTTAGTGGCGCTTGAACCCCAGACCCCAGGATCGCATCTGGGAAGGGTATCCTAGTCAGGGCTACACTGTCTATCTGAAGAGACATAAATTAGGGCTCCCATGTCCCAGGAGGTGCCTCCAGCATGTTACAATATTCAACACTCATTACTCAGAGATGGGTACTTACATGCTGTAATAATACAACCTCGTAAATATATCTGAGTGTGTTTTGTCTTCTACCACTTTTCAAGGGTACACATGCAGATGCACAGATACCATAATACCCCCATTGTTTAGAACAGATTGGTACCAGATGGTGGAGAGTAGACTAGAGTAGCTCAAACTGGGCATGGGGTATCAGGTGACCAGTGCCCTGTGACCAGTATCTAATCTCCAAGCAGATGTTGGGCGAAAGCTGTAACAGTTATACTTTCTCTGGCAGTGGTTTCTCTGACAGCCACTGACTGGTAGCCTGAGTACCGAGATTAGCAAGCGACAAGCATTGGGCCTGCGGTCGCTACGGAGGATGGTACTCAGGCTAAAAACTTGGCCTGAAGTACATTTTGTACCCCCCCAGAAAACCTGGCTGGTCAAGAAACATTACCATCCTCCAAGATCTTCTTGGAGATCAATTCTACATGTAGCTTTTGTCTATCACTCTACCTGTTCCAAGACTGACACGGATAACAGTGGGGTTCAAGTGCATTGTTAAGCATAGTGGGGTTTGTACGCTGGCGGGCCCGGGTTCGATCCCGGGGCAGGACCTAGGAGACTATACTACTCACCCTGTACATTTCAGTGGTTTGATTTGGGAGAAAAACTAAATCTGTACATTATTTTTGCTTCTTTTCCTCATTGGCCTTGTCTTCATTCTATCATGGTTGCCACACGAGAAAGGGGTATGGGGTGTTAAAAATCCTTGTAAGAGATAAGTTTGGGGTTCTGGGTATCCTTTATTGTTTAGGAATCTGTGGAAATTCTATAAAAGAGCAATTGACGTTGAGACTCCAGAATACAAAATGTGTACTTGTCTTTTACATGCATTTTGACACCATGATCAACTTTTGTAACAAAGTAAAGAATGAAAGGTATATTCTGTTCAAGATGCAGTTAAATGTCTACTAGGTATTCATCAGTTTCTTCTGTAAACACAGGAAAATATCTATCCTGGTGTCCCATATTGACAAACCAACATGCGATTCTCAGGCAATCCCCCACAGTGTATTCTCCAAGCAGAGGCTTCGATCGAGAGGGGTAGTTTTGTCCGGGATTTTAACGTTCCTCTCCTGAACGTTAAAATCCCGGACAAAACTACCCCTCTCGATCGAAGCCTCTGCTTGGAGAATACCACAGTGGGCAAACCAGGTCAAATGAAGGTTACCATGCATGCGTCTGGTCAAGGAGGTTTCTTATTTCAACCTCCTAATGGTCTGGTGTGTCGTGTGTCTCTCCATGCCCTGTTTCTGCATGAAGCTTTTAGTGTGTAAAAAATTCTTGATTCATGTAAGTTTACATTTTGTCTGTGTTCTTGAAAGAGATAGAGCAACAAACTTTCTGATGTTCCTTCATTTATTTGTGAAAAATGGTAGGATTGGTCAGTAGGACCAATCGTGGGGAATTACTCTGGAGGAAGTGACCCTTGACCTCCACCAGTGCGACATCCGCCGCCTCGACGGCAGGCCTCGCCTCTGTCTTACCACCATCCCGCCCTTGCTACATTCATTTCACAAGAACGTTTTAAAGATTGTTTAACTTTATCACGATATATACATGTACGTAACCATGAAAATAACAACTGTTTGACGTAATTGCGAAGACCCTGGTCTTTGGCCGTTGATGTCTCTCTACATGCAGTAAGCCTCTACCACAGAGCAGATTCGCAGATTAAAGACATCACATGACCCAAACCGCATAGCTCTCTCCTTGTGTACGTAAGAGTAATCGGAAAGGGAAAACAAAGATTGTCATAATTTTCATACTGCCCATGCAAAGTCAGTGTGAGATAAAAAAGATATTAAACATGTTATAATCCCTCCCATATATTGTCCACTATACATTTTCTGGACAAATGACATCATATTAAGTCAAGTCATTACGCCTTTTTTGTTCGACCACACAGCTTAATGTTGGTGTTCATTTAGTAGGGTTTGAAAGCTTTAACTTATAACGTTAGGACCAAACTTGGTGGTACTTCAGACTGTCAGAGTTTTTAAGAGGCTGTTTCCAGATGTGGTTTTAGCTCCACATGGATTGTTCCAGGGTAAGGAAATCAACTGTTGATAAGGATTTCTCGTGAGGGGTAAAGGCATACTGAACCTTTGAAGACTGTTAGTGTTACAAAAGCTCTGAGACAGAGAGGAGCTGACATACTTTCTAGACTTAGTATTGGGGCTTGTAAAGATCTAGCTGCAGAGTTGATCTATCCGCTATCGAAAATAAGATTCTAGTTGTGACAGACTACCAGAGCAATTCATTCAAATGTATGCAATTTTGTATACATGTGTACATAATAAAAGAAGAAAGATTTCCTTTTTTATCCAAGCTACAAAAGCCAAAATGTGCAAAATCAGGGCAATAACAAAATATACAGAAGAAGAAAAAAAAAAAAAAGGCGTCTTTCTGCTGTTCAATCTAGCAGCTGGATAATCTATCAGCTAGATAATCCCTTTATTTCAAATTTTGTAGAAGAGAGTAACATATATATGAGGGCCTGCATGCCCTTTTCCGTTAAGTCTTATCCACTATTTTAATTCACCGTTTATCGTAGCCGGCCCGCTCTAATACAACGTTACCGGTAATAGTCCATGGGCCAGGTCCCTCAAAATAGCCATTTGGTACCAAATAGAGGGACAAAGGGTGACTTACTTTTTTGAAAAGGTTGATTCCTCTACTTTATAATTATGCATGATAACAATGTCAAATGTCCAGCTTTTTAGGAATTATCACGTGATATGGTGACGTCATCAAAATGGACCTCGACTTTTGGGACTTAATTCAGAGGACTGGGACAAAATATCAAACATCAATAATCTTCGGTGAAAATCGGTTTGAAGGCAAAAGATACCACAGGAATCACGAAATAGTACGTTTTTGGTTGATATTTTAACTCTATAAGAAGCTATGAGTCTTTGAAGTCCATTTTGGGGGTAATTTTGTGTAAAAAATATGTATTGTTTACTTTCCAAAATCAGGCATTTATTTGGGCTACCTATGGGGTCTTGTGTAATACATTATGTTGATAGGCCATATCATTTTCTGCATTTTGGGCTTTGAATCAACAAAATCCGTCAAAAGTATCAGGAGTCATAAGGGTTTTAAGAATTACACCCAACGGCCATGTTATCAAATCGCCGCAAATATCGCAATGCATCATGGGTAATTTTAAGAGGGTCTGTCTGTGAAATACCTAGTAGCAAAGGACAAAATGTCGTGTTTTTTTTTTAATTTTGGGTGGTGGTAAGGCCTTGGTCCAATTGTAGAAAATGGGTAAGTTTTGGGATAACTGGTGGTCACCGGTTGCCATGGAAACGGTCATTTTTCAAAGATGGCGAATTTTTATCTGCAAAGGCTCAATCTCGTCCAGAATACACCACCTTTGGCCTACAGAAACGCCAACTAATCAACATATATTCTACATGCCTGTAACATATACTTTACATCTTTATCTTGATTTAAATAATAATTAGATAAACTTGCATAATCATATGTTTAAAGGTGCAGCAAATGTTTAAACATAACCTGTTTTGATTGATTTTTGATATTGACTTTTGACAAAAAGCTGTTATTCGGGAATTCTTAGCGATCAGTAGGGCAGATCAATTTGGTTGACATACGGTCAAGTTACAGTTTGAACCTATGAGATACACCCTAGCGGACTTCTGACGGCTAAACCGTTGCTAAGTCCGTTCTGCGGTTGTAAAAGAGGGGTTCGGACAAAGTGCACACAGGGAAGGATTCGAAAGTACATGCATTAGCAGAAATTGTTGCCTACGTTATATTAAGTGGCTTAATGGGTTTAACCCTTGAGGAATGTTGGCCACAGATGCACAAGACATTCACCCTGTCCAGACTCCATTAGACAAAGTGTAATTTGCTAATTGATATCGTGTTTTGGTTTGTCGAAAACTTTGTTTTTCTCTTTCTAACAACTAGATGTACTTAATCCCGAGGATGATAATGGTCTGAACGGCCTATGTACCATTTTGCATGGACGTAACTATGTGTCATAGATACAGTGTAGCCGCCTTGGCGCACACGCTTCATAACACGAAACTTGACAAAATAGAAAGCCAACAAAAGCACCTAAAAAGACGTCAACAACAAGCCCGAGCCTACCCTCTGCTTCTAAAGTAGGCACACACATACTGGTAGCTTGAGAATTTCCATCACATTTAAGATCTTTTCTGTTCACTCTTTTTTGATTGCCATTCATTTATTATTCTATTTATTTATAAGGGATATTTTGACTGACATGCTTTAGTGTAATCAATCATTGCTGATTATCCTAATTTACGCAGAATTTTCATTTCATTCTATTTTATTTTGATAAACGTGTGTCACAATATGAAATGGGGCCATGTATATAACTTCTACATATATCTATGGGCCCACACAGATGAAAATTGTAGAAATTTTAAGACATAAAATATGCTTACATGCAAACGTATGTCCGATTTTTTTGTTCGGATGAAAAAAGTGTTGATATGGCACATACTAGTACAGAAATATACGCCTGGAATCCTAACGGACCCTATACGGTTGGGTGAGGGTTGTTTTTTCGTTCTCACGGTTATCGGTTGTTTTCCGAGTAACTTTCGCTTACGTGCACGAACTGCACCAAGTGAACTCAGCCCCACGTTGTACGTGAACATGTAATGTACATGACTGTACGTATGTTATAGTGTGCATTAATGGACTTGACCGTGGAAGAATGTGTGAGTGAGTGAGATGGGTGCGTTATATAAAGGGGCTTAATGGGATTAACCCTCGAAGAATGTTGGCCACAGATGCACAAGGCTCTCGCATTAAAATCAGAGTCTAAATGAATATACAACGGTCGTCTTAAAGGCAACAAAAATACTAAAATATTTATTGAATGTGGTGACATTTACTAACACTGTCTAGCACATTTGTGTAGTAACTTCATACTTTGAGCATTTGAAAACTGTGCAAAAACATGCAATACGATGATCCCCTGTAGTTTTGCGAGCCTACAAAAACCCCGGCGACGATTTTCAGTGAGTTCTCACATCACATCGAAGTCATATTTTTGCATCATGGACATCGCTATTCATTGTGATAATGTTGTTTGAACTAATCATTGTATAGAAATGACTAACTAAATTGACTTTCAAAATCCGATTTTCGGGCCCTAATATTGCTTTAGTTGCCTTTAACTTCCTAAGATTGATTAACGGTTTACAGAGACCTGAGACTGATATCAAGGTTGGGGAGTGTGTTCTCCTACATATATACCAATACAATATACAGTTACTGCAAAACTAGAGAATGTGTTCCCCCTATGTTTCCAATGTGTCACAGTAGGAAACACACAGGAAACCCAATGGAAACATATCTAATTTCCATGACCAACTTCTCCGCCCATGGAAACACAAGGAGCTGCCAGCCTAAGATACAGGATGCCCCCCTGTGGCATAAGAATCCTGTTGTTTGTTTTAGTAAGTCCTGCCAGATGGACCTTGTAATTGTGGTGAAGTTCTGATAAACACTGTCTTGGACAAACAAGTCCTTACCCCGATTCAAAAGGAAACTCATCATTATGGTGGTGGAAGGAGGAGCAGATTGTTGCTTTTTGTTACTTTTGTCTTGTTACTATACTGTCATAGCAGAACTGTCTGGAATGAAAGTATATGTAGCTTGACCTAGTTTCTTGCAGTGCCCCAAAACAACAACTATTACAAATGTTACTACTTACTATAGGGAACATCAGGAAACTAACATGCTGATGGATTTAGTAGCATGATCTCAGATGGAAAAGTTGTATGTGCTGCCAAAGTGGCATGGGTTGGACTGCCCTGACAGATCACATGACATGGCCTAACAGACCACATGATACAGGCCATCCTTCCTAGCTCCCTGTGGGTACCAGTTTAGTGGCTGGTGGGCATTGAATGCCTCTCAGTCTGATGATGTCTGCAAGATGTGTGTATACAAGTTAAGACATTAACTGGGGATAAAAATTGATAATACAGCCCTGCAGTAATTATTTAACTTTAAGAAGTCACCATTATTGGAGACCCAAGGTCAAGGTAGTTTAGCTCTGCTATTATATAGCCATGTATACTATTCAGTTTTGTAGTCTGAAGTTGTATTGAAGAACCTTTACAGTTCATTCAGGAAATGTTCTGTACACAGTGTACCATGCCTTGGCAATGCGTGGATTATTGATTTTTCACAAATAACAAGACACTGGAATAGGGAGAGGAGCCTGCTGTCCTTCATCTTTACTGGCCTCTCCTCCTAGGAGTGATTGATTACCAGGAAACATAGTGGAAACACACTGGAAACAGAGTCTCTAATTGGCGATAAGGAGACACATAGGAAACCCTTCCACTACACATCCTCCAAAACAAACATTAGGAGACCTCTGAACAGGGAAAAAGGAGAGGACACACAGAGGAAACACCCCCTCTTCTTTCCAATATGTTTCCCCTGTGTTTCCCCTGAGTTTCCATTATGTCACTGAGGTTAGTCTATGATACAGAAGAAGACACTTACTGTAGTTGCACCTCGGATTAACACACATTCCATTTAATTCCGAATCCCAAAATCCGAAACCGGTTCCCATTCACTGCATTGTTAGTGACTCTGCATATCTGCACGGCACATTGCCACCAATGCCGGATAACTGCACAAAAATGTTTTAAAAATCTTCAATAAGTTAACCAAAAAGGTGCGCTAAAAATCGGCAAACACGGTACAAATGAGTCGATACCTGTTAGTGTAAAGGCACAATACCGCCAATATGTTTGAAACTGTTTTGAGTAACAAAAGAAGGCGGTCCCATTGACATTTGAATAACTTACGAGGAAAATCTATATTTTCATTCTAGGCATGCTGTGACAGTTTTCACAAGGACGGGCAAAAAAAAAAAGATCTCCACGTTTTCAAAGTGAACCATAAAGCATGTAAAAGGAATTGCGATAAAACATGGTATTACAACCAAGTATTTCATGACTACATGTATATTCAATAAAACATTAACAATGACGTCAACATTATAATCATGATAAATTTACATACGGGTTTGCATAGCACATCAAGAACGCAGAGACAAGGTTTTCCGTATACTAGGCACTGGACTCCCCTGAGTCATGGGGCAGACTGATTGTGACTACATAATGCTGGCTCTGCTCACTTTGCCTCAACTGAAGTTCTCTCCGCTGTCCTGACCGTCTGAATAAAGACCTACATGTACCTCGGAAATCCCCCGCCTTTTTATTCTGTCTTCAACGGGCAGACAGCTAGACAATGGTCTACCTAAACCTCATGGCATAAGTTATTTCATCTGACCTTGTTATCGAATTGTTTCATTCAAGAATAACACATCGGCCAGTTACAATACACGTTGTTGGCAATAATAGCACATCAACTACAAACTAATTCCAATTACAAGTTTGGTGTGAGGGCTGTACTGTGTATGTGTGTGTTCCTGTAAGCTTGTGAAGAGGAGCAATCTTTTTAGGAGCTTGCATACACACTAATTCTACAACATATTTCTACAGATTTTTCAACATTCCGACAAGTGCAACTATTACAGCATATAGAACGTTTTTGCGATGGAACTGACAGGCATTCGCAACATTTAACCCGGGGCATTTTCGGTACATTGACCATTGCTGATGGGTAAAAATCTTTTAAATTTCAAAATCTGGCGGAAATCAATGTGCGCGCTGGTGTCATCCATAAAATTTACTTGCTGTGGCCTTATTAAGATAAGGCCATAGAACACAATCTATTGTGCTTGAGTGTGATTCTTAGCATATATCTCTCAACCAGCATCTTGGAATCTCTTTCCAATGAATGAATGAATGAATGAATGACGGACAGCGGAGTTGGAACAATGTCCTTAAATGTATGAGGATGCTTCCATATGATCACTGTTACAGTAGCTTTTGCGTTTAGTGCCTGGTCGAACACCAGCACTATGCTCTTCAAATGTAGTGTGCCTCTTTGAGTTTCAGTGATCAGACCAAAAATAGTCGCATAAACAGTTGACATGTTAGTAGCGGGTGTACATGTATCTATTGTGGGGACATATAGTGCCTTGGATAATCTCAGTCTCATTATGCACTAAAATGTTATAGCCAGTCCATCCGTTAACTTTCTGCCTGGTCTCCCTATGTAGGCGCACCAAAATCAACAGTGGTTTTCTTCTTCTCAAGTCCTCTAATACAACCTGACTCAAGTGTTACATACCCTCTTATCTTAGGGCCTTGACATTCTCCTGAGTTATTCTTTTAAGTATTCCTGGTGATACACGGTCCAAAATATCTAGCCTGTACTGCTATTCCATTTACACAATACCCTCTCCTGATAGGGTCTCTTCATTGTAAAATACATATTGTCCCGTGCCAATGTGGTACTAACATAAGGCCACACCAATTTAATTTCTTGGTTAACGGATTTTTATTTAAAAAAAAAAAAATTTAGAAAAAAAAAAAACGTGAAAACAGTAGGCTGGGCCAGCCTTCTGTTTTCATGATTTTTTTTTCTAAAATTTTTTTTTTTAATATAAAAATCCGTTAACCAAGAAATAAAATTGGTGTGGCCTAAGGCGGTATGCTGTCCGGCAATGGGATTTCGCTGTGCTGTTACAATAAAAGATAATCATTACTATAGGATGTCCAGAGCACGAGATTGAAAACCAAAATTTCTTTTGCAATTCCACAAACAGCCACCAGGTGGTAATCGAAGTTTGACGTCCTTCCTTCTGATAGAATGTACTTTCGAAACCTTCCTAGTGCGAACTATTTCCAAATTTTACAACTGCTGAACGCGGTTAGCAACGGTTTAGCCGTCAGAAGTCCGCTAGGGTGTATCTCATAGGTTCAAACTGTAACTTGACCATATATCAACCAAATTGATCTGCCCTACTGATCGCTAAGAATTCCCGAATAACAGCTTTTTGTCAAAATTCAATGTCAAAAATCAATCAAAACAGGTTATGTTTAAACATTTGCTGCACCTTTAAACATATAATTATGCGAGTTTATCTAATTATTATTTAGATCAAGATAAAGATGTAAAGTATATGTTACAGGCATGTAGAAGATATGTTAATTAGTTGGCGTTTCTGTAGGCCAAAGGTGGTGTATTCTGGACGAGATTGAGCCTTTGCAGATAAAAATTCGCCATCTTTAAAAAATGACCGTTTCCATGGCAACCGGTGACCACCTGTTATCCCAAAACTTACCCATTTTCTACAAGTGGACCAAGGCCTTACCACCACCCAAAATTAAAAAAAAACACGACATTTTGTCCTTTGCTACTAGGTATTTCACAGACAGACCCTCTTAAAATTACCCATGATGCATTGCGATATTTGCGGCGATTTGATAACATGTCCGTTGGGTGTAATTCTTAAAACCCTTATAACTCCTGATATTTTTGACGGATTTTGTTGTTTCAAAGCCCAAAATGCAGAAAATGATATGGCCTATCAACATAATGTATTACACAAGACCCCATAGGTAGCCCAAATAAATGCCTGATTTTGGAAAGTAAACAATACATTTTTTACAAAAAATTACCCCCCAAAATGGACTTCAAAGACTCATAGCTTCTTATAGAGTTAAAATATCAACCAAAAACATACTATTTCGTGATTCCTGTGGTATATTTTGCCTCCAAACCGATTTTCACCGAAGATTATTGATGTTTGAAATTTTGTCCCAGTCCTCTGAATGAAGTCCCCGAAAGTCGAGGTCCATTTTGATGACGTCACCATATCACATGATAATTCCTAAAAAGCTGGACATTTGACATTGTTATCATGCATAATTATAAAGTAGAGGAATTAACCTTTTCAAAAAAGTAAGTCACCCTTTGTCCCTCTATTTGGTACCAAAAAGCTGATTGGCCCATGGACTATAAGTGTTATCGGTATATTAATCGTGAAGCGTTACTGGCCGTTTCAATTCTACGTAGCGCGTTATTTGTCATCCTAAATTCAGCGTTCAGTGTAACTGTTACTGAATAATTCCTAGTTATGCAAGAAATAGCGTTTCAGTGGGTCATGATTTCAAAATTTTCTTCGCGGGAGCTCACCGCCGGAACCCACTGGGACGATCGCGCCTCCGGCAGAAAAAAAATCCCAAAATTCAAGCTGAAACTCTTCTGTATATTTTCTACAGGTCTCTTACCACAAGATCAAGGCAACTAGTGGTCGTCTTCAAGGGCATTAAATGATTTAGACGCAGGTTGGTTATCGAAGTGAGGTTTTCCGGCTTATGAACCTATGCTGTATCAAGTACGTATACCTTGCATGCCGTGCTTCATTGCAAGGTATACGTAACAGCCCCTGTTTTCAACGTTGTTGGTGATCCTTTGACATCAACGTCGCCTGAATAGCGTTGCGAAGCACCCAAATTCACCGTTAAGCGTTGCCGGCCGTCCTGAATTTACCGTTAAGCGTTGCGGGCCGTCCTGAATTGACCGTTAAGAGTCATCGGCCAGGAGCCCCCCCACCCATGCAGACCCTCATCTATGCTAGTAGGTTTATGATCTATATTATAAAAAGAAACTTTCGTACATACATGACCTTGACCTTGATTAAGTTGCACTTCAAATCTAGGGTTTGAAAGTGTTTCCTGTACAGTATTATAACTGTGTCAAAATATTTTTAGATTCAGTCTATTATCCTTTTCTGACAGAGGACGAGCCATCAGGATCAGATAGGTCATGGTTAGCCCTACTAAAATTTTTACTAGAAAAGAAAGGCCAAGAAGCCTGACTACATATGCCAGACAATGAAAAGAGCCTCCCTCCAAACAACGGTGTATGTGTGGCACAGTGGGCCACAGATGTATTTCAAGACAGTCTTGCTGGTGTCATCAACCCCCAGAGACCTGGTCTTGTAACATTCAAGCCAAGCCAGCCTGTCAGCCAAGCCAGCCCTGAGCAAGCCAGCCATGTGAAAGTGATTTGTCTGCCTGATCTTAGCCTGGATGACAGACTGTTTCCAGAGCTTTCATGGGCAGGCTCTGGGATGCTACAGGACCATCCCAGTTTTAAAAGAGGGCTAAATCTAAAATTGCCTTGGGAGCATACTTTAAATGCATTTGCATGGTTTTTATTTTGCGTTTGTGTTTGCTGTGCTGTTAAGTTTGTAGCAGCGCCAAGTCACATACTGCTACAGCATTGGATACAAATGTTGCTGGTTTTACATGTAACTTCATTTCAGACGGTCGCTGCCAAAACTGTGAACATTAAAGCAGAGGGGTGGTCTCAACACGACAAAAGTATAGCAAATTTTGTACAATGAACTTGAGGTAGACAATAAAGAGCATAAAGCTGTACTAGCAATTTGGCATTACAACCCTTACATCTGCTTGGAGTTAACCAGGGTCTGTGGGGGCAGATGACTCAGACCAGGGACTCAGACACTATTCACAGGGCCAGCGGCCACTCCCTGAGGTGAGACAGTGGCAAGCACAGTTCAAGCGTGTCCAATCAGATGGTAAAAGATAACATACTGGCAGGCAGAGAAGTTCTGTGCAAAAACACTAGCCAGAGTGTTATCCTGTTTAGTTACAGGCTCTGCCTTTACAGAGCCTATAACTTACAGGATGACACTCAGGCTACATAAACATACATGAAGATTGTAACGTTACAATATAGTCTTCCTTCCAACTTCTGCTAATTGGATTTTTCAGCTAACGTTAAGTAGATGTATCTGGAGTTTGCATTCTTGGGCAGACTGACAATTGTCCATGTGTTCTTTACCAAAAGCAGCTAGGTTGTTTCATTGTTGTGAGGTACAAAACAAGGCACATAAAGAAGGGAGAAAATAAAAGGTAAAAAATAGATAACCAGTTTCTGGAATAAGAGCACAGACAGCCCTGTGATTACATGCTGCTGTAACTGCAATTTCAAGCCCCAGGCCTTCTGTTGATGTCACTACCAAACTGGAAACTGCCTTTTCACTCCTTTGACCGTGGTGAATGGGAGGGTTTAATGGTAAATGGTGGTGAATTTGGGTGAACAGAAGTGAAGCAGATTGGCATTGTTCCCATGTTAATGTGGAGTGGTGAATGTTAAATTTGCGCCTGCGTGACAAATGAGAAAAACGTGGTGAATTTGAGTGAAACCAATTATTATTGCAATTTGCAAATACAAAGGCGGTTCCATCCTTGCAAGTACAAGTACATCATTATGTGCGTTGTTTCAAGGGCTGAACAAATGGATCTCCAATGAACTCGATCGGGCACTGGGCTTTGGTTGTGAAATATCAGAGTCTGAATCTTTTCCAGATCGAAATAGTAATAACAGTTTATTCAGGTAATACTGTAAACAGCTCAATAATTCATAACTTTCTTCTCTCAAAACAGAAAAACAATGAATGAATAACAAAATAGCAAGAGACTCAGAAGTCAATTCGTTCAATTACCAAGTTTGGAATTTTCATAACTTTGTAAATCTTCCACTTACTTGGAGATTTCCATTTTGTCCTGTTTTATTTATGTCCACCGGCCAAATCAAGTGATTCTATTTCTGTTGCTTGAATCAAGGAGGTTACTAGTATGTATATAGACTATGATTAAACCTCCTTGTTTGAATTGAGCATTACTGAGCCATTCAAAAAGGTGTGATTGCAATGTGTATTTGCATACAGGAACAATAGGGATTGTAGTCTGTCAGCCTGCATAAGAATATGAATACATTATGGTTTCTCAAAAATTGGTGGACGTTTGTGGTGGGGATTCCCAATGTGTATTGACGATTTCAAACTTCACTGCAAGGTTTAGGGGTAACTTAGGCTACAATGCAGCTAGCTTATATGCATGGCCCGTATTTGAATCTAAAGACATCGGCGATTAATGACTATTTCAAATAAATGGCCAATTCAAAAGATAATAAACTTCACCAGTGACAGATTGCTCCCTACTCTCCAAGCAGAGGAGGGGTTCAGGTAGGTTTTTGATGTGTTTTAGGCGTTTTTGTCGGGCTTTCTACTTTGACATATTTTTGTGTGGGTTGGCTATACAAAAAAAATGACAACTTCGAAAGTAGAAAGCCCGACAAAAACGCCTAAAAACGCGTCAAAAACCTGCCGGAACCCCTCCTCTGCTTGGAGAGTAATTGCTCCCGACCACTCCACCATTCTCTATAGAATTCACAGAATCAATAGATTAAATGGACAGTCACTATTCTCCAAGTTTACCCTGGCCACTACTACCCCCCCCCCCCCCCGACCAAAACCTCTGCTTGGAGAATAGACAGTCACTGCATTTGTAACAACTTCTACCAGAGGTGTTAATTTCAGCGGAGGGAAATGCGGTGAATTTCCATTGTCTTCTGGTGCAATGTAAACAGTTCATAATTCATCACGACTGTGTTTACTTAGTACAGGAAATGTGATAATTGCTCCAAATTCACCCACTTGCAAAGTAAACAAGAAACGGCTAAGAACAATGAAATTACACCATTTTACACATTTTCACCAATATTCCCTCTGTACAAGGGTGAAAAGGCAGTTTCGAGTTTGGTAGTGTGTCTGGCCCAGTACATGTGTTTTCTCAGGGACAGGGATAAGTGACCAATTTGTCATGGCTACTGTCAAAATGAAAACAGCTACTGGTTATGAAATAGCTACTGGTGTTACATTGTACTTATAAGCATTGGAAAGACTCCAGATGAAGTACAAGCTATTAGTGCTAGTGGGAATTGTAAACTTAAAGGAAGATTTTGATGATGGATAACTTTGACCCTTTCTCTTTTCCTTATATATATCAGCCATTAATATAAATGATATTTGTACCACACAAAGAGAATCTAATGTTATACCAAACTCAGTCTTGTTATCTTTTGCATTAGATGGTTTGCCAGACTCTCAATTTCTCCAGAAAGTCCATTAAGTGGTTATTTGGTTTCATTATTATTATAAAAATATACTAAATATACTATTATAAAAATGAAATGAAGACATGAAGGTCTTCTGTTTTGTCTATTAGTACTGCAAATGATTATAGGCCAAGCTGAGAACTGCAAATAAGACCTGTTGCAGATGCAAATATATAACCATCAATGATGATGGTGGTTTGGCACCCTTTTAATCTGAGTAGTTAATGAAGAAACATCATACCCTGGATATACGGATAATACACTTTTCTCATTACTTTGATTTTGGAAGTTGATGACAAGATTAAGAGGACCCTTACAAAAATTGGCACTGATACTAAACGACAACCTTCATTTTATCCAACACTTGTTTTGTTGTGTTAGTTACTTTGTTAAAGCACATCGAAGGAGAAGATGACAGACCTATGTCTGGGTACCATCGATGTATGTCACCATTTAAGTCCGCATGGTTTTTATTTTGCGGTAGGGAGAAAATGGAGTGTTTTCGCGTTAAAAACAATAATAGCGCTGCCACCAGTGTTGAGTAGATAAAGGCACTAGCTAGGGAGAGCAAGGATTGACGTCTGTACTCAGTGCTTGCCTGGTGAGAAGTGATCTGGACAGATGGGTGTCTGTCTGGCTTTATTGATATCAATCGGTTACAGATGTCCAGCTGGTGTCTCTGATGGACCCCCAGCGGATAGATCTTCCTGTGGTTATAACTAAATTGCCCCTAAAACATCTTGCTACATAACACTCATATGGTGGCAAAAAGTTTCGCAGTGATTTTAAGTTGGCGCTAAAAGTTGACTGCGAAAACCAGTAAAAACCACCCCAAACATTTCTGCATTTACAGTAAATCAAATTAATATGATGCAAAAAATTTAGTGCTAAATATGTCATAAAACAATTTGATTATTGAATACAATTTACAAAACAAGAATTGATTGTCCGATTGAAACCAAAAGAGGAAGAAAATATTAACTTAAAGTTATACTTTTTGACATATCAACAGGCTGGAATTCAGTCAAGTCAAAGGCGGTAGGCTGCCAAGTTTTTGTTGAGATCAGTATTACTTTGCTGTAATCACTCTATGAACTTAGTCTGCTGAGTGATACCAAGGACAATATAATTATGTGGTATAACACACACTGCATACTCAGCCCACTGAAACATTCCTGAGAATTGCACACTAGCAAACACACTGGCTTAAATCCAATGTCAACTCCAAAGAACCATACAATATTCTGCCGAAGTCACCCAAGATTTCCCAGAGCCGAAGAACAATTTTTGAACGCTAAGGAGGTGATAAGTATTAAGGAACATATAATTTAATAGCTAGTTAGCAAATGCTGATTCAAAGGCCTTTGATTTCTGTGAAATGCCACCATCACATTAAATAGAACATGTCGTCCTAAACCCCAGAGGGGGGAGTTATTTTCCAATGGATGGTAATTTTAGGAAGAAGAAATGAATATTTTTTACAGTACACGATAAAGTACCCACTAGTCAGGGGCGCGTCCAAAAGCATTCAGTATTCTACCAAATTCCCCAGGTGACCCTCAGCCTAATGTGTATTTTACAATGTGTCTGACAATGCCTGACAAAAATTAGATTACAAAAAGAATGTCAGGGTGGTTAAGAAAAACTCTTCTTGTTATGTGTTCTTTCATATCTTATTAACAATTGGCCTTCTTATTGTGCTTAACCACCCTCATTTACACCGAAAATATCCATGTTTAAAAATGTATGTTTACGCATAGGGAATACACTGGTAGGGTCAGCAGGGGTTTTGTGAGTATCATATTATTTTAAAAAGCACACCTTACGTAATTCACCACAAGCGGAATTCTGTATAAAATAGGCTGATTATGTATTCATTGATACCTAATCTAGTGGAAAATAACACCGCCTTCTGGAGTTTAGGACTCCTTTAAACATCAAGGGGCCACTTACTAGCCATGAAAAATTTCTTAGGATACAATACCTTATTCTAAAAGAGATATGTGGCATTTTGTAAAGTCCGATTTCATAGGAACAGTATTACCAGGAGTACCATCTCTGGTTGGTAATGTGGCTGCTGCACAAGGCATTGGCATCATTGATAATGATAGCCAATCAGAAGTCTGATGATTTTGCCTATGACATTGATTTCCTTCCAAAATTGCTATTTCTTATTCACACTGAATGTGTCACTTAGATAAGCCTTGAACTCAAATAGTGTAACGTAACTCATTATATGTAATTTCACAATGTTGTTTTTGCCTTGTAGTATTCTTTATAGATATTACAGATGTCAACTTAGATATGATTGATAATGATCTAACAGTTAAGTTTTACAGTCAAACAACTGCAAATTAGAGAGTGGGGACAAGCTAGGTATCAAGTTCACCTCGCTTAAAAAATGACTGACTGAAAGCGATTCAAATGCAAACATAGGAACACTTCCTGGCCCGATTGTGAGTGTAACAGTACGATCTTGAATACTTGAGAGGGAGGGATGGCCTATGAATTCATGGTTCTAACTCGTTTCTCCCAACCATGTCACCCTAAATAGTAACACTTCTCACGGAAAGTGTTTCCTACCGTTATTCTTTCTAAGTTAGTGAAGTAACCTCCTTGATGGTTCTACTGCACAGTTTTGAACAGTTGGTGCTGACGTGTCCAAACTAACTAGACTCCTGCCAGTACATGTGTATCTGTTCGAGCTATCAGAACACAGAAGTAACACATGATGCTATTCGTCGCAGCCTTAGAACAGGGTGTTTAGTGTATGATTGTTGGGAATTCTCCTTCAGAGAACCATTTTCACAGTTTCATCTTAGTGTTCAAACAAGGCAACAGTAACTTCAGCAAAACCTTGGTGGCCTAGCGCCCATTGTCAAATTATGGATAACTGTATGATAGAACTAATTAATCCCCAGGGTTGATAGAACTAATTAATCCCCAGGGTTTTATGTCGCATCAATGACTGCTATATTTTTTGCACCATTTCTACCTATAACTTGCGATATTACAGTAAGGTTGCTGAGATATGAGGGGCCAGTCTAGAATTAAACTAGAAATCTTTTAAAGATCTCACTTATCCATGTAGGTAAAGGGGCATGCTCAATTGAGGTCACCAGAGTTATAATGCTGAATGGCAGCCGCTCAAAACCCTTACAATCTAGCCCCTGGCTGTAAAGGGAAAGTAGTCGGCCTACCCAATACAAGTCCACTTAATATATCTAAGCTATCCACATATTGACAGAGTTGTACTCGTATACAATACCTCTACACTAGTCCACAAATATGACAACAGCAAAACTAATGGTAAACGCGGTGTAGCATAATCACCCTTGGGAATTCCATGCCCATTATCATGCACTTAGAACTGTTATGCATTATTATCATACCTTGCAAACAATTATGCATAATTATCCATATCTTTGGAACAATTATGCATAATTATTCATAACTATTATGCATAACCCTTGAACTATTATGCATAACCCTTGAACATTATGCATAATTATCCATAATGATTCAAAGGCTTATGCATAATTATTCATAATTATTCATAATTATGCATAATGTGACTAGTCCCCAGGGGGTCGTCAATGGCTGCTACGTATTTCTTACATCATTTCTACCTATAGTTTGTGAAATGAGCCTATCTGGGTGTAAGGTTTCTGAGATATGGGAGGTCAGTCCGGAATTAAACTGGAAGTCCAGAATTAAACTGGAGAGTGTTCTCAGAATAATTCTTTACTCTGATTTCTCTTGGTATACTTAACTTTATAATAGCTCTGTACATCAAATTCAAAAGCCAGAAGAGAATATTTTTATTTCACATATTCTTAAAATGATTCTTGGCAAGGATTACTCTTGCTAAACTTAATCACTAAATCAGACCTCTGTACATCAAATTCAAAAGCTAGGGGAGAATCACTGCCTTAAATAAAAAAAATAAAAATTTTAAAATTCACATATTCTCAGAATGATTCTTGGACAGTTACAGTCAACTGCCATCATCGGTTTCTCCCAGTCAGGACAGGAAAATCAGGGCTGACCCTCAGGGCACACCTAAGCATATAAGGACAATTACTGCAAGACAACAAGCCACCAGGAAAAGATGACAAAATCTTGTATGGGACTTTACTACTTTAATAGAGATATTGACAAGTATTTAATAATACTGTACGACATGCAAAATAAATTGATATCAGACACCTCAGGCTAAACTCATTGATTCATCAACCAAACTCCTCGATACTGAAAACTTAATCCCATCTACCTTCATAGTATGTGCGCAGTTTACATATTCCCCAGACGAGAAACGTGTAAGAAACCACATAATTTATAATCAATGTTGGCCCCGCCCCCTCCCACTCGCCGCGTCCCGCGCAGCACCGCGGCTTCGCGCCATGGCACCGCGCCGAAAACACAATTTCCAACGCATTTATCCCAAAATAAATGCAGTAAATCTGGTGTCAAATTAAAGCTAAGAACATGCGTTATCATATTTCCAGTGCCGCAAATTGATGATTTACTTTTATTGGGGCGAAAAACGTGATCAAAGTTTTTGAAAATCGTCATAAATAGACTTAATGCTCGTAGAGAGTTGCGGCACCCGCCAAAATGTTCCTAAAATCCCCTAGAACGTGTTCGTGACGTTTATACAGACCATAATATTCGTTTGATTCCTCCCTTCCCTGAAATCGTGCCCGCGGCGGACGCGGCTAGCGGCGCGGGTGTGTCTGCTCGTTAATCACGCTCTAACTCAACACCAGTAACTTGTATTTAAAAGAAATTCCGTACATGTAGAGATAAGATCTTGATAGTAAGGCCGGCTTTACACACAGTCCACTTCTAATAATCGGAACCGGAAGGGCAGTGCGCCACCCGTGGTGCAAGATATTACAATCCTCTCATATTTCTTATGTTTGCTACAAGCGTTTTCTGGCATATGAAATAGTACGGGCCCAACAAAAAAAGGAGGATGAGACGCATGTACAGGGACAGGCAAGACCAGGCTTGAACCCGCCGGCGTTCGTCCTCGCCGCGCTGGCTGTACTGCAATCCGGGCACGTTGATCGGGTCATAGGAGAACACCAAAGAAGAAGCAGCCACGGGTGGCAGGCCATTGCACTTGAAACATTCGAAAACTTTCAATGACTATTGCACAAATGTTTCAGAATGAGGAAAATATGCTTCTATTGCTAGCGCAGGCTTATTAGCATATTATCATGACCCCGAAAGCGGTCCCGGAGCCAGTTTCCTCTTTACACACAGAGAGGAATCGCATCGACCCCCCGCTGATGTGGACTAGACCAGGGTTGGGATGTGGTCTGGTGCGGTTCCTGGAGAAACCGGATTCTCCTCTTTAGACTGGGAACGGGAGGCGAACTAGTCCAGTTAAAGTGGACTAGTTCGGGTAAAGTGGACTCAGTGTAAAGCCACCCTAAGGCACACAAAATCTGGTGCTTGTAAGTATTATACTACAATTTTTGTAATCGACCAAATTAGGCGCGTAATACGGGGGAGTCAAATTTCGCACATTATTATCAGGTGAATTGCGCTAGCTAGGTTAAGTCATAGAACTGTATAACATACCAGCAATGTTGCTTGCAATGTTGACAGTGAGACAAAATCTGAGGTGCTTAATAGTCCTATTCTCTGATAAACCTTGGAGCATGTATTACGATATCCAACTACCAAATGCTCATTCCTTGTGATTTTACTATCCAGGTACACATTTAGGTATTCAAATTGATACAAATATATACATGTTCAATAGTTTGAAGCACAATTTTGATATTTTGAGGTGGTACAGCTTTCAGCTTACCACTATTACCATTGATAGGATCTATTTTTTTGTATCAACATTATAGTAGGATTGGTCTGGACCAATCGTAGGGAATTACTCTGGAGGAAGCGACCTCTGACCTCCGCTCGTGCCGCCTCTATTCTGCGGCATCCGCAGTGCTGACCGGCACGGCTGGGCTCGCCTCCCGCTCGATGTTACGGTCGGAAACTTTTTCCCTCTCGAGCTTCCTTTTTAAGCAATTCAACTTTCCGTGCGGCGTCCCCCAGCTATCGAGGCACACGAACCTGCCGAAAACTTGCGGGATGCCGTCCTTGTTGGGCCCGACGTGGACTCAGACAGGGCCGCGGTGTGCTGAACTGCCGTAGCGTGCAAATGGACTCCCAGTAACGTTGCCCACATGGATTCGCAGTCCTAATAAGTTAGAGCTACACCCGACGACTGATTTCGGCTGTCTCTACACTGTCATGTAATCCGTGGCGGCGTCCTGAAGAGAGTTTTCTTCACCTGAGCCGGGGACTGCACACCCGTTCCTGCCTGATCCTGAGTTTGTGCTGCAAATAACGTCCACACAGAGACTACAGCGATCGGAACGACAGCCCCCCTCCCCACCCCACTTCACGCCATTGATGCGGGGTCTCGCGGAAAATCGCGGGACTTTGGCAGCCATCTTCCTTCTCGCGACGAGCTTCCACGAGCGGTCCTTCTTCATCGCACGCCTTTCCCTCTTTTCACCCGTACCTACACGGACTACAAAAATGCGGTGGGCATCTACAGCAGCGTACTCAAGACTCCCAGGACCCCCATTCCACGTCGATGCGACTTAACTTTCCGGGCCGACCGGGAGTTCGCGGCAGTGCCCTGCAGCGAGATCGTCTCCAGCCTGGGATCAAGCTCCGCAATTTTTGACTCACTTCATTAGAGTAGAGTAGAATAGATTAGATTAGTTCTGCACAGAAAGATGGTCAGTGCAACAGAACCAGCTCCAGCTGCGTACCGAAGACTCCCAGCGCCCGCCCATGGCCTGCTTCACAGTATCAAGTTCTCCACGCCGACGTACCTTTTCCGGCCTGACTCTACCTCTACGCTGCTCGACAGTGCCCGGTGACGTTCTGCGGTGCATCCTTCACCAGCCCTGGACTGTTTTGTTTGAACTCGATTATCTAGCTACTCTTTAAATTAGTTTACCATACCACTACGACTTACTACTTTTTCTGCTACGCGTTTTGGGGCCCTCATTACTTTCGGCTTGGCCGTTGATGTCTTTGTACAACCGATAAGCCTCTACTATGGAGCAGTTTCACACAGATTAAAGACATCACATGCCCCAAACCGCGTAGCTCTCTCCTTGTATTGTCTATGTGTACGTAAGTGTAATTATAGTAGGATTGGTCTGGACCAATCGTAGGGAATTACTCTGGAGGAAGCGACCTCTGACCTCCGCTCGTGCCGCCTCTATTCTGCGGCATCCGCCGTGCTGACCGGCACGGCTGGGCTCGCCTCCCGCTCGATGTTACCACCATCCCGCCCTTGCTGCAATTTTACTTCTTTCAAGAATTTATATAATTGTGTAACTTCACCAACACTGTACGTTATACACTACAGTCTGTACTTGCCAAGACCACAGTCTTTGGCCGTTGATGTCTTTGTACAACCGATAAGCCTCTACTATGGAGCAGTTTCACACAGATTAAAGACATCACATGCCCCAAACCGCGTAGCTCTCTCCTTGTATTGTCTATGTGTACGTAAGTGTAATTCAGTGTTAATTAAGCGATTCAAATGGAACCATGAGGCCAGTTTTCCTAGTTCAGAGTTCAAAGTATTCTCTATTAAAGTGAAAATGGATGAGGTAGGCTCTGGAACACGAATTGGCGAAATTCGAAACACGAATTGCGCCACGTAGAGGCGCAATTCGTGGCGCGCAAACCGCCACCAGGGGGCTAAACTCGAGATCTCGAATTCGTCCACGCGGAAGCGGTAGCGCGAAGCGCAATACAAAACCGGCACTGACATGGCTCGCATAGCGCCACCGGGGGGCGAAACTCGAGATCTCGAATACGTCCACCCGGAAGGGGCATCGCGAAGCCCGCAATGTAGACATCATGAGTTACGTAACTATATGTCCAACCAGCGGTGGCAGCGAAGCGCATATTTACGAAACACGGACCCGAGTATCGTCTTGCGATTTAGCCATTCTGTTAAAATTAACTTATAATATATTGTAGTCAGCAATCGTTGGTTTGTTAATCACCGTTACATCAATAACATTCCGTTTTATTTGCTTTCACAGGACCTGGTTACGGGGCTGACAAATCGCTAACGCATTTATAGTGACAAAAATAGTGCGATAAGACGCAAGAATGAGACAGTATGTGTTCTTAGTGTCAAGAGAACTACCACTGAAAGTACATAGACAAGCACCAAAAAAAAACGTTAGTCCAATTTTGTCTATTTGTGAATTTGCTGCAAACTATGCCAGCACTATGATTGTCGATTCAAATCCAAAATGGCTACCACGCAAATATGATGCTATCCCAGCATTCTTTGCAGTGTGTAAGCAGACTATTTCCAAAAACATCCGAATGTTAACAAAATTGACAAAGGTCGTCAGGTAAGTTAAAAATAAAGCAATTGTAGAAAAACATTGTTAAAAAAACTGCTAAAAATATATAATGATACTCATGTGCATCAGTGATCTGGGGTTTTCCGTCGAGCATCCATATTCCTGACCGCCAAGAACAAGGAAGCGTGAAACATGAAGTTCGGAGGCTTCATGTACGACAGCTATGACTTCATCCTGGCGAGACCGGAGTTGGCTTGCTCGTTGACCTGGGAGTTGATAGTGCGGATGTCCACTGAAGCGGAGTAGCTGTCCATACAATACCCAAGTGAGCAACCGACATGGCATTTGTTTCTTCCACTTGTTTATAAAGTTTATTGCAAGTTCATGTCCGTGGGCTAATTGCAAAAAGACCCCGAAACGTACTTCATGCCCGCCGCCTCCACCGGGCCCACCGCCTCCATCGAGCCCGCCGCCTCCACCGGGCCCGCCGCCGCTCTCAACGAAACTGCCGCCGCCTCCAACAGTCCCGCCGCCTAGTCTCCAACCAGACCCAATAGATTGCAAAGACCGTATCCAACTGGAAGAAGGAGCTTATATAAAACTCCTTCTGCCTGTTGGATACGGTCTTTGCCAACCCGTAGGTCTGCTTGGAGACTACCGCCGCCGCCAACATCCTCTCTCACAGCCTCTCTCTCTCCGAACTTTCTCGACTGGCCTCACCCACACCCCCCCCACACCCCCCCCCACCCGCATTTACCAACACAACGTTCACCATGTCCCCCGCCTATTCTCAACCGATCACGCCAGTCACCTCATCGCCAGTCACCTCATCGCCGGTCACCAACAGTCACCCATCTTTCAGGATCTACGCCGCCCTTCACCACCCGTCTACCGTCGAGCCAAACAGAAGAGACTATCAATCCCTAGCCGTGGCGACTCTTTAATCGGGTATATTTTGCTGTATGTCTAAAGACTCTTTTACATACTCTTGTGAGGGTAATGTAAAAGAGTCTTTAGACATACAGCAAAATATACCCGATTAAAGAGTCGCCACGGCTAACCAACCCCCAGAGCCCCCAGTAAACGGGCAAAAAAGGCAAAAGTAAATCATACGCCTTCAACCCACCGTAACTCATCCCGCAAGTAGATTTGTATGTTTTTTTTTATATGTTCTATATAGTTAGTAGTAGATTTCGGCATTTTTCATAACGCTTTCCAATTTATTAGTAGCATGAAAGTTCAGCTGAGTTGGTAAAAGCAAGGACATTATATAGTGTCCTTGGTAAAAGTCATCATGAATTAAGGACTAAACTCGTTTCCTTGATTTGTTAACTATTTTTTTATCTTACCTCATCGCTTGTCGTGTGTTGCTATAGTATGTTTTGATGTTAGTTAGCAAGATATTGATAATTATTACTTTTGAAACATGTTCGTCGTAAAATCTCGGATGTTTTCGGAAATAGTCGGCTCGTACAAACTGCAATGATTCCTGGGATAGCATCATATTTTCATGGTTGCCATTTTGTTTGAATTTTTGTTTGTTGTGGTGAATGTCTACGTAGTTTCAGTCTGATTTATTAGACCCCGACTTTAGTGTAATGTTCGCTGTATTGAACTAATTCTATCTGCCGTGAGTAGAGTAGCTTCAGCAGGAAATCTTTTCAATGGTCGTGAATAAAGAATGTATTATCTGTACGATCGATTCTGAAACTGGAGCAAAGAATGTTACTAGTACTTAGAACACACACTATCCCATTCTTGCCACTATTTTCACTATTTTGTCACAATGCATTTGTTTCAATTTGTTATTATTCTCAGCCCCGTAACCAGGTCCTGTAACAGCAAATTAAACAGAATGTTATTGATATAAACGATTATAAACAAAGCAACAATTGCTGGCTGAAATTGTTACCCATACTCGATAAGTTAAATATGAAACAGAATTCGTAAATATGCACTTCGCTCCACCTCTGGTTGGACTCCTTGGTCTGTGCGTGTTTTGTATTACGATTAGCTGACTACAATACATCATAATGGCTAAATCGCAAGCCGTGTTTCGTAAATATGCGCTTCGCTGCCACCACTGGTTGGACAAATAGTTACGTAACTCATGATGTCAGTAATGTTGCATTGCGGGCTTCGCGATGCCCCTTCCGGGTGGACGTATTCGAGATCTCGAGTTTCGCCCCCCGGTGGCGCTATGCGAGCCATGTCAGTGCCGGTTTTGTATTGCGCTTCGCGCTACCGCTTCCGCGTGGACGAATTCGAGATCTCGAGTTTAGCCCCCCGGTGGCGCTTTGCGCGCCACGAATTGCGCCTCTACGTGGCGCAATTCGTGTCTCGAATTTCGCCAATTCGTGTTCAATGGCCTACCTGAATGGATATGGTTCATTTAAGTTTTGAACTCCTGACCTCGGCTTCTGAGAAACCAAGACGTGGGTGACAGCGCACCCTGGTCAGATGGACACCGGACGTCTCAGCGGGGAATATCCTCAATTTACCCTGACTCAGTAGATTGTTAGGATTAGTCAGCGACAAGGAATTGTCTCCATGTCTTATATATAGAGCAGACGTCGGGTGACAGTAACAAACTCTGCGCTGAGAAGCATGCACGCAGCCACGCTCGGCAATCCATTCTGCACCCTAATCCCACCCGACCCGATTATCTGTCTAATAATATCAATTGTATTTGCGTTGTTAACATGTTTGTGACAATTAGCTTTTCACTCGTTATTGAATTATGTGTAGTCATTTGTTGTGTGTACTCAATGTAATCATGTATAGAACGTTAACTTACGGTTAAGATTGTATTGTACCTTCAGGAAAAACAGAAGATATCATTATCGTCTGCATAAAGACAGACTTTACAAGCAGAAGAGACAGCTGAAGGTATAAAATACTAGTAAACAGAATCGGAATTCTAAACCCAGTCTTGTCTCGTCCTCTCTTTATACTTATCAGCCATCCAAGTTCCAACACAGCATCAGATATTTTATCATGCTTGTAGAAATAAAGCACTTGTCTAGGTCTAAGACATTACTTACTCCCCATCTTATCTATAAAGTTGATGTACAAACCTGGTAACATTAGTTGATGGATATGGATGAGGCTATCAAAGCAGCAGACTAGTTTTAGTATCACTGCACAAGACAAGAGTGGTGCAGGTTTGTAAAAATTGGGACCTACATAGTACTTGAGACACTGGGAAGCATCTACATAATCTAATCATCTTGCAGACCTCTTGAACTTCCTCTTGGCTCATGTCCTTTCAGTTATGCCTCACATCGCACAGTACATTTACAAGCATGATAGAGACTCATGGAATGAATTGAAGTAGACAAGAACAGCAGATTTAGTATTGCAGGAAATCATATTTTTTTAAATTGCTGGCGAAATCTAAGACATTTTGCAATTGGCCTGGTTGCCATTCTCCGTAGTTACCGCAGGCTCCCTAATGTTGCTCATAGCCAATGACATTAGGTAGCTTTTAACTGTTTTTCTAGTTATATATAATTATATAATTATGTATAATGCTAAACCAATTATATATAGTTATAGATAATTATAGTATAATTGTATATAATTGAACAACTCCCTAGGGACTGACCGGTGCAATGGCCTAGTTGGTAGAGTGCTCGCCGTGCACACGGTAGGTCGTGAGTTCGAACCCCGGCCGGGTCATACCAAAGACTTTAAAAATGGTACATACTGCTTTCTCTGCATTTGGGAAAAAGTACCGTAGTTAAACACACATCACTACCAGCGGACCAGCCCCCTGCTGTAGTGACTTGCACAAATGTGTGTGGCCCAAGGGCTATAGAAATGGAGATGGGCGCCACCCCTATGCGTCTTTTCAAGACGCCCGGGTCACTTTAACTTTAACTAGGGACCAATTAATGCACCCTGCATATTTGCCACCCCTGCTGTGTAGTCATTAAGAATATGAGCTTAATTGGGTAATGTACTTTGGAGTTATAGGCCCGAGTCCGGAATTAAATTGTTTTTCCGGAATTGCATTGCGGTTTGTTGCCCTGTATACTTTGGAAAATCTGTGTGCAGGGAACATGCCCGTAGCCAGGATTTCGGCACTATCAGAGGGACAAACATACAGTAGATTAGAATACACTTATAGTAGGTGTATCTCGTTCAGACACAGTACAGGATTTGTGTGTTGTTACCAAAACACTATATTCAATGATGCTCTCCCTACGTGTTGACAGCCACCCAAGGAGTATGGCAAGTCTACATGGATTAATTGTTCAGTTATCTCCCTTTGTATACCTTTAGCCATTCCATGCCCCTTCAATACTGTAAGCATAGATGTATTTATAGGCCCTGGCAAGGGCTAGAAAACATCTTTAATAATCTCACTTGCCATTGATTAACAGTGGCCCTAACAAGAGGTGGGATCTACGGTGTTACCGTACAGTGTAACAAATTAGCTTTCTAACATCAAAATGACACGCTAACATTCAATTTAGTTCATACAGCACATCAAGGTTTATAAACTGATGATTCACCTCCTGTATGATACAGTGTACTACCGGTCCAGCTGAGTAATTTCGCATTATTGCACCAGCTGGATAACGTGCACACGCTGACAAATGGGATGTGCAGTTACATTATAAGAGGATTCTACTGTAGTTCGCTTTCTAGATCGCTGATGTACAGATTGAATAGTGAAGGACTTATGACACAGCCTTGTCTGACTCGATTACAACAGGGAAAGTTTCACTCAGACCTCTATTTCTTTATTTGACACTGGCTTTGGATTCAGGGTTGTATAGAAGAGGTGGCTTAAGCTTCCTCATTCCCACTTAGCATCAGAATTTTTTAATAATTGAATCCTGCTTCCGATACCAAGGCTATATATATGAATAATAGGCTAACCATTATTTTCATGTGCAAACATCAACGAATCAAAGATGTTCCAAGCTTCATGTCCCCAATTGACCCATTTTATCTGATTTTGGTTCAGTTTGGTACATTTTAGTAGGCTTCAAGTCCCCAATCATTGAACATTCTGTTGTAATGTTCTTTCATGTATCATGCTGCATTAATTTTGTACAAACAGGCATTGATAACGCATGTAGAAAAGTCTTTAAACATTAAATCTTGACATTTTTTTTTAGGATTAGCAGGGCTTGAAATTCATTTTTGGAAATAGGTGCACTGGTGCACCCAACCAAAAATATTAGGTGCACAGAAAGAATTTTGGGTGCACCACAAAATAAAGCTGAATGCCAGCAAAACATAATTACAAAATGTTGACGCTCATAAGGAACTTCAATCTGTAATTCTACAGCTAACTTCAAAATTTCAAACAAGTAATACATCAAATAAAGTTACAAATAATGTTGCTTTTTCTGATACTTACATTTGAAGAATATTCTGTAAACTCGTGTACAATTATAGTAGTCCTTTATTTTTCAAAGGCCTATTACCTACAAAAATATCTAGGTGCACTGGTGCACCCACAGTCAAACATTAGGTGCACAGCTCCAATTTTGGGTGAACACAGGTGCACATGCACCCACGTGCACTATTTCGAGCCCTGATTAGCATTCAATTGGGTGGAAAAGCCATCTTGAAACTCAGCTACCGGTCGTTACAAACAACTTCACATTTGCTACCAAGACAGGATGGTTCCCACACAGATTTTCCAAAGTACATGTATACTGGGGTACAATGGGGCTGTGGCACTGCTGCTAAAATATACACACAGCATGACTCTGCAGAATATGATTTATATTACGCCAGGATGATAATTGTTTGAAAAGTAAAATAATTAATGGACTGAACAGAATTGATTGTCAAATTTATGAATTTTATGTGTTAAATTTGAATAGTACTACGGTAACCATACATCGTATAAAGCTAACCGACAGCTTAATTAATTTAATTGCAATATTGTTCAGGATATATAAAGAATGTGAAATTCTTTGATTTTTTGTTCACCTTTTGGGTGAAACATGTAAAGTCATGAAAAGTCAACCCAGCTGTTGCCTCATTCCACAGGGCTCCAGACTAACTTTTTGACCTACTACATGTAGCTAGTAGGAGCACTGTGCTCCCAACCCCCAATAATCGAGCGCACCAGCAAAAATGTAGGCGCACCACACTAAAAAAATTGGGGAGCAAGTCTCTAGGAGTAGTAGGACACACCAAGGAATACTCTTAAAACTAATGTTAACAAACTTGAATAGTGTAATGTATTTTGATAGATTATAAAAGAAAAACCATTATCCAGCTAAGTTAAAGACCTGCATTGATAAGCAAAAAGAAGGCATTTTAGGCCATTCTTGGGGAAGTTACTGTAGGACAAATCACACCATCTCTTATATATATAGCCAACTGCTTTATTAAACAGTCTGACTTGAATCTTGTAACTGCAGCCATACTCATGCATGGCTGTTCCCAACTGTTGAAAAATATGTTTAAAAATGTTTAACTTAGCAGTCCATGACTTAGGAATATACATGTGTACAAATCATGTAATTTTTGATGGGAGCACTGTGCTCCTAAGAAAAAATTTCCAGGCGCTTGCACCAGCTAATTTTTGGGAGCATATATTGCTCCTAAAATGGGCTTAGTCTGGAGGTCTGTTCTATCAGCATGTGCTTAATCATTTTGTTTGGTTTTTGTTGTTTTTCATATCTAGCCTGCTTTCCATCCTACTCTTACTAGCTCTGGTTCACTAAAATCTGATTGCAATGGGGATGACATGAATTGGAACAATTGTTGTTACCGGGCGCTGAAGTACAGCGTGCCTACAGCACGTCTGGCATTGTAGAAACTTATACATGTAGTCAAGTCACAATTCGAAATAATACATTCGTTCCTTCGTGGGTTTTTTCTAGACTTAATCATGCGTCAACGTTCCCAACGAAAACAAATACCTTAAGCTTCCTACTGCAACATTGCTATTTACGTACTATGCACCCCGACTTTGCCGTTGCCTTGGAGCACCTGCTTGAGACTTGAAAAGTTAGAAATATGGGTACATAAATTGGAATTTTACTAAATTTAGAAATGTTAGGGTAGATCTAGACCATCTGAAGGTAAACGTTCTGCATTTGCTTGCAAATGGAACCTTTCTACTTGATAATCGAAATGTATGATGTTTTAAAAGGTTCTTTCTGATTGGATCCGTGGCTGTCTCCTTCTTATGATCTGATGTAAGCAGCACTCTGATTGGCTGTAGACAAAAATAGCAATGTTTCATAACTGCATAACAGTATAAAAGGGCCTCCCTTGTGACAATTCCCCCTCTTCATCTGAAGCAGTTACGACCGGCTGTACTCGACTACTCCGAATACTTCGTTGACGTCACATCAAACCGTAAGTCACAGGCTTACTCCACAGTCTTTCTCCCCTCGATCTTGGTTTAGATTCTCCTTGCCTTCTTGTTGAGTCCTATTTGTAACTTATATATATTGGTTTGGGTAATCTATGTCTTCTCAGGGCTGTACAGTCAACCTATAACTTGTTGGTTTTGGGTTCTCGTAATTGCCATCTCATGGCAAAGTATAGTCGATTCCTTTTCAATGTGACTTGTTAGTTTGGGAATATACATGTATCTTTGCCTACTCATGAAAACCTGTAAGGACATTATGGAAATACTGAATTTATACCTCTGCTACTGGGAAAGGAAACTAACTATATATGATTGTAGTACATTGTACCAGTCTGTGAGTGTTTGTTGGTCAGTGTGAACACTGGATAATTCTTGAATAATTTTTTTATCAAGGTAATTGCTTGCGTATCCGTGATTTGATTTAAACACCAAATGCTCAATCTAAATTTACCAAGGCTCTCTCTGAGGGTTCTGGCACGACCTATTGATACGTTTATTTGTACCAGTGAGTACCGTTTCTTGTGGGAATTTCCCGCCCCGTGGGAACCCAGTGAGAAGACAATGGAGTCAATCAGGTGTTTGCGGAGGTGCAATTTTGACACAATGTGTAACTTTTTGCATTGTGTCATCCACTACAATAATGCTACTATGTAACCCTGGTGTGTGGGTGTTGTTAATTAACCCTAGTCCTGCTACGCCCGACAATTGTCCGGTTGGACATTCTTGTTCTGTATGCTATTAGCCCTCACACAATTGCTGGGTTGAGAATATTTGTAGAATGTATACGGGGTCGTTAAGCGTGGTAACTAAAATTGAGCAATATCAAACGAGTACCCTTTGTTTCAAATTTCTCTGGGCACTTCAGCAGTGGGGGTATATTTTTGCTCTGGAACTCCAGCTGGACAAGGGTTTACCATTTCCATTATGTGGTTTAATTCATATCCCCAGCTGGTTTTGAAACTTATCATATTATGATTCATAACAAATCATAATGTTGCTATCGTGGTATGAAACACTGGAAACACTGCAGTTTGTAAAATCTTGTACATGACAGTTTCTAAGTAAAATGTTGTAATATATTTTATATTAAATTATAATAACGTTTGAAAAGTTTTGAGGTTGAAATGTGTGGCAACTTATTTTCATATTCAGATCTCTTAATTGGGCAGAAATTTCTTGATTCATGTAATTGATTAATGTTCCAATTTTGTGGTCATTTAGATTGTAATTTACGTATCTGTAACGCGCGGCAGTGCGTTGTTTTTTGCCTCAGATACTGTTGTTTCAAACAGTTCTACAACTACAGTCCTTGTTATAATTTGTTGTTTGAAGAGCATTTTTCAATTGTAAGACCATCTATTATATTATATCCATTATATACATATGGTCTTAAGTTTCTGGCTATTCCTTTGTACCATGACTTATGATTGGAATGTTCTGGTCTTCTTAGCGACAGTAATTGTCACCTAGGGCCCCCCACCCACCTGAATGGGACCGTCTTTTTGGAGAATAACAACAAATAATCACTCTGGAGAAGCCTGCGCTGCACATATCTCATAATTTTGCTAGGAATATTGTTCAGATTGTTGTCCCATTTATCAATCCTGAGCTTCAAGTCGATTTATGCATCTGAAGTTACATTAATTGCAGTTTACCTTAAGTCTTTATATCGTTTACCTTAAGTTTTTACTTCAATACGTTTTTGATTTTTGTCAAATAACCACCCTTATGATGTTCAAGGAAGTGTCCACTGAATGTCTGTTAATGTCCACGCTGTAAATAATTCAAATGCCTTTTAACTTTTTTAAGTCCCTTTTTGGCAAAAAGGACGGTTGTTTTTTTAAAGCAAATAGATGTTTAAAGCCAATTCTGATTCACTTGTTAAAAAACTTAAATACTTTGATGATTATGAATGCTTTTGCACTCCTTGCACGAGTACTGCGTTCTAGCTGTTAGTGTTTTATGTGGTCATAACCCGTGGATTCTATATGACATTGTTGATTTAGGAGTTTCCATACAGTAACTGATATTTGTACAATCTACCCACCTTTAGAATGGTTTTGTAGCATGTTGTCACTCAGTAAAGTTGTCAAGAGCTGTAATCACTTCTACATACATGTAGCAGTTTTAGTAAACATAATCTATATGACTACATCTATTACATGCCAGTTTACTAAATGTTTGAACAATTTTGAATTCTTTGTTTTTAGAAGCAGGAATTTCTAGGATGTTTTTTGTCATTTGGGGCACTGTCGTTTTACTGTAATGCCATTTTTAATATCCAACCTCCTGGTGAAGTTTTGTCTTTTGCAAGTGCTCTATTTCTGGAGGCTTCTTGTGAACAGGTTGATTTCATGCAAGGTGAATTCTTTTTCTAATTTTGTCACCAAGTTCCAAGCAATGTGACATTTTGTCAGTAATGTTGTCAAGAACTTTTTTTAGATGGGTTTGTTCAATGCAAGTCTCACTTGATAGTTTTGACAACTTCTTAGCTAAGGCATTCATTGAACAAAGGTGGTGGAAGATCTCAGATAATTATGCAGGAGATGGTGATGGTGTTCAACATTGGTTTTGAAGGCTTGATGCAAGTTGTATATTGGAGGGAAACAGTTGTCATGGAGAGAGTTCCATTATAAGTTTAACCATGGAAAGTAGCTGTCACTTTAGAAGTACTTTCAGACTGCAGCTGGTAATTGAACTGTTCATCGGTGTGAGCATAGGCTGTAGGCCTCGGAAGGAGAGTTTGAACTATATATATATGTGATAGGCCCGAAAGCCGCCCTCACCCGAAGCACGCCCGAAGGGCGCGCGGATCCCGAACATACCCGAAAGCCGCCCTCGCCCGAAGCGCGCCCCGCGCCCCGTGGCGCCACAGGCGCCAAGAGCGAATTCCGAGCGAAGCGAGGAATGAGCGATAGGTACGAAACGTCATTTCAAACAACCTATTTTTCTGCTAATTCCCTCGACTCAGGCACTTGGCTTGGTGGTGATTCTCATGTTTGGTGTCTTATTAACCCATGGAAAACACCTAGTTGATAATATACCGATGACAAAGGACGATACGAGGCATTTTGTAACGCCCGAAAATCCTTCTTTTCCCGACATGACCGTTACCGGCAGTATGCCTGCACCGCTGTTCACGGAACAATGACATCATGGCCAGCCGGGCCGGTGCCATGCACGCAAGGGGTTTCGGCACCGCTATTAACTAAACTATCATTATGATAAGCGTTGGAAATGCCAGGATTGTGAACATAGATATCTTATTCATCATATATTTGTCTACCAGCACTCAGTACATGCGTTCCTATTTGCTTCTTACGCACTCACTAGATATCGTAATTCTAGCCAGATTTACCAGCTAAAATCAGACGATAAACGTGCTAAACCGTCCATTAAAACGACTATGACGTATCTGCAGTGTAACACAGCTTTTGTTAGCATGCTGTTACTTTGTTACGTTGCCAAATGGGGACTGCAATGGACAGCAACAGGTCCGGGTTGGCCCCCGAAAGATCGATGACACCCCTTCTGGTAACGGTGAGTAGGAGTGCGGATTTCGTACCCTTAGATATTTTGAAGTTAGCTTCGCCGAGCGACTTTCGCGCAAGGGACGACGGGAGGCCGACGGGTATTTGCATAACTACCGACCGGGAGAGTCTTACGCAACTGCTCAGCGGGGAAGAAAACTCGCTATTGTTTGAATCCGCGGAGCTGAGGCCAAATGCCCATGGTGTGAGCTAGAGAGAAGCCTACTATGCTGAAAGGCTTTCAATGGAGAGACAGTCGTAATGTTAGACCATGGAAGCAATGGTCATGGATTGGTACCAAATTCATGGAAAAAAAAAAAACACAGGCAATATTGCGCAGTTATTAGTAAAGCTTGTAGTGTGTACTGACTTTTGTCAGTAAATGGGCAGAAAGATTTTCATATGCCTTGGTTTAAACTTGAATTCATTTATAGAACTTAGAAGGAAACTTAATATACTTTTTTTAGTCTTCATTTGCACGTACAATGTACTGTCTTGCCCAAATGGGCTAAATGCAGTATTACATAGCTGGATCAGTATCGTTTCATGTTGTAATACTTGTCAACAATGGGTGAAACAATTCTTAATAACCTATCATGTCGACATCTATTGTGTACAGAACAGTAAGTTGTAAAACAATACGAAATGTTTGATGTTCAATCTGCAGTAAGCTGTCTCTTTGTGCAGCATTTTCAGAAATGTTTCATTGTAATTCCTGACGCCATGAAATACTTCACATTTTGTTTGAACTTTCTTTGGTTTTAAGAATAAGGAGTTAAAAAATGGATAGCTGTGTTTGTGAATTATAAAAAGTTATAATCAAATGTCTTTACTGTAACCGTTGTTCTATATTTTGCTGTCATGCAACCTGACCTCATTGAGCATTTGTTGTATCCGAGTGCCATCTTTATCTTAGTATATGTAGAAGCATCTTGTGTTGTGGACAGCATGATGCATGGATTGCAACACTCAAGGTGTTTCATGTCTGGTTACTGACTTGCATAACATGTTGTCATAAAATGATAATTCTAATGTTCCTCTATATCATGTCATGACATGAAGTCAAATGTGAATCAGAATGATGGCCTAAATAAGTTGTGATCATAGTCATTTTATCATTATGCCACATTTATTAGTGACCAACTGTCTTCATTGTTTATTGTACACTTGAGTTAGCTGTCCCTTATGATTTTTCAGAGTAATGACAGACTCTTTTTAGAGAGTGTGTTACCCTAGGCCTGAAATCCATACACCTTTCATTTATTTGGGAAAACCCTTTCAAAACTAGATAAAGATAGGCAACATTTGCAAGCAAATAATACAGCATGTTGCGCCCATACTCCTCCCCATGCAAGAAAGTAGACTGTCCCAAAATAACACCTGGGCAAATTGAACTATTAAAGGCTCCCAGAGCATTTTATGAGGCTTGAAAACTGGAAATATTCTAGTTGCTGTTTGTACTCCACTGTTGCCGCAACATTTATTGAATGCGCACAGTCACGTAACTCCCTATGTTCTGGCAAATTATTTGAGTGGGATGATTTTCTGTTTTCTTCCTTGACCAATGGCAGAACTTTGTTTGAGGCCAAAAGGGCAGTGGGTTGAAATCAACAGTGCCTAGGGCACTGTATTGGAAGGCGGAGCCCAACCCTCTCCTATTTTCGTCTTTTACTTCCCCAACCAAAGTGAGGTACCCATTTTTACACCTTGGTGGAGTGAGAAGAGTCGTGTAAAGTGTTTCCCACTTTAGGGCACAACATCGTCATGGGATTCAAATCCAGGACCCCTGGGTTCCGGGCTATTAACACCCTATATATTATAACCTTTAGGCTTTGCCTACTACATGTAGTAGTAGCATGACACGACACAATGTTGTTGTAACTGAATGAAAAATCTAACTTTAACTTTTTAAAGTTAAACTTAACCCAGTAGAATATTGTGTTGAAGACAGCCATTGAAAGTGTTTTGACTTTGAGTAAATTATCTTTTTGCAGGCAGGGCTTCTATGCAATATCGAATATAAAATCTAATACTAGAGTTCCACGACCCCATATATATACATGCACCTTTTCACCGACTGATGTTAACCTTTTCGAGTGGCATATCATACAGTAAATTTTTCACATTTATTATGCAATTAAGGACCTCATTTGCAAAAATCAATGTCAGTTGACCATCTTCTCTACCCAGATACCACATTCAAGTTGTTCAAATTATGAGACTCTCTCAGAGTCTTATCTTAGCAAAAAGGCTATGGTTACTGTAGTATTTCGTCATAGATTGTGTAAATGAGGCCCTCATTTGCATGATTATGTTTGATAATGTCCACATTTGATTACCTTCCAAATGATGCAAGAAGGAAATCCCCATCAGTTACCACTATGAAATTATAGTATTTTTATCAGCAATTATGCAAATTAGGTATGTATTTGTATAATTGATATCTATAATTGATATTCCTCTCTTCATCATTTACACATGTCACATGTTTGAAAGTCCTACAATGGAATGGAATTTATAAACTTTCCTCATTAGTAGTGCAAATAAGCACCTTATTTGCATAATAACCATTTGATTTTGTTAATCATCACTTGGGCTATCTACATTTCCAAATGTCATGACGATACATCAACCCCTTCTTAAGTTATCTCTTTCAAAGTCTGAAACGAAATCAGCTCCTGCAGTCCCAAAAAAGCTGCCAGGTAACCCAAACTTACATGACTTACTCTCCCAAGAGCTAATAATCTACCACACAAAAATCATGACCATAGCATTTCCAGGACATGAGATGTTAAACCCGGAGAGTTCCGCTGCAGTACCTTGTAGCAAGCTGCTAGGCGGCCCAAAATCTAATCATTTTGAGGTCTCAAAAAGACCTATCCACATAAGGCTTCATTTCAGATCCATCCGGCCAGGTGTTCTTGAGTCCTTGTGTTGGCACACACACACAGACACACACACATGAATGCTGACGAAAACATTCTCGGCAAAGGCAAAAGTAATGACAATTGAACTGTCTTTCTATCCTTAGTACACATCATAAGTACAGAGTATAAGCTCAACTCAACAGACAGCAAAGATGTGGAAGTTTCTGCTCATGACCTTGACTGTTGTCGCCCTTTCAGATTCAGCACGTGAGTAGAGGATTATTTCAGATGGTCTAGTTATGTGACAAGGCTGTTGGTAAATTGGCTGTTGTTAAATGTGGTGTGAATTATCATGTATCCTAATAGATAAGTATATATTATAGGCCAATATAGGGCGCAAAATTTTACATCCAATTAGAAAAAAAAGTTTGTAGAAATATGCAAGTTACATTTTGTATATTGTCATGCTTTAGCATAGCTTGGTAACCATAAATGTGCTACATAAACAGGATGTGAACTGTTTGAATATTCGAATTGACAGCTAATGTTCCAAAATAAAGTTTCACCTCGTGAACGTCCTACATGATTGCGTACAAGTCATGCATGATGTTCACTTCAATCTATTTTATTTAGTTTTCAATGATTGACCTACCCCAAATGTTTTAACATGCAAACCTGCCAGCTTTTTACCTGCAATCATACAAAGTGTTTTCTGCTGTCAGTGCAGGTCGCATGCATTTTGAACCTTGTTCATGAACATTCAAGTTTTGAGGTCGAAACATTTAATCTAACTGAAAACTGTAATTTTGTGCCATCAATTCTATCCTTTTTCAATATCTTGGTTAGGTGCTGGTTTTAACTGTCAAGTACCCGAGAGGTCGCCCACTAGACCTACTTCAGGTGAGACTTGGTCTAATAACAACTTGCAGATAAGACCTGGTGTTGTCAAGGCTGGATACATGTCAGCTTGAACCTTTTGATATCGTAAAAGTTATTGGCCAGTGGGAAAGCAGAAAGTTACATTACTCTATTCAGCGAGGTTTTATAAGAAATAGAAAATCTCCTTGCTCTATTGAACAGCTAAGTTAAAATGCCAATTTTACATGTGACTTGACAGGAATTTTAACATTGTATTTCATGTCTCTAAGCCATGAGTCTTAGCCAGGCAGCTTTTCTCTGACAATTCAAGATGTTTCAACTCAGGAAATTATACTATATTTACACCCTCTGCACTGTGTTTGTTGCAGTTAATGTGTACTTTGCATTTTAATAAACATGACATTTTGCCCTCCCAGTCCACCAGCTGCGCCCAGAAGATGTGGATGTGGTTGGAGCCATTGGAGATAGTTTGACGGTAGGTGTCAATAATGATTATAAATGCACACTCTGTCTGGATAAACTGCTTCTAAGCTGTATTTTGTTTCATCCACGGGTCCTAGATATGACTTATAATCAAATGCTGTTTATCTCATTTTTGCCAAAGATTTCATATCTTTCCTAAGAATACTGAATATTCCCATGGTTTCTTGATGTTAAGTCAGCATTATATATTATGACCTACAATTAGATGCTAGGACAAAACACCAGAACTGTGATCATGTTTGATTTCTTTGAAAAGCAAGAGAGGCATTAAAAATGTCATCATTTTTTTCAATTGTATTGAAAAATATATATTAAAAGTAACTACATCTGATTATATTGATCTTATTGCATGATACAAGAGCTGAGCCTCATTGTAAGATCATAACATATCTATTAGTTGAATTGAATGTTCTTTTTGCTTTTTTTTTAAGGCTGGCAATGGTGCTTTAGCGAAAACTCCCCTCGGCCTCTTAACTGAATACAGGGGAAGATCATGGAGGCAAGGACCTTGTCTGGTTATCTTCATTAAGTTTTACTGACAACACAGTTTAGTTGGCTGATGAGAAAATTCAGCTATATACATACATGTACAGTAACTGTGTTTACAATTTCTCATTTTCAGAACCTTTGTTTTATACAATTTGAATGTACCTGTTGTTGTATAATCATGCACTTTTCATAAGATTACCAGCAGGATGTTGACTGTAAAAGAGCTTTTTTGTATTCAATATTGTGTAAAACCTAACTATGAATTTGTATATTTCCCCCTCAGCATTGGTGGTGATAAAGACGTATCGAGCGTTGTAACTCTGCCGAGTGAGTATACCGACATAAGACTTGTACATTGTCTCATTTCAACTATGTTATCAAGATATTACACTAAGTGTAAAAGTAAGGAAATGCAAATGTCCTGGGTATATTTGCCAGTTTTTAAGTCCACGTGGCATGTGCATGCATGTACATACAGTACTTGGTTTGTTTAAGGCCTTAACAGTTTGCCAGCTTGCGGGTTCAGTACAATTGTAATCCCAGAGTGACAGTTATTCAACTGGTATACGACAATGTACAGAAGTTCAGTACTGTTATAATCAGAGTTGTGACCCAAAGTTTGAGGTCCATGATTGTCATGCGTTGTGTATTAAGCTCACTCAGCTTACAGACATCATATTTATAACTAATTTTTCTGTAACTTGCAGAAATGCAAAAAAAAATCAAACTGTTAAGTCCATTCCTGAATGAGCTATCAGTTTTAGATATCCTAAAAACAATTCTGACAGTTTTAGATATCCTGTAGGATTTTAACCCCAAAATGAACTCTTTTTCCTGTTTTAGATATCCTGAAGGAGTTTACCCCCAACCTATTAACTCTTTTTGCTGTTTAAGATATACTGCAGGAGTTTAACCCCAATGTTAACTCTTTTTCAAGGAGTTAAGATACATGTATACTGTGGGTGTTTGACCCCAATATTAACTCTTTTACCTGTTTTAGATATCCTGGAGGAGTTAAACCTCAACATTAACTTTTTTTCTAGTTTTAGAGAACTGCAGGAGTAACATTAAGTCTTTTTGTTATTTCAGATACATTTATCATCATGCAGTTGTTTAGCCCCCAAATCATTTATTTTTCCTGTTTTTGATATCTTGCAGGAGTTCATCCCCAACATTAACTCTTTTTCCTGTTTTAGATATATATATATATATATATATATATATATATATATATATATATATATATATATATATACTGCAGGGAGATTAACACCAATATTAACTGTGTTTTAGATATACTGCGCGAGTTTAACCCCAACATTAAGGGTTTTTCCACCCAAATTGGCAAGGCTGACAGCAGCGATGCGCACCTGAATCGGGCTGTACCTGGTGCATTCTCTGCGTAAGTACACACTAGATTTTTTTTAAAAGACAGAAAATAGACACTTAGAGTGTCTTGACACTTTACCATTTGTTTCAGTAAACGTTTCTGTACCTTTTATTTATCTATAAAGTATAGCTTGAATGTATTTTGCTGAAAAATAATTGATTTTTAAAATGCATATCATAAGATGTCGTACACATTAAGTATGGCTCAAAAAAAGAATGTGAGATCAATAATTATTCACATTTCAATTTCAAATAATTGGGACTTAGAGTAATTGATTTTGGACCAGTCCAATTTGCCCATGGGTGGCTCTGGAAGATCCTATTATTGCGTAGTGGGTCAGGTTGGGAAAGCTCCATGTGGGGTTGGGTTGTAGTTCCAGCTAAAATATTTTTCTTGTTATTGTTGACAGGGATATGGCTAAACAAGCTAAGGACCTGGTACAGCGGATGAAGGATTCTAAGGTATGATGGTAACTTAAAATACCAAGTCTTGTATTTAGTTTTTTTTAATTGAATATTTAAAAATGATAATGTAATGTCTTTCACACAGACTTTGATTTCTTCATTGTGTTTATGTAGTCTTGTATCACTGATCAAATGATTCTATCTCCTATATCAATCATATCGTTAAGAACTATCATCTCAAATTGTGCTAAAAACTAACTTTTTGCCTTTTAAAAGGTAACTTTTAACACTTACTGACATACAAAAAAGGTTAAAACCTTTGACCGAAAAATCAATTCTCAATTAAGAAAACTATGTTCAGATCAGGCATCTTGAAAATACGCAACTTCTATTAATAATGTTTTCATTTTGTAATCCCTCCCTTTCAGGAGATCAACTTTGAAGAGGACTGGAAGGTGGTGACCATGCTGATTGGTTTTAAGGACCTCTGTGACTTCTGTAATGACAAGGTAGGTAACAGTGAAAGGTTGGACTGTAGGAAGTCTGTTAGATTCCACCTAGCAGCGTTCTAAATGTTACATATATCAATTCACATTCTAGATTTCAAACTTACATGCTTTTTTCCCGGCTCTTTTCCCTATAGATGAAGGAACTGGACCAGGTGCTTAACTCTTTAATTTGTACATGTACCTTCTTGGACACTGTTTGTTACATTACATGCATTCGTTTGTTTGTTACAAACGTTTTCTGTCCTCTACAGAAACTGTTCAGTGCTGAAAATTACCGTGACAACATTCAAAAAGCACTAGACATTCTTCATAAAGAGGTTAGTACAAATGAGTGTTTAGTATTTTGCAGACAATTTGTTGTGAGAATGTAAAAATGCACTCCAGTTTGTATTACAGTGTTTCTTCTTAATAATATCTTCATATCTTTAAGTTTTGGCTTCATAATGTCCTAGGCCTGTTGTACATGGAATCAGATCTGATTTACAATTAGGCTAAAATACAAAACATGTAATTGCTTTTAAAAACAAAATGACGTGTGCCTTGTTGATTAAGGCTAGAAAGGCTTTGAAAGGCTTGCCCAAATCTATGGCTGGAGGAGACATCTGTGAAACATTCACAAGGTCAAGATGATGATGAATTATAGAATACCATTCTGAAACATTTTCTGAAAACTTTTGTTTTATTGTTGACACTATTATCTGTCTGTTTGTGTGCAGTTGCCGACGTCGTTGTAAAATGTAAATGTGTGACTGTTACACAGTTGCGGTTGTTTGTGTGTTTATGTGCAGTTGCCAAGGACTTTGGAAATTAAATGATGTTCTTTTCTTTTTTAATGTTTACAGTTGCCGAGGACGTTCGTAAATGTGGTGACAGTCATGGATATGGTGCCACTCTTCTCAGAACTGAATAAAGGGACGATCTGCCAAATGTTGCATAGGTAAGCCAGAAGCAGACATGAAATTTCATAATTAACATGAATCATGAAAAACCTATTATATGATAAGTAATATGATTATTTATGATTTCTTTAGATGTACAGTTTGGCTTCCTTAATGAAAATGCAGTATGTTTGGTGACTACTTCAATTGTATGCTCAGCCTGTAAAAAGCAAAGCAGCAAATTTTGCTATCTGGAGTCTTGAATTGATTGCTATCAGACTGAAGAATGGTTTGAAGTCCTGGTATGAATTTGATGACCATCTGTCACCTTCATCACTGGGCAATACTGACTGGTTGTAGTTTGTACTGCACCTAGAGAGAATAGATGTCACTGCTGTTTACAGTAGTAGTAAAATTTATAACCATTGGTGAAATTTGTTAACCATTTGGCCTTATGAAACTATTTACGGATTCCGGTACAGTGAATTTGTGAGAATCTGTAATGAAGTTGGATCCAAACTGCTCCCTCGCAAGCCGCCCAGGGACGCCAACCTAACCGAATGCCCTGAAGTTGTAGCTGCACGACGTGCCACCCTTCGTTCTGCAACAGGCAATGTTCAAGCTGCCCAGACTAAACTTAGAGAGACATATGACAAAACTACAGACAATAGAATTTGCAAAACACTTCAATCTTTTGAAGTGTGCACAGATCTGGAACACATGAAAGCCTGGAAATTGATCCGTGAGCTGTCAGGCAAGAAATCTGGAGTCATATTCATCCAGGGTGAGGATAGACTCAATACTTGGAAAAACCATTTCTCCAAGTTGCTCTCTGCCGAAAACCCGCTGTCCAACTCAACCGGAGTGTCAATTTCCCCAGTGTTTAACATGAACAACAACATCAGTTGCAACCCTTTTTCACAAAATGAAGTAGACATTGCTCTTAAGCAGATGAAACCAGGGAAGGCTCCTGGGCTTGATGGCCTACCTTTGGAAGTATGGCAACTCCCCAAGACCAGTGAACGTCTCACATTTTTCTGTAATCAGACCCTAGCCGGTCACAGACCTCCAGAGTGGGGTCGTGCAGGTATTGTACCTGTTCCAAAGAAAGGAAACTTGACACTTCCGGACAACTATAGAGGCATTTCCCTCACTCAAGTGGCTGCAAAGGTCTACAACCGCCTTATACTGAATAGACTAAGACCCTTCATCGATAAACTACTTCGCCCAAACCAAAATGGATTCCGACCTTCCCGTTCAACATCAGGACAAATCCTGGCTCTCCGTAGGATTGTGGAAGAAGTCCAGAACCACCAGAAAGAAGCAGTTCTCATATTCATTGATTTCAAAAAAGCTTTTGACTCTATTAATCGTACTACAGTACTATGTTTGAAATTCTGTTAGCATATGGCATACCAACCTCAATAGTTAATGCAATCAAAATCATGTATGACAACACATCTGCCACAGTTCTCACCCCAGAGGGGGAAACTGACTTCTTCAAGATTGACACAGGGGTCTTACAGGGCGATCCCCTCGCACCTTTCCTTTTCATAATCGTTCTGGATTATGCACTCCGCAAGGCCATCAACGCCGATGATGGCCTTACGCTGCAAAGGAGACGGAGTTCCAGGCACCCAGCAGTGGTCATTTCAGACTTGGACTTCGCAGACGATATTGGTCTACTCGAGGACACTATCCAAGCTGCACAAGACCTCCTATATAGGGTGGAATGTGCCACTCAGGAAATTGGCCTCTATCTCAATTCCTCAAAAACCAAAGTGATGCACATAAATCCAAGTGACCACCCTCAGGCCTTACTAGCCAAAGATGGGTCCACTATTGAACGGGTTAGTGACTTTAAGTACTTAGGCAGCTATAGTAACTCTGTGTATGATGTCAATGTTCGTATTGGCCAAGCCTGGGGTGCATGCCATGCCCTAACAAAGGTATGGAAAGCCCCCATTCAAAACACCACAAAGCAGAAAGTATTTAAAGCATGTGTAGAGGCTATTTTGATTTACGGTTCAGACTCATGGACACTAACTAAGTCTCTGTCCAAGAAACTGGATAGTAACTACACCCGTCTGCTTCGTTATGCTCTGAATGTACCCTGGCAGAGTCGCATAGGAAACCAAAAACTGTACAATGGACTTCCCCCGATCTCTAGAACAATTCAGAAAAGAAGACTGGCCCTTGCTGGCCATGTAGCACGTCATGAGGAGATGGCTGCCAAAGTTCTCCTCTGGGAACCTGATGCAAAGAGAAAAAGGGGACGACCGAACCTGACACTTAAGAAAGTCTTGGAGGAGGAGGTTGGGTTAAAGGACTACAACCTGCTAGCCGCCATGCTTGATAGAAATGCATGGTTAGACATTGTGAATGGCACCTCGTATGAGGACGACCTGAACTGAACTGTCAGACTGATTGGTAGCCTAAATTCTTAGAGGGACAATTGTACCGTTTCCTTCTTTCTGCTGCAGGTATTTCTGTAAGTGTGTGACTAGTGCTAATAATGACGTACAGACGGAGATTCAGGATATCAACCATAAGTACCAGGTAAGTTGTAACTGTATGTTGTAGCTGTTAAACTTTAATGACATCTAACTAGGTTGTAATTGACAAAGTTAAACTTAGGTATAATTTAGTTAAGTGTAATTTTTATTCACATACTTGTGTTTGTGCCTGTAAATGTTGACTCTCCACCATCACATATGCTGCCTGAGAGTGTTTTAAGTAGCATTTGCCAGTAAATAAATAAATAGATAGACAACTGTTAAACATACAGCAACTATGCCAATGATATTGGATTAGACGAACACCAGAAAACATGTTAATTATAGTTCAGAATCATCAGGGTGCAATGGAAGTCCTATGTGAAAACCTGAGATGCTGGTCCCAAGTTGCTCAATGCAATATAGTGCAAAGGAAGATTCTACCAGCTATTTTAGGCAAACTTAAAAGTTTTGATTTCGTATTTCGAATCTTTTCAGATTGTTTCATGCCTTCTGTAAGTCTAACTGTTCTCTACCCCACAGGAGGTGACCAATGAACTGGTAAACAGCGGTCGCTATGACACCCGTGATGACTTCACCGTGGTGGTGCAGCCATTCATGCAGGAGTTACTGCCCACCCAATGGGTAACTATATTATACAGAATCAAATCTTGTGGTGTTAAAAACAGAAGCCTAGGGTATTATACCAATTTTTGTGCATTTGTGTCCTTGAAAAAAAAATCCAGAACTGGAAGTTCAACATGCAAACAGTGACTTTAAGTTTCAGAGAAAATTAGTCTGTGCATTTTAACCTGAGTCATGATCACATAGAGAAAGTTGATTATTCCACAGTTTCAGTAACTTCTTTTGAGAACTAAGTTAGTATTAGTCTACCTCCAAAGTTCCGATTATCATAAAACTTCTTAGCGGCAATGTTGTCATATAAATTAGTGTTTTTTTTTCTGTTGGCAATGCTAAGAAATCCAATGGCAATGTCCTTTTAGTTCACCCAGAACGGACAGCCTGACTGGTCTTTTTGGGCTCCCGACTGTTTTCACTTCAGCGCGAAGGGTCATAATGCTACCGGAGAAGCACTGTGGAACAACATGGTACGTTCCTGGGCAGTTATGCATAATACATAACATATGTTTATCATATTGATGTCAAGTATGGTGGGAACAAGTTGTGGGATATAGTAAGATATTATGGATATTTCGAATTCTTCAGGACAGACTTTGACAGTGTTCCCATTCACAGCTGGAGCCTGTCGGAAATAAGCAGACTTCCTGCAGCTGGCACTCACTGATGGATGAACCCGTGAAGTGTCCAACTGAGGTCAGCAAATAAAAAAAAAATAAGAATTTTAAATGTAATTTTTTTTTTAGTTTGAGAAGACTATGTCTTACATTGTGCCTATACATTTGGAAAGCATCTAATCAGCTTCTATATATTATATATAGTAGACAAAGACACATTATGAGTAGCCTCAGTAGACTTAATCTGTTACTGGTGTTTCAGGTATCATTTTTGCCATTTTGTCCAACAAGTACAAGTTCTATATATAAACACAATTTATGTTGTGAAGAATGTAATTTCTTCTGCATACATGTACGTGTACTCGTCAATAAGGATTTTTCTCCAGCGATATTAACATGAGCTACAGAGATCAGCTCATGACTGTAAAGATCTAACTGTAGCTGCTGATCAAACTTGACACAATTTCTTAAAGTTTCTCTTTGTTGTTGTTTTTATCCACAGGAAAGGCCTTATCTTGCCACATCCAAGAACAGTCATGACAGTGAATGATCACAGCACAAACCAGCACCAAAACTAATGATTCTATTAGTCAGGGCTCACCAATCTGATTTGTTGGTTTGGTCTTAAAAAAGAAATAACGCTGAACTGGAAAATCAACATGTAAACAGTCTGAGGGGAAAGTCAGGGGGGGTTGTCCTGGTAAACACAGTTTCAAGTAATGTAGTCAAATCATTCAAAATTCCCTCCAAGCCCTGAGTAAAATAGAACAACAGTTACTGTCATCAGCATAACTCCTAAATTCTAGTGAAACTTGTTAAGCTTGGAAATAATACCTTTCCGATAATCATGATATTAATATTAATCTTACATGATAGTTGTTCCTATTTCGCTTTACTTGTAGAATAGAGCAGCTTTCATTAGTTGAACTCCTAAATTCTAGAAAAAAACGTGTTAAGCATAGAAATAAGAAAAACAAGGATATAAATCTGATAATTCTTGCATTGTGTGATTTGGAACAGTTGTTCCTATTTTGCTTTAAGGTCGAAATGCAGCAACTGTACATGTGATTGGCTAAACTTCTGAATTCTGGATTAACTTGTTAAGATTAGAAATGGAAACAATGAGGATAATGAAAATAATCACATCATTTTTTAACAGTTGTTCCTATTTAGCTTTACTGATTAAATAAAGCAGCTGGAACTGGTGGCTAAACTTCTAAATTCCAGGGAGACTTATTAAGATTAGAAAAAAAAAATATATATAAAGGATGATTATGATGATTACTCTTACATTATTATAATATAATTTGAAACAGTTGTTCCTATATAACTTTACGGTTGAAATAGAGCAGCTGTCATTGGCTAAACTCCTAAATTCTAGAGAAAAAACTTAAGATTAGAAATAAAAAGAAGGATGGTTATTATAATTACTCTAAGACTTACATCATGATAATATGAAATTTGAAGCAGTTGTTACGGGTGAAATAGAGCAGCTGTCATTGGCTAAACTCCTAAATTCTAGAAAAAAAACTTGTTAAGATTAGAAATAAAAAGAAGGATGGCTATTATATTTACTCCAAGACTTACTTTGAAACAGTTGTTCCTATTTAACTTTACAGTTGAAATGGAGCAGCTGTCATTGGCTAAACTCCTAAATTCTAGAAAAACTTGTTAAGATTAGATATAAAAAGAATAAGGATAATTATCATATTTAATCTTATATTATGATTATAGTATAATCTAAAACAGTTGTTTCTGTTTAGCTTTATGGTTGAAATAGAGCAGCTGTCATTAGCTAAACTCCTAAATTCTAGAAAACTTGTTAAGATTAGATATAAAAAGGATAAGGATAGTTATCATATTTAATCTTATATTATGATCATAGTATAATATGAAACAGTTGTTTCTATTGAAATAGAGCAGCTGTCATTAGCTAAACTCCTAAATTCTAGAAAAAAATTGTTAAGATTAGAAATAAAAAGAATAGGGATAAGTATAATTGTTGTTGATTATCATTATCATAGTTAATCTTAGATTATTGTATAATTTGAAACAGTTGTTTCTACTTAGCTTTATTGTTGAAAATTCTAGACAAACCTGTTAAGATTAGATATAAAAATTATAAGGATAGGTATGATAAATTATTTAATCTTGCTAATATATAATTTGAAAAAGTTGTTCCTATATTTTAAGAGCTTTACTGTTAAGATAGAGCAGCTGTCATTGGCTAAAGTCCTAAATCTTAGGGAAACTTGTTAAGATTAGATATAAGGAATAACAGTTAATATGATTATAATCGTAGTAAGTGTTAATATTGAATTACAAAAGCATGATTTAAAACAGTTGTCCCTATTTAACTTTATGGTTGAAATAGATCAGCTGTCATTGGCTAAACTCCTAAACTTGATACGATTAGAAATAAAAAGATCATTGATTATCATTAATGATTAATTTAAGTACATTATGATCATAATAATTGATTATAATTCAAAACAGTCATTGGCTGGGCTCCTAAATTTCACATAGCTCAAGTTTAGAAATATGTTAGTGGTTAATGGTATGGAATAGTAATAGGTTAAAAATGTTGTTCCTAGTTTGTTTTATAGACACCATCAAACCATCTGATTGAACTACGCAATTCTGTAGCTTCTTCCTATTAGAAGGTTCTTATAGCACTTATAAACAGAACAACTTGAAACAGTCACCTTATACAGAGTAGTATGTGGGAGATATGTTACCTACTCTGATTTACAGAATAAAGAAATTGCTTCTTTCTGTCAGTTTGAAACATCACAGCATTTCTAGAAATAAAACGAACTGGAACAGCAGACTTGTGTGTTGTGTTTTTTTTTTTTCTCCTTGTCACAAAACAAATCAACGAAGGTTTAAAATATGTTTATCTATCAAGACTAGCCGACTGCTGCCCCCCTCCCCCTGTTTCACTAGGACACCAGCAACATCATAATGAAATAATTTATTCTACAATGTACTTGACTTAATACTTAACTGTAAGAATTAATGCTCTGCAGTAGGATTTGGTACTTCCAGTTTCGCACTGCCATTTCTAGCTTGGCCCCATGCTAATACATGAATAGTTAATGTGTTCCCTTTGGTGCGAAGGCTATGAATAAAAGCATTACACTTTGTATGACATTTCCAGGCAATAACATTAAAAAAACCCAGACTGAGTGCATTTCTGAAATAAACTTTGAAATTCTTTTACATGGCAACCGTTGCTAGGCAACATTTCCCCTTGATGACCAATATCCTAAATTGCCAGCGTTTGTATATCCCATTAAGGGGATACTATATTACGTATATATAGCAATATGATAGGCGCTTACCAGGGAGAACACAAGAATGGAAAACCTGTTGTAGCTATAGACCGTAGATTCTGCTCTTAATTCCGTTCTAGATTGCCTGACATTGTCATGCAAAGTGAATGCTTTTTATTCATAGCATTTGCACCAAATGGAATGCCTTAATATAACTATTTGTGTATTAGCATGGGGCCAATCTAGAAAGTGCTCCGAATGACCTTTGACCTAAAATGGCGGCACGAAACCGGAAACTCGTGTATTTACGGAACACTCACACCAAACAATATTGTTTGGTGTGAGTGCCACATTAATGTCAAGACTCGGTTCAGCTCTATAGATGGGGCAGAACTAACTGCCAAATTCTGCTTGTGCTAGTGTCACCAAAATGAAAACAGATTTGCAGTGGATGTTACTTGAAGACAGAAGAAAAATATCCAGACAATCCTTGATGTACAAAATGACTTTAATAACTTGTTGACCTACATGTACCTACTGATATCATACCAGCTCGGAAAGGATAAGATAGGTCGATATTCCTTAATCTACCAGTTATCAACCAAGGATTGATGTGTTCACAAATTTGTATTTTCCGATAACCATAGTAGAATGGAAGTGTTGTTGTGATCAAGTACTGTAGAAGCATCCTCACTAAATAGCTTTAATTTTTTTTAAATTAAAGAACAGTCAGAAATGTGCAAGACTAGGTTTGAGTGATATAGGCAGTTCAGTGTAATACAATGTATAACCAGCTGCTGCCATGGTGCGTGCCTGCATAGTTGGTGTGTAATGGTATGCCGAATGGCGGTTATACCGGCTATATTTAAGATATAGGTACAGGTTTACGGTTAGATGTGATGATTATTTTTAGTTAACCATGACGAAAGAACCGAATTGTTTAAACAAGTTACCACGAAATACCCATACTTTTACACATTCACGGATGAACAAAAAGCTACTTTTCTCTTGAAATCACAGTACCCACAAATTCTATAAAAAGTCAAACCCTGCTTGTTTAGATTTTACCAACAGTCATTTTTAGTATTAGTTACGCCTATTGCTACAACAAAGTCAGTCTGACTAAATCAGACAGCTCACTAACTTCACTGACACATGACATGTTTTCCCCTATGTTTGATGATTTGCAATTAAGCCATGGGCATGAACTTGCAATAAACCTTTTTTATTATTCAATATACTGCTCCTGATAACATACAATGAACATAGTTAACTAACTATACAGAAGGTGCACTTGATGGTGTCGATGATATTTATCTAAGCCTGAGTACTAAGGTGGTAACTACGACTGGATGATGACGTTGTCCTTTAATAACTGACTTTATGGTCTTTTCGGAAGGCGAGGCTACGGGGCGTGGTCAGGCTGTCGCATGTTGAGACAGGCCCGGGTCACATGCTCTCACCACGTGACCCCGCTGTCTAACCCCTTTGTCCTCTGAGGCAGCAGTCTTGAGCCTTTGGCGACATTAAACTTTGATTCCAGAGAGAAAGGTGGTCTAAAGTCGCATTTTTACTTATTTTGTCTTCATTACTAACGTAACGCTACCAGTTATCTTGCGGTACTAGTTATTGTCCACTTTGGGTCATGTTCACATATCAAGGTCTGTTTTGCCAAAGCCAGTTCTCAAGAGCAATAAAGAACGTCATAAGTATATTCCTTAGTCATGACTCTCCTTTATACAAAACAATGAAATAGGGTTATATCCAGGAACATAACAGAAGAAACTCCTGGACCAGTAATTGCAAGTTGCACGGAAGCGTCATGCATGACGTATTTCATATGCAATTCGACACCGCGTACTTCATCATGTTTTCTAGCTTACACGATAGCTAGTATCTTTTAAAAGTAGCCTTTGTTATTCAAACTATCTGTGGTGATTCGAGGTTTGAAACTCATACTAGTTTTAGGAAGGTTTGATGCAACGCAGTGACCCCCCTCAACTACGCAACATTTCAGCAGGTCAAAAAATTAATGCCATGCGTTTATCACGTGAACGTCACGCTCGGCGTCGTCGAAAAAGGCTGCACAGCATTGTTGTATTCAATCGCGTTAACCAAAAGGTGGGACTAGCACATCATTTACTACATGTTGCATCATTTGTCTTTAGACTGCAATTTTTTATGATCTATGTTTTCCAAGTACAGACAAAGCCACTTAATTGCACCTCGGATAAACGCACACTCCATTTAATTGCACCGAATCCCAAAATCCCAAACCGGTTCCCATTCACTGCATTGTTAGTGACTCCGCATATCTGCACCGCATATTGTCACCAATGCCGGATAACTGCACCAAAATTTACAAAAATCCTCGACAAGTTGACTTTAATAAAGGTGCTCTAAAAATTGGCAAACGTCGTACAAATGAGCCGATACCTGCCGGTGTAACGGCGCAATACCGCCAATATGTTTAAAACTGTTTTAGTAACAAAAGAAGGCGGTCTCCATTGACAGTTATGTTGATAGGAATCATATGGGAGGTCCCGGGCGGGTCACGGGGCGGGTCGGCATTAAGACACGCACGCGTACCAAAGGCGGCATTACGCTTTGGCAAACAGCGTGCTGTACTCAATAAAGATTGGTCTCTAACGTAACATGACCTATTTACGTGCGGGAGTAGTTTACGTCCAGATTGGGTCATGTCCACATGTCGCGGTGTATTATGCCAAAGCCTGTTCTCATGAGAAACAAAGAACGTCATAAGTATGATCCTCAGCCATCTCTCTCTATTATACAAAACATTTAAAAGGGTTTACGTCCAGCGACATAACAGAATAAACTCCTGAACCAGTAACAACAAGTTGCACGGAAGCGTCATGCATGACGCATTTCATATGTAATTCGACACCGCGTATTTTTATCATGTTTTTCTAACTTACACGATAGCTAGTATCTTTTAAAAGTAGCTGACGTTAAACCTTTCTTTGATATGCACACTACCCATGGTGATTCGAGGTTTGAAACTCTTGCCAGTTTTAGGAAGGTTTGATACAACCTAGCGACCCCCGCTCATATGATACATTTTTGTACGGCATAACATCATGGCCATGCGTTTATCACGTGAACACCACGTGCTGCTGATTTCGGGGAAATTCACAATACAAAAATTGTTTTCTTCCATCGCGTCGGGCAAGCGGAGGGACAAACATAGTGACTTTACTGTCATTTGTCTGTAGACTATTTTCGACAGTTACTGTGCATTTTTTTCCGGTCTATGTTCTTCAAGCATAGCGCTAGAAGGGAAATACTGAGGTGAACGATAAAGGGTAAGCCTAGCGCAATTCTTTACCATATACCCCAGTATAAATACATGCTCGCACGGCGTTAAACAGGCGGAGAAAAACTTACAGACCATGCATTTTCTCGTTAGAAGAGCTAATATTTCTACCCATGGGTTAAACATTTGGCTCTGTTTTAGGATAAATAACGTTTTGAATAAATCGGACGTAAACTGGTCATGTTACGTTATATGTACATTGTTAAGAAAAAGGCTGACCGACATATAGATACAAAGTTTTCTTTATAAATTATCTATCGATGACAGTAAGTTAAGATTTTATAGGCCGTCAAAACAGAATACTCAATGGAAAAATATCTTTCCAACAAAGATTTTGACCAACGGTCAGCTGTGTGTAAGATACGAATTAGCGCACATCCACTAGAAATAGAAAAGGTTAGATATAAAAAGCTGCCTACTCACGAGAGAATGTGTAAGTTTTGTACAATGAACGCAGTGGAAAATGAAATACATTTTATTTGCCAATGTCCTCTATATGACGCCGAAAGAAACGAATTATATAAAACAGCTTCATAGCTTTCACCATTTAACTAACTTACAAAAATCAATCTTACTACTAAAATCAACCAGCCCCCTTACGATACAAAACGTGGGACACTTCATTTTCCACTGCCTTCAAAAGAAGTCAAACCCAACCATAGTCAACCTTTAGTTAACATATAACTTTCACAGTAGACTAGAAAACTATGTCGATTTCCATGTATATACATGTACTTGTTTGTCTGCAATTAGCCTTTGGGCATGAACTTGCAATAAAGTCGATAGGGCGTCAGAAGGATGGCGGCTGAGACACAACGACTTACCGGTTTCGACCTTTATTCAAAAGTCTTCATCAGAATGACAAAGAGTGGTACCGCACTTCCTTTTATAGCCTCTAGTTCAAGTCAGGTCAGGGGACTATACTTCCTGCTTTAGTTAGGTCAGTGCGCTCTAAGAAATAGCCAATCAGCTTACAGAATTTCGCTTTGCACTGGCTAAAACTGACTAATCAGAGCCTAGAAAACATGCTGACTCAGCGAGAATGCTGTTTGTTCAGGTTCGGTTGCTCTGAGCGTTGTCCATTGTTCTCCTGACCAATCATATCCTAGCTGATTGGCCGACACCTATGATTTAGTTACAAAATGTTATAAAATCTAACTCGACCGTTACGGAAAATAAGCCGCAAAAAATGAACCGCAATCTTCTCTGAAAAAAGCCCTAACCAGAGCCCTTGGATTAGTTCCTCAGGCTCCAAACAGCGGACTATTTCGATAGAGATTCCTGCCATAGCAACCCCGAAACTGTTCAGATTTCACGAAAAACCTCCCCAAGAAAGGTTTTAATTGTTTAAACCTTATTTTTACTTTGAGTCAATTGAGTCCCCCTCAAGAGCTTAATCACGGTACTGAAGTGCCTACTGGCGATCCGTGACAGTACTGCACCCACGATAACTTTCGACAGATCAAAGGCTGAAGTACCGCCACGAATCACTAGTCGTCGCTTTAGTACCGTGATCAAGCGTTTCATGGTCAGTCTTGACTGTTATCATAAAAAAGCTTTATTCTAACCATTATCAAATTCCTTTGTTACTGTAAACGTTTGATTTTATCTTAGGCCACGGTAAGTAAATTTATAGATGACATCCTCTGCAGATGACAAATTCATTATTCTTTTCTATATGAGGTAAAAAATAATAAAAAGAAGTATTTTGGGAGCAGCTGTCATCCACACATAAATGTACATAGTGTGGCCATGGTATCACTTTTTAAGATAAAGCGACACCAGCAACCATAAGCAGTAAAACAAGTCAATATTTAAGTGTCCTAAGATGGTATCTGCCATCATGATAAAACATCTAAGAAACAATTCTGCTAGCTGATTGGCCGACACCTATAATTTAGTTACAAAAGGTTCTAAAATATAACACGACCATTACGGAAAATAAGCCCCAAAAAATGAGGCGCAATCTTCTCTAAAAATAATAACCTGGATTGGTTCCTCAGGCTCCAAACAGTGGACAGAATGGTCCATTGTTATTTTGGGAGAGTCCATTTTTTGCATGGCGAGGAGTATGGCTAAACATGCTGTATTTGCTCGCAAATGTTGCTTTTCTAGTTGTCGATGGAATTCGTTGAGTGCTTTGTCATTTCGATCGGCCGCATCGACGCCGCCAGCGTGCCGCGGGTCCAGTGAGAGGGGGGCTGAAGGGGTCTTTCCTGACAAGCAAGTTGTGTCTAGCTTTGTACATGGATGCGTTTCAGTTAGCTCTAGATCTAGAAAGCTCAATTGATGATAAGTAGAAATAAAGGCCAGTTTCAATCGCCAAAGACAAATCCATTACTATGGTACGACGCAAAGGTAGTCGCACATAATGCCTACCTGAAGTGCATATCTCAAGATTTTCGACGTTAGGAGAGGCAAAATAAGACGCTTGGTTCCAAACTTTGAAAGGGAAGTTAGCATGGGTAGGTCCTCTTGAGATCTGGAAATAATTAGCTTTTGCCCCCTGGCAACTTTTTATGGTACTGCAGCGGAACTTACGGTTTGATATCTCGTGTTCTGAACATGCTATGGTAATGATCTTTTCGTAGTAGCTCGAGCTGCTGGGAGGGAGTGTGTCATGTAGATTTGCCCCCCCTCCCTGGAAGTACAGGAGTCGATTTTGTTTCAAATATTAAAGGGAATAACTTCAGGTTTTGACGGATCACCATGGTTGTTGGTATGTAAATAGCTTAAGGTACGACTGGCATCATCATATGCTTATTTTCACAATTAATGAAGAAAGTTTATAAATCCGCTGCATTCCATTGTTGGACTCTCAAACAGGTGACATATGTAAGAGAAGAGAAGAGAAGAGAGGAATATCGATAGATATCAATTTTGTAAATGAAGACGTGATTTGCATAATTAATGAAAAAATACGGTAGCTATAATATTAAGTTCCATAGTGGTAAATGACGGGGATTTCATTCTTGCAGCATGTTAAGTATGTGGAAGTTAAGTAAATCTGGACAATATTAGACATAAACCATGCAAATGCGGACCCTATTCACATAACTTTTCAGGAAATGCTACAATAGCCTTCTTTGCTATTGTTAGACGTCCATACTATGAACAACTTGTATCACTTTGGCAGAGAAGATGATTACCTGATGTAATGATTGAGAGACAGTTATGATATGCCACTCGAAAAGGTTGACATTATTTGGCAAAAGGTATGAGGTCGTGGATATCTTTTGATATTTATTGTAAAAAAAAGTATAATTTTCACTTTATGGTTAAAGAATTAGAATGTACTATAGGTCTGATATGATAAGGGTACTTTATCAATAAAACATTAGAAAAAAACTGATGAAAAAACTGTAACAAAAGGAGGAAGGATATGGAGTTACCTTTATACCTGAGTAGTTATACAATTTAGTCATTTATTTTCATGTATGAAACGATGATCATGATCTCTTGTTTGATGAGGTACAAGAAGTGCGGACATCGGGGACGCTGGCTTGTCTGTTTGTTTGCTTAGTTTCCTCCTTGTGAAGTGAAGTTACTGAAAATAAATGTTGCAACCTTGAAGTGACGTGCGTCTGACTAACCGACCATAGCTTCCCGAAGTTCTCCGGACCATGGTTGGGAGTTAGTCGTGAGCAAGGTCATCTGTGGTTGGGAGTTGGTCGCTAAGGATACCTACTTGTCTTTAAAAGTCATCTGCTTCTGCCATAAAGTTTCGACTAATCAAACTGACGTTCTACTTGAATGCGATCATAGGAGCTAGAATAGACTGGATTCCAGGCTAGGCCACAGCAAGTAAATTTTATGGATGACATCCTCTGCAGACTCCAAATTTAGTGCGCGCGGGCGAAAAATAACAAGGCGGGCAACAACAACAAAAATTTCCACATATTCAAACTTGAATACCATATATAAAGCATGTAAGAAGAATTGAAGCGATAAAACATGATATTACAACCAACATACAAGTATTCAATAAAACAGTAACTAACACTGATGTCAACATTAAAATCATTATAATGTTAGATCCGGGTTTGCATCAAAAACGCAGAGGGGTTTCCCGTACACTGGGTCCTTGGGGAAGGTATGACAAGAACTTCACCTTGGTTACTATGAGTAGTCCTTCTGAATAACCGGGGTAAACGTCACTTATCCGAAGCAGAGATTAAGAGTCATCAGACTGTATACAAAAATGTTGCTTTAATCTCCTAGCCCATACAGGATCCGGAAAGCCGATTGTGCTCCCTCCCTCCCTCTCCCTCTTTCATGAATCATGGCGATCGATGAACACTTTCATCAACAAAGACGGGAAACGTGACAAACAAGGGTCAAACGGGAGGCACTGACGGAAAAGAATTCCAAATACGATGGTGACGATGAGATGATTCTTGCCCGGACATCCTTTTTGAGAACAACACTGTCCGGGAGCCGTTCTTGACTTTTAAACTACTGCAAACCATGTCGTCAATTAAGTAAGACGGCTTTTTACGTTCTGAAATTTTTAAATTGTTGAGATTTGCCATCGACATGAAGATCTTTGTGGTAGATGTTCGTCCAGGTGTGCCTATGGCGACGTTTATAGCTGCTATTCTGTGTGTACAAGGTAAGTTGTGTTATTTTTCTGCCTCAAAGGCCTTATTAAATAACGAACAACGTGTGTTTCAAATTAGTGACGTTGCAACATAACGTCGCAGTCACATTCGTCATAGGCCGTCGTACGATTTTGTTGTCGTATGGTTTTTTTTTAAAGTAGGTTTTGACAGAACCAACCACCGACAAGGATTTAAGGCAGTTTTTCATTTCATAATGAAAGATGAATTTTGTTCGACACATGTACGACTGTCCCAATAATATCCTTAGTTTGCGATCAGACGGCGAATATGACCAGGCCTATTATATTCTAATCAAAGCAAATATTTCTATTTTTCCTGTTGAGCTTCCCTGTTCGAATTAGCTCGTTTACAAGTTGCAAATATATGTTAGAGTTGTACAGAAATGTGATGATAATCGTTCTAACACAGTATGATGTACGTATTTCTTATGTAGCTATAGTCCTTCAATCAAATTCAAGACTGTCTTCGATTCGCGCCCACTATTCTTAAAGCTAACGTTAATATTGTGGGTTCACACTGCGTTGATTTGATCGAACCTTCAGCTTATAAAAACAGCTGTTTTACCTCTGATCTAATCGTACGATAGAGAACCTTGTGTACACTACAAACGTCGCAACGTTATAGATTGAACGTTAGGACCACAAAGTCAACGAAACAACGACACAAGACAAGTTACACTGTAAACCCACAGCGGAATATACATAATCTAGTTATCTCCCGGATGTTGTGAAAGCCTCTTAGAAAATTAGCTGATCAAATATGTCCACCCAGACTTATAGTTTAAAACGGCTTGAGTAGACTTAAGGCGCTTTTGTGCGGTCTGCCACGGTTGAGTGAAATCCCCCTCACTGCTACTTAGTTTGTTTCCGTTGCTAATGATGACTAAGACTACTCCTAAGGTCAACAGCGGGCACAACACGTACGTCATCACTACAAATACACCACGTGTTCGTTCGTTTGTTCAGACCTTTGTAGTTCATTGTGGCACATATGGCACGGGCTATAGGCTACTGTATTTATGTTGGGGACCCGCCGCGGTACATGTTCTCGCTCATCCTACCGACAACGATTTCTCCTGTCGTCTTTTGCGCTCGCCCCTACGGGGCTCGCTGTTCGGCTCCCGAAACCCGAACCCTGTTCGGCTCCGCCGAACACCCCGCTCGTGCCTTCGGTATCACTTCGGGTTTTGCTCGGAAGCTCGCCCCGGGTGATCCCCGCGCCGAGTACTTCGTCACGATCGGAACTTCAGCAGCTACTCAACGATAATACCTTTGCCTACCGCCTGTGCATAGGACAGCAAGTCTCCTTGCTGTTCCAGTAGCAGGGTATATTTGTACAAGGAAGGATTGCTACCCCTCCCCTTAATAATATGCTCGTCGTAACTCCTCGAACACGAGAACTATAATTTATGTCCCTTCCGAAGAACGGATGCAGCCCCGACAACAGAGATGTCCTGCCCGAGGATTCAATCGGGGTCTCCGAGTTAGTAACTAGTTGGAACCAACTGTGGGTCTGCTAGCAGTTAAACTGAAGGAACAGCCCCAAACACCAAGTGTACCTAGACCATGAAATGTTACGTACATTTTTTTTATCTTTTATTATCTTCGCCGAGGAACTCGGAGTAGATTATGTTTTCGGTTGAGCCGGCTGTTGTGTGGGTCTGTATGTATGTCAAGAGCATAACTCGGGAAACCTTTGATGGATCTTCGTGATATTTGGTAGGTGTGTAGTGGTTGTGCAAAGGAAGGTCAAGTTCAAAAATCGTTCACCTGACGTTTTCCAACAATACTGCAGCGGACTTTTAATTTTTCTGTTTTTGTATGTAGGCAAAAGAAGTGACGGAAACGTTGATGGATCTCAATGATTTTTGGTAGTTTGGAAGAGATTGTGGGAACGGAGGTCAAGTTTAAAAATGATTTATTTGGCGCTTTCCTACAGAACTGCAGCAGGCTTTGTGTGTGTGAGAGTTTGTATGTCGCCAGCATAACTCGAGGAGCTATTGGCGGTTGTGCATGATATTTCGTGGATAGGTAGTGATGTCAAAGAGGAAGGTCAAGTTCGATAATGGGCCTCCTAGCGGGTATTTGAGGTACTGCAGCGGAGCTTCAACGTTTGAGGCCAAATTTTCTGGAGGCGTCAGGTTCATGATTTTTTGGTAGTTTATAGCTTCTGGGACGGCAAGTGAGTGGTGGGAATTAAGGCCCCCTAGCTGCTCGTTTGGAACTGCAGTTGGCGTTTTTGTTGGAGACGAATAACTCCAGCAGGGATTGACGGATTATCATAATTTATGGCATGTGGATAGTTTCGGTGATGCTTCACATAACTGAATACTTGTCATGCAAATAAGACGATAATTTGCATAATAAATGAGGAAAGTTTATAGATTCGCCGAAAGCTTGTAGTCAAATTTCATACAAGTGCTATGGTAACGATTTTTAAGTGGTGTACAGCTCTTGGGGCAGGGAGTAAGTGATTTAAGTTTAGACCCCCTAGTGGATTGCTTAGAACTGCAGTGGGATTTTTTCATGTTACCGTTGGAGGCGAATAACTCGGGTAGGGTTTGATGAATTTGCATTGTTTTGGACAGGTAGGTTATTGAGGTAATGATTAACAAATAAAGACGTATGAAATTGTAATCAGGGTCTAATTAAGTGGTGAAATAGGCTTGTTTATAATTACATTTTTAAGTACCTTTTGTCGACCTATATCTAAGGACAACACCTGCTTGTCAGCAGGCCTGTGCAAATTAGATTGATGCTCTCTGGTGACCTCAAAAACCACCGGCCAAACTACACTCCCGCTGGGACGGAGCTTATATCAACAAACAAACACAGGAAAGGTCTGGCCCTGTGCGGGACAAGTCAAAACGATGAATATAAGGAAATGTGCAAGCAGCAGGCACTACAGAAGGCACTATACTAAGCTTTATGTGGTTTGCAAAATGCAGCTGTATATACCACACTGGATGTGGACCACAGTCCTTCGTAGATGAGAGTAAGAAAAGGTTCTTGCGCAGATAGTGACATAAACATCCTCAAAATCAGGATAATCTTTAAAACAGACCCATGGACCTGACTGAACTCCCCTCCAGGGTGTTTCACATTTAAGACAGAGACACGAAAAAGCAGTAACAGGTCTCACAAATCTAACACCCTCCAAAAAAACAGTGAAATAGGAGGCTTTAGAGAAATATTGTCAATAGCAGTAGGGACAAGAGTCGTGGTCACTGCCAACGTTAACATATTAGACGGAATTGTTAAGGGCGCATTCGCAACAGTAGTAGGTATTGACAGCACATGCCATGATGTCCACACCTTCCTCGTAAAATTCGACAGTGAAAGCAAATACAAGAAAGATTTACCCAAATGATTTTTAAAGACCCATCAAAAGACAATGTTCAATAAGTTCTCAGTTACGGCAAGCACGACGAGAACAGTATCCTCATTATGATATTATGATATTATGATATTATGATATTATGATATTATGATATCATGATATTATGATATTATGATCTTATGATATCATGATATCATGATATCATGATATAATGATATTATGATATTATGATATTATGATATTATGATATTATGATATCATGATATCATGATATCATGATATTATGATATTATGATATTATGATATTATGATATTATGATATCATGATATCATGATGTCATGATGTCATGATGTCATGATGTCATGATGTCATGATATCATGATGTTATGATATTATGATATTATGATAGTATGATATTATGATATTGTGATATTGTGATATTGTGATATTGTGATATTATGATATTATGATATTATGATGTTATGATGTTATGATATTATGATATCTATGAATTTCATGAATTTCATGAATATCATTGTACCAAAACTGCACCACTGCGTGCGGAAAAGTCACATGTACTATGTCTTTGAAAATGTGTATGATACGGAATAAAGATTTATTGTAAGTTGAAAGTGATGATGAAATATATATATATATTGACTGTACCATTTCATCATCACTTTCAACTTACAACACTGCAATATGGAACCTTTGTGGCCCATATAATATCACCATACCTGTACCACCAAATGATTTTTAACCCCATCTAGACTGGACTCATTCGCCCCATCATAACTTCCAAATGGTATGGTGCATGATCATATAAGCACGTAAATATCAATCTCTCTCCATAATAAGCCTTGATTATTTGGCGAAGATAATGTGTTCGTGGAACTCTAGTTTTTATTGGGGTACGGTGGGCCGACTAATCTCTCTTCGCAGCCAGGGGCTGAATTAACCTCCTATCCGAGGGACGTCCCTAAGACCCTAACCGAAACTAGGTACTCATTTACACCTGAGTGAAGTGAGGAAAGTCGTGTTAAGTGCCTTTCCTAAGGGCACAACGTCAACGAGACAAATCAGGGAACCCCGGATTCGAACTCAGTACCTCTGGGTTCTGGAGCCACTGCACCACCGCGACGCCACAGACGTACATTGTGAAACTATGCCTATTCTTTTATTTCAAAAACGCAAGCACTGTCAAACTTTGCACTGAATAAAGATCATTTGAGCCTTTCAGCCGGCATTGACCAACAATGGTCTGGGAAGATTTAAATGAAGTGTAAATTGAGCAACACGTGTTGGCTATTGTAAAAGTTGTAGTTGTCATAGTCTCAGTACAGATACATGGACTCATAAAGCCATACAACGGCAAGATTTGGTCGAACTCATGCTTGAATCTCTGTGTGCGTTGAAATCGCAGAGAATTCATGACATCGCGAATATGCGTATGCCAGGGCCCAAGAAAGTGCGAAATGGAACGAAATGGAGCGAAAGGAGCGAAATGGAACGAAATGGAGCGAAATAGAACGAAATGCACTACTGCCGTACAACATACTTGTTTTTTTAATTCAAAAATAAGTGACAATTATGAAAAAAATAACAGTGACAAAGACAAAACAAAATTGTTCCAACTGCGAACTTATAATCAAGACACCTTCTGCCACACAATCAAGCCAAATAAGTGAATTCAAAGTGATTTACTAGTAAACATAAGCATGATGGTTCTCTTTCTCTTTTCCTCTTCTATCTAGTATCGTTCCAAGTCGTCCACGCCGCCATGACACTAACGCCCAGCGTCACGGAAACCACGCGAGATTTGGGCGAGAACATCCTTATCATCTGTGAGACGGAAGCGCCCGACAGTCCTCATTGGTTCGGGCCTGACGGGAGCCAGGTAAGGCCCCCCTCCCCCTGGACCCGCGGCACGCTGGCGGCGTCGCTGCGGCCGATCGAATTGACAAAGCTCTTAAGCTTTGTGTTTTGTTGTGTCCATTTGGTCCTATCTGTACGTTTTGAATGATATTCCCATTACAAAGTCAAGGGTAACGTAGGACGCAGCGACGCCGCCAGCGTGCCGCGGGTTGAGTGAGAGGGGGGCTTAACAAAGGACGTAATTAACTTCTTTTTTTCTTTATTAGAAATTGCAACAATACAATACACAGTGGAACGCCAGGCAGACAAGCTGATGTTGCGGACCACTCAACATTACAATTACACTGAATACGACAATAAGACACTTAGACAATTCATAGCATGATACAATATAAAACAATGCATTAAGTATTGAGTACGCAATTTGAGGTATCTCAGCTGGAAGCTACGACAGTTGTTTGTTGATGACAAGGTTGTTGGAGGCTGACCCCTGGAGTAAGACGGATACGGTAGGGCGTTGTTGTACAAGATGTTTAACGGCGGATGAGAGGTTGTTACGCAGGTCAGAGTATAGGGGGCAGTGCAGCAAGTAGTGCTGGGGGGTTTCAGTGGAGGCCCCACAGGCACACGTCTTGTCCTTGATCTTCATTTTGTGCAGGGTACTGTTCAGTTGGCTCCATCCCATACGCAATCTGGCAGTGTAGATGTTGTCCTGCCTCGAGCCGAGCCTACGGTACGTCTATTGCAGCCTTGGAGTCAAGAGATGCCTTTTGCACTCTCTCTTGACCAGGCTCTGATTTCTCCTCAGATCCCGTCGGACGCGGAGGTCGGGCTGTCGGCGCGGGTGTTCGCGGCCGAACAGACGACATCCTCACGACTGTTCGTCAACCTGGCAGAGGAGGGGGACGAGGGAGTGTACGCCTGCCGGACAGACACGGAGGAGGCCACGCTACAACTCATCCTACAACGTACGGAGATGAGTCAGACTCCCATTTTAGACAAACATAACATGTACTGTGTATTGTAAAAAAAGAACCCACCAAGAGGGTAAGGATCCATCCATGTGTGAGTGGGTCAAAACTATCCCCGTCTAAATGGATTATACGTAGGTAATTTCCAGAGCAGCTTTCTTAACCCCTGCCTAGGCTTCTTCTACTGGCTTAGTTAGTCCTCATTCTCAGTAAGTCGAGCTTGTGTCAATCAATATATTTCTGACGAGAGACACGCTCCTCCACAGCGTCCTTTCCTCTTTAAACCCACACATCTTAACACCCTAATAGCGCCAACGATAAGGTACTTTGTAAATATCCGATTCTTATAACGTAACACACTTGTGCAACATTTTACCCCCCCCCCCAAAAAAAAGCAAACTTGCGTCTTGTTTTCAACGTGGTAGTTAGAAAAAATAACGGTTAACTACCAATGTAGAAGATCGCCCGTACTTGTGTACACAACTACGCGCGGAGGATTACAAGAACGGCACAAAACAAAACAAAAACGACAGCTGTGAATTCCACCAGTTTATTTTGTTGAGCTTGAACAGTTGATGTGACATAATTCTAAGCCCACGATTTAAACCTATGGCTTCTGGGTACGAGCGTGGACGAGAGAATAGATGCTGTTTTAGTCCTATTCAGTTATGTCACCTGTAAGAAGTAGCCCTCGGGTCCTGTGCCGTGGAAGATGAAGCCCCCGTCACAAATAAAGCCTAAGAAATTCAGCACGGCCGACGTGTTGGCGAGCTTCAAATGTGATTTTCCGCCGAAGTACGGTCGATTACGCGGGCTTCGGGCGATTTTTAGAAAGTTGATCCAAATGTTGGCCTTTTGACAGGTTAGTCGATTCTGACTTCGCCCATGTCCAAGAGATGGTACCATCTCACTTTCATGGGGGATTATTAGTTATTAGTGTTCGACCGACGTCGCCCGAGATTTTCATTGGAAAATACGGTCGACGCTCGGGCGATTTTGAAATTCGGCGAGCTTCGGGAGATCTACAAAGTCAGCCGACGCTCGCATAAATTGTGACGCCGGCTTTACTACAGGGTAATTACTTCAGTGCCTAGAAGTGATCGTGCCCTGAGCAAATTCGTTAAAGAATAAATTCGTGAATGAAATAAACAGGTAAGTCTTGACCCTAGGCCGAAATGAAAACATAGACTATTCTTTTCAAACGGTAACTGTAATGTATATGATTGGCGGTCACAGGATCCCAAGCAGATACGGTCACCAAGCAGATATGGCACTCAAGCCAAAGAATCTGGTCCTGATCAGTTGGAAAATCGCCGTGGGAGAAGCCTGCCACGGAGGCTATATAAGATCCAGGTCGGGAAAGTTGAGTAAAATTGTAATCATCTTGAGGCTGTTGCTATATATCCTTTGCTGTGGTATCTTATATTTCTGTATCATCTTAGATGCATACTCAGGGCTATTGTCTTATCAAGTACATCCAGAAAATGATTAAGAGATAAACCAATGTCGCCCAAAAGATTGAACAGAGTCGAAAAGACTAACAAAAGAATCCTACAGGTTGCTCAGCCGACCGTATGCATCTTAGGACGGCTTGCAGCTGAACAAACCTTTTGAGAAGTGGGTACACGGTGTTTAACCATCGAGAGGGCTCATCGCGCGGTGCATGTTAACATCTTGTGTCGTGGTAACGTGTACTCTCACAAGCAGGCCCTATATGCTCGGTTCGTTACCTCCCATAGTGGCCCTGCCACTTCAAGCCTGTAATATCGCTTCTGGCGACGTCACCAACACTACAGCTTTCAGCCAATCGGAGGGCTTGCACAAGCTCATCTACACCGTCAGGATCCTTTAGTCGTGCCATTAAACATTTAAGACTAAAAGCTCTACGAGCCTCTTTTAGATTAAAATCATTATTATCATCAAACTCAAATCCATCGATCTCCCTAGCTATTGATCTGTTTAACAGTTTGGTTAAACCTATTCTGCTTTATTGCAGTGAACTTACGGGAATAAATGTACAATGTAAAGACCTAATCTTCAAAGGGATTAAGGAATATCGCAATGAAAAGATCAGAACATCTATAGCTACAATCTTCAGTCCGATATTGGGGTCGGATGTTGATATATTGAGAGTAAGTCGCCTAGGAAAGATATTAGACCCCTCGTCTACCTGTACTCGCCCTGTTGTTGTACGTTTCAAGAAGTATAGTGACAAACTGAACGTGATATACCAGTCAGACACCCTAATAAGGAATCAGAATGTTACACTAGATCAACCAAAAATCTCCTATGAAATTCCTGACTTGGAATATGTACTTTTAAATTTTTGCAAAATTTTACTCCGTGTTCCGAAAAGTTCTATAAATGCCGCCGTAAGGGGGGAATAGGAGTATTCCCATTGTTCATTGACAGTCAAACACAGTTGATCTAATACTGGCTAAGATTGAAGAATTCACCTAATGACAGGATTGTTAAAAAAGCATACGACACTTCAGTCGAAGAAGAACATGACTGGGCTACTCACGTTCAGGACATATTATGTAGACATGGGTTCCAAAATGTTTGGCTTAACCCCGCAGTTAATGCCAACCATTTTGGAAACATATTTAAACAACGTCTGAAAGACACATTTCTCTCTGGCTGGAGGGAATAACTTAAAATTTCCAGTAAACTCAACACCTATTCTAAAATCAAAAAGCACTTTGGCATTGAAAAATATCTCACATCAATTCATAATAGACTGTTTGCAACTAGCATAACAAAACTGAGAATCAGTGCACATTGCTTAGAAATTGAAAAGGGCCGACATCATAACACACCAGCCACTCAGAGATTGTGTCCTACATGTAATGAAAATATTGAAAATGAATTTCATTTCGTGATGAATTGTCCAACTTATAGTAAAGAGAGAGATGCGATGTTACAGACAATTACTACTAAGACAAACTTCACCCTATCTGGTACACAGAGCGATATTTTCCATGTACTGTTGTCATGTCCGACTCCTATTTCCATATACATATGTCTATTTCTCCATAAATCATTCCAAAAGCGAGACAGAACTACCCATACATGACTATATGACGATGATATATTGTACTTAGAATTGTAGGATAGTTTAGCCTTTAGTATTGTTGATTTGATGCCATACATTGCACCATGTGCGATTGTTGAGCAATAAAGTTCATTCATTCATTCATTCATTCATTCATTCATTCATTCTAATGCAATACCACAAAGGACGCTGGGAAGCTATCAACCAATCAGGTTACGTCTTACATCTTTACTTTGGGTTCAGGACAAAATAACAGCTGTTTATGCCAAATAAGGGTTGCTCATTAATTATTCATGAGCGAGTGTTGGTGACGTCGCCAGAAGCGATTTTACAAGGCTTGAAGAGGCAGGGCCGCTATGGGACGTAGTGAACCGAGCGTATCGGGCCTGCTCGGGAGGGTGGGTAACGTGCACGGTCTCATTCACTGGGGGTAGAAATATGTGAGCGCATTCTTAGACGGTTTAGATAACGTTGTCAATCTCTGTGTATATCTACTCTTCCTGAAGGAGAACACCCACTATTGTAAGACATTTAATTAAGTGTGACCATCTAATCATTAATCCCCCTCATAACGTAATTATCCGCAACATTCTCTCATTCCAGGCCCGTCGCTTGTACATGACAAGCCACGCCCTATCGTGCCTTCCATCCCGTCAGCCAATCAGATACCCCCTCTCGTTGTTTGAGGAATAGATACCAGTCAATCACGTTACCTCTTGACCATATAGGCGGCGATGTGATTGGCTGGTGACGACAAGAAAGACAGACCGCCGTTACCAGCCGATCACGCCACCGCCTACGGTCAAAAGTCATCGTGATTGGCTGGTTACTTTCACTCCAACAACCGGAGGAGGAGTATCTGACTGGTTGACGGCTGACTAAGGTTTATGCTTCAGTCAAAAAAAAACGCGGGACCCGGTAACAAATAGACGCCGTGAGCACCGGGAGGTACCGTATTTGTGGCTTCGGGGCCCGGCCGGGACTACACCCCCGACGGGCACCGGTGCAACCGGGACCGAAGCATAACGGTCAGATCGCAGGCCTGTGCACCAGGCCCGCCGCTTGATATACACATGCTGCTGGCCTGGCTTGAGACGATGATCCACAAGTGCTAGTAAGGTTTGTCGTTTTCAGTGCCCCTGCGGATAGAGAGCGCGCCGTCCCCGCAGCAGACCCGGGCGGGAAGTGACTACAAGATCGCCTGTCAGGTGATGAGCCCGACCACGCCCACATTCACCTGGTACTACCGCGGAGATGTTATCGACATCGACGGTAAGTTGGTCGCAAAAACTTATGACTGGAACGATGTTTGCAAACTCATGCCCAATGGCTAATCGCAATGGAACACACGTATACGATACGTAAAAAGGTATAAAAAATGTCTAGTCTGTAGATCTATCTGATGTTTTTACGTACGTGACTCTGTGTGTATGTGTGTTTGTTTGTTTGTGAGTGTGTGTGTGTTTGTGAGTGTGTGTGTATATGTGTGTGTGTTTGTGAATGTGTGTGTGTGTTTGTGGGTGTGTATGTGTGTTTGTGAGTGTATGTGTGTGTGTGAATGTGTGTGTGTGTGTGAGCGCGCGCGCGTGTGTGTATGTGTGTGTGAGTGTGTATGTGTGTGTGTGTGAGAGAGAGAGCGAGTGTGTGTGTGTGTATGTGTATGTGTGTGTATGTGTATACTGCCGTATACAAAAATAGAAATACTGTCCAGCATAGCAAAATCATGTTTGACCTTTCTCTCCCCTGACCCCCAGCGATCTCCCGCTACACGCTGGCCGCCGACGGACTTATGATCACCGACGTGATGACGTCAGACGCAGGCCCGTACACGTGTGAGGCCCTGAACCCTGACACGGGAGATAGCGACTTTAAAGACATCGTCTTCAACGTCATAGGTACCAATATACGTTAAATAGAACATACCTCGCTATATTTCATTCAACAAATGGCGTTTTTCCGGCATTGAGCAAATAAAAGGCAGTTGTTTCACAGTAAGGTACACAAATGGTCCCACAAATGAAACTAGAGCATGTCGCACCACAGAGTGACAAGAAGTGAAGGGCAAAAGGTCAGACTTGCGGGAATGACAGGAAGCAGAGTTCAGAGGTGCCAGAAGTAGTCATTTATCAACCTTGGCTGATAGAGGACGTTCTTACAAACAAACAAACAGACAGACATACATACATACATACATACATACATACATACATACATACAGACAAACATACAGACAGACAGACAGATATAGTACACAGAGATTTAAAAAAGACGGCATACGTTGATTACTTTATTGTGTGTTCTTCTGACAGAAAATGACACCACACCACAAACCTTGGACAACCCAGGGTCAAGTCCACTGCCTAGCGCTACACCGACTCTCTCCAGTGACGTCACATCTAGTAGAACGGCGGCTCTACCCAACATGACCTCTACGGAGACTGAGGAAGATACGGGCGACACCAGCGGAGACAACACCAGCATGGTCGTGGGCGGGGCTCTGGCGGGAACGGTGATCCTGATGGCCGTTATCGTGTCGCTGTACATCGTCTACAGGAAAACGGTCAAACGGCGAGAAGGGAGATCTAGAGGGCGGATCCACACAGCCAACGGGGCAGACACCAGGGAGAAGTAATACTGTAACGGAAGGGATCCTAAATCCGACAGGGTCCTATGTCCGATAAGGTTTCAAAAATTAAAGGGATCCTAAATCCGACAGGGTCCAATGTCTGACAAGGTTTCAAAAATTAAAGGGATCCTAAGTCCGACAGGGTCCAATGTCCGACAAGGTTTCCAAAATTATCATCATTATCACAATCTCGATGGGCGTATGCACATGATAACGTACTATCAAATCAATGGAAGGTAGCCTTGAATGCCAAAGTTTGTTTATTATTCTGAGGCTTAGCACATTCAGCTATTGGGTATCGTAGGCATCACTACTTGTGTCACCGTCTATCCAATGAGAAAGATCTTGTCAAACAAGTCCGGGGAGTGTGGTCAGTGAAACTAATAGGTAAGATAACGGTTGTCCGTTTGATGTATACGTATAATGAAAGGAGTACAAGTTGAGTCTAACGTTCAGGACCTTCCCACGACTTTCTTTCTAACTAATCGTCAACCAAGGTCTGCGCTGGGTTGGGAATAGCCAGGAATTTAACCTATTTTAGCTGCAGGTCGTTCCTCTGATCGCATCCAAACAGAATATGACTTTCCTGACTTAGATTTTTCAAAAGTTATAGTCGACTGGCGAAGACGACTTCCAAGGACTTGCAGGCAACCTCGATGATCAACCACAGATGACCTTGCTCACGGCTTACTCCCAACCATTGTCCGGAGAAAGTCGGGAGGCCATGGTCGACTATGTGATAAAATATTTCTAGTATGATGTTCTCCAATAAATTTTCTTTCTCGGTCTAACTATACATATATAAGATTTGTTTTTTGTTTGTTTGGTCAAATGTGGCATTCTTACAGATTCTTTCCTTAAAATTTTTTTCTTAAAAATGTGATTCTACTAGAACTTGAAGTTTCTTTGTTTAAGAAAAATATTCATAGATGCAATTCTTGTTTGTGCTTAAAACAGGGATTCTTGTTTGGGCTTAAGACAGGGATTCTTGTATATAGAATAATATTCTTGCTGACAGAAAAAAAATCTTTGTACAAGAAAAAAAAAGAAAAAAAAAGAAAAGAAACGAAAAACGATTTTTGGTAGTGTATGCTAAGGCAATTCGTGTAAGGGTATCAAGTAATTGTTTTAAGCTTCTTATTCCTTTAGCTTACTTGACATGAGATTAGGACAAGGCCCTTGAAACGAAAAACTGGTAATATAAATCCAGCAGGCAGTTCAAGAGAGGTGTAGGAATACCAGAGGATACAATGGAATATGTTCTTCTTGATTTATCTTAGTGTAACATATGTTGTTGTTCACCTTGTAGTGCACATATATAGGGCAACAAGTTTCCTTGCTGTTTCAGTAGCAGGATACAATGTCACAGGTAGGGGTAGATAGCTCTTTCCCTTTAACATCCTCGAAGCAACTCCTGGAACAAGGAACCCCCATTTAACGTCCCTTCCGAAAGACGGGTGCAGCCCCAGCCGGGATGCCTTTCCGGATTAGAACTGGGATCTCCTAGTTAGCAACTAATTGGAACAAGGAGATTAACTTCACACAGGGCTACCAGTTGAGCCACAGGGACATCCCTCTAGTATGATGTACGTACATTATCAGTTGTTACTGATAGAACTTTAACACACACAGTTGAATTAAATTTCTTTACGAGAATATCCAGCGACCCTGTGCCTTCCACGATCTCCTTAGAAGTATTGTCTCACCTGGCGTATATCAGCACGTTGCCATGGAGACGCGTCAATCTCCAAACAAGGTGACGTTTGAAGTCGTCCCTCATCTTAAGAATTACTAGTCAAGAGGTTCGTTAAGTGACGGACTGTCCATGCATTATGCGCACGGTTTGCGCTGGAGTACCTTGTTAGCTCCCGCTTTCACACGCTCAGTAAGCATGACAATACGGTGACGTCGGGAGCAGTAATTAGCTCACTTCCTAAGCTAGTTAGCCCTATACCATGAGGGTTGTACTTGTGGGATCACCAAGCACTTCGACTACGTGTTAAGTGTAACATTGCGTACAAAAGTACACACATGAAGCGATCTTCACATTTCCTGTGGACTAAACTGTCGCGTTTAAAACAAGTGGGGGAAAGTTTTGGTCAGACATTCAGGAGAGAGCAGAGAAGTAAGGCACACGACTGACCGCACGCTCTATACACGATGGCTTTTCTACTAGTATTTCTCTTCACAATATGCACAGTGGTGTTCCAAGGTAAGTGTCATATCGGTTACATACTTCTTCTATATCAGCTGTAATCTTAGAACGCTATCAAAAGAACTTTTGCAAAAGAGGAGGTGCTGAGATGGAGATTTCGGACACACCAGGTTGATTAGAGGTTCATGATAGAAATCGAGATGTCTTTGAAGTCACCATTTTAGTTTTAATTGAATTTCTCTCTGAAAACGAAGAAGTTGAACGTGTCGGAATAAGACCGCTTTAGCATCATTACCTCCGTGAATAGAGGTATTGTTTTCGGTGTGTCTGTGCGTTTGTGTTTCCACTGTCAGTCATTCCATCTACTAGTTTGAGTTGATTTCCATAATGGAAAGATTCTATGTATATGCTAATTGTCATTTTCTGGGAATATGTAATCTGTAACGTAGATTGAAAGGGCTAGAAGACAATTGAAGCGCTTCTAGCAATTTCTGTATGCAATCTCTTAAAAGACGAAGACGTCTAAGATCTGAAATTCATTTAAAGAAGCACACAGGCATCTAAAGAGCACAATAGATAATGAACTTACCTTCTCTGGTCAATGCAACTCGAAACAAGTTTCACTCAAGCTCGTTGCGTTTGTATTAAAGGCAACCAAAGCAATATTAGGGCCCAGAAAATGGAAATAAAAAAATGCTGAAATCTTAATGGTAGTGACATTTATTAACACTGTTTAGCACGTTTTTTCGTAATAACTTCATACTTTGAGCATTTAAAAAAAACGAGCCGTACAATGATCCCCTTAGTTTCGCGAGCCTACAAAAACTCGCGAGCCACAATTTTCAGTGAGTTCTCACATCAAACCGACGTCGTATTTTTGCATCACGGATGTCGCTATACATTGTGATAATGTTGTTTGAACTAATCATGTATAGAAATGAGTAAATGAATTGACTTTCAAAATCCAATTTTCGGGCCCTAATATTGCTTGGGTTTCCTTTAAGCTCAGGGCCTGGTCACATTCGTCGTAAGATGGTCGTAAGATTGCAAACTGAGGGCATTCGTGGGATAGTCGAGGAAATTTTGATGTCTTGGACCCTAGTCGGCGGTTAGTTCTGACATAGTCTGCTTGAAAACCATACGATGTCAAAATCGTACGAGGGTCTACGACGAATATGACCGAATGTGAGTGTAACCCGGAATGTTAAATCTTGATAGAAAACGGTCTTGTACACGTTTTCCCCAACAGTATTTTCTACTAATTTCTAGAAAAATTTCCTAAGGAAAAACTACCTAGGCGATCAGTTCTATACAAAAGAAAGTTAGCCGTTGGCAGAAGTTATTTTGGACATGTTTGGCGACAACGGAAAACCCTCAAACAGTCAACAGGTCGTGACGGACAGTTCGTGCAGACGACAGTATCACCACAAGCACCTCTTAGAACAGCCGTGACCAAATGACGTCATCCTGTCTGGCAGTTAACAAAGGTTGTTGTAAACAGAAGGAAACGTCAACATGTTGTTTGGAATTTGGGAAGTAATCTCTATTCTTGAAGTAGAGGTTCCTCCTGAGTGGTAATCTCAAATACTTCAGAGATTGAAGGAGTCCTAAACTCCAGAGGGGGAAGTACGCACTTGTCTCGTGCGCATCAAAAATCATTCAGTATTTTATCAAATTCCCCAGGTGATCCTCATTCTTCTAATTAATTGAATTAAACAACATCAGCCAATGCCTGCATACAATGTACCTGACAAGGCCTGGCAAAAGTTAGGTTACGCAAAGAATGTCAGGGTGGCTAAGAAAAAAATTGTCTTGTTATATGTTCCTTTATATCTTATTAACAACTGGCCTTGTTATTGTGCTTAGCCCCCCTCATTCATGCCAAAAATATTCACGATGAAGGAAGTGGGTATACGTATAGATACATGGGTAGGGTCTGCAGGGGTTTAGTGAGTTACATATTATTTTACAAAACACACCTTGTGTAATTCACCACAAGCGGAATTCTGTAAAAGTTGGCTGATTTGTGTATTCATTGATACATAATCTAGTGGAAAATAACCCTCTCTTTTGGAGTCTAGGATTCCTCTAACTGGGTATCTCACTGGACTGCGCCAAATAGGCACAAATCGGCACAATCTTTGGAAATCTCTTTTTGATGAATCTTAATCATAGTACACTGGTTCTTAATTCAGTGGGAATGCTGCGATTGCCAATAATGTTATCTTGCATCTGATTTGGACCGAAACTGAGAATATGACATTTCGGGCGCGGCCATTTTGTTTGTAGAGGTCACGTACGTCAGTGTGACCGCAAGGGATGATTGGCGAAAATTCGCAAGATTGCCGCAATTTTCGAGCGCAATTTAGCGCAGTCAAATATCCGTTTTATTGTTATTTTAGCTGGTTACGTAATAGCAACGTAGAAACATCCAACGGTTAGACATCCAGGTATCAAATACGATAAAAAACAGTTACTCAAACAGCTGGATAGATTTTGAAAACACGGTGTATTTATATACAACCAAATACACACATAAGCATTGTTTTGTATAATTAGCATCTCACTATGTCAATCATCAAATTCAATACGCTTACAAGTTATTTCCTTTCTTGTCCTTGACCTGCTGTGCTTATTCCTTGTATTTAACATGATTAAAGGCAAACCTAATGTTGTTAATGGCTCTGTCTCGCCTGATTATATTAATTATCCTCGCGGTGCAGATGACGAGCCTTCTGTGCCTCCCACGCATTCGGAATATGTTCTGTACCATTATGTTTTGTTGTTATTTCTTGTTATGTTTTCATTATGGTGACACTATGTTTGCATTTATTTTTGTCACCTTATTTGTTGTTTATACTTCTTTCAATGTCTTAGTAGCAAAGCGATGTTTACATACAGGTACTCCAAGTCAACCATACAAATTCCAAACTAAATTGCTGAAGGGGAACATAGAAACATGTCTATAGATTTAGTCCAATATAGGGCAGCCATAGGTATGTTCTCTGCTAATCTTACCATCAGACTTCAACGCAAGTGTAATGTGATCTTACATTTCGACATAATCCTCTTAATTGTGCTAGTCTCTATTGTATTTGTATCCATTTTACTAGCTGGGGATATTCATCCTAATCCAGGCCCTGCCAGGGTTAACTCAATCAAATCCTTAAATGTTTTTCATGCAAATGTAAACAGTATTGTTGCCGGTTCAAAGATGGATGAACTGTCTTCTTTGGCAGTTAAGTTTAAGCTTGACATAATTGCTATCACGGAAACGTGGCTTGGGAGCACTGTCGATTCTGAAGCTATTTCGCTTGACGGTTTTCAAACTCCAGTTCGTCGGGATAGAAACAGACACGGTGGAGGTGTTTTGATTTTTGTATCTGATCATATAGCCTTTAGACGTCGCTGTGATCTGGAATCCTTGACTGATGAGTGCATCTGGCTTGAACTTTTCCCCGGCACATTCCGTGTTCTCTTTTCAGCCTATTACAGGCCACCTGGACAAAACTTAGAAACCGTTGATAGTTTTATCGACTCCTTCCAAAATTCTGTCTTCACAGCTGCTTCTTTAAATGTTGACACTATTATCATTACCGGTGATTTTAATGCTAAGCACGGAGCGTGGTGGCATCTGGACCCAAATTCCTCAGCTGGCTCAAAACTGTTCCAGTCATCTCAGATGTTAAATCTTACCCAAATGATTACTGAACCCACGTGCGATCTATCTCGCTCACCCTCACTTATTGATCTACTATTTACTGACGCGTCTAGTCGTGTTCAATCCACGTCTGTTCTTTCACCCCTGTCTGGTTGCCACCACTGCCCTATTATTGCCAATTTCGACTTTGTTATCAAACCCCCTCCACCATACGTCCGCACCGTCTGGGACTTCTCAAAAATTGACTATGCCTCACTTGTAGACTTCTCGACTGATCCGCAATGGCTAGATATATTTTATTGTAATTCTGTTGATGGTGCTTGCAATATGCTAATTGATCTTATTACTCAGACAAAAATAAAATGCGTCCCCCACAGAAATATCACCATCAGACCCCGTGATAAACCATGGATGACATCCAGAATAAGACGACTTATGGGTATTCGTGACAAAACACATAAAAAAGCTAAATTATCTAATACCCCTTCACTCTGGGCTTCTTATCGCAAGATAAGGAACAGACTTGTGAATGAAATAGCTTCAGCCAAATTGAACTATGATACTCGCCTACAAAATTCTTTACTTAACTCTACTACAGGTAGTAAAACATGGTGGCATATAGTCAAAACCATTTATGGATGCAAAATGTCAACTACAATTCCTCCACTTAAGCGCAATGACCATTATATATGTGACTCAAGCGAAAAGGCTTCAGAATTCAACAGTTACTTTTCCCTCCAATCGACAATTGATGATACTAATTCCACATTACCTAATCTTGACTATCTGACCAATGTACGTTTGTTTAATTGTGAAACCACTGCCCCTGAAGTTGAACTATATATTTCCGAGCTGGACACTTCTAAAGCATACGGGTGGGATAACATTGACAACCGTTTTCTTAAAATCATTAGTCCTTACATTTCAGATAAAATTGCCTATGTTTTTAATCTTTCGCTCTGTCATGGAATATTCCCAGAAGTCTGGAAGAGAGCAAATGTTGTACCCATCTTTAAAAAAGGCGATCCTTGTATAGTTTCTAACTACCGTCCCGTCTCGTTGTTGCCTACCCTATCTAAAATTCTTGAAAAAATTGTCTATAAACATTTATACAACCATTTAATGTCTCAAAATCTGTTATATTCTTATCAATCTGGTTTCATTAGGGGAGATTCAACTGTAAACCAGCTTGTCTTCATTACAAACAAAATTCTCCAAGCCTTTGACCAGAACAAGGAAGTCAGAGCCGTTTATCTTGATTTTTCAAAAGCGTTTGATAAGGTTTGGCATAAAGGCATACTCTTCAAGCTTCAACGAAACGGGGTGGAAGGGCCTTTTCTCAGCTGGTTTCAAAGTTACCTCAATGGTAGAAAGCAGCGTGTCGTAATCGAAGGTCAAAACTCTGATTGGTGCGAGATAAGTGCAGGTGTACCTCAAGGATCAGTGCTTGGTCCGCTATTATTTCTCGTGTACATTAATGACATGATACAGGAACTCGAAACTCATCCTTTTCTGTTCGCAGACGATAGCTCCTTGCTCGATGTTGTAGAATCCCCCACTGTATCAGCCATTAGACTCAATTCTGACCTTTCTAAGATATTATCATGGACAAAAGCGTGGCTAATGGAACTCAATCCGTCAAAAACAATCGAAAAGTGTTATTCTACAAAGGCTATACCTCCTCCACATCCACCCCTTTTCCTTGGTACCGAACAAATCGATTCTGTAGACTGTCACAAACACATCGGGGTTCATCTGTCATCTACTATGTCTTGGAATACACATATTTCTAACATGTTAGCCAATGCTTCTAAAAAGGTTTCAACCTTCAGTAAACTTAAATTCAAGCTCCCCCGTGAAGTCTTGGAAACAATATATAAATCTTTTATCCGTCCCCTACTCGAGTATGGTGGCGTAGTATGGCACGGTTGCACTGCTTCAGACTCTCAACTCATCGAACGAATACAATATGAATGTGCTTTAACCGTAGCTGGTGCCATTAGGGGATCCTCGTATACTTCACTACTCGCCGAACTGGGATGGGAAAAGTTATCTGACCGCCGCCATGTTCAGTCCCTTATCCTATTCTATAAAATTATCCATGGACAAACTCGACAATACTTAAGAGATTTGATACCACCCACAGTATCAGATTCCTCTTCCTACGACCTTCGCAATAAGTATAACCTTCAGTTGTTAAAGTGTACCACAACTCGCTTTAAGAAATCATTCATACCTTACGCTACGTATCATTGGAACAACCTTACCTTGGCAGATCGATCATTAAGTCTTCCTCATTTTAAGAAAACAATGATCAAATCTGTGCGCCCTGTATCTGTCCCATATTTCAACACTGGTCCTCGTTACACCTGCGCTCTTCTCACTCGTTTCCGTCTTGGTACTTTCAGTTTAAACTTCAATTTGTACACTCGCAACCTAGTTACCAGTCCTGCTTGTACCTGTGGCCATCCTTGTGAAAGTATTTCTCATTACTTCTTGTACTGCCCTAACTACACACAACACCGTTCCTTACTCTTCAGTAATTTAGAAAATCTGGTAGGTTCAGTCATAAATCTCAATAATCTCTCGGATGATGTTCTAATTCAATTACTGCTTAAAGGCTCACCCTTCCTTTCGAATTCAAACAATGTCAAACTCTTACAGCATGTCCAACTTTTCATTATACAATCCAAAAGATTTGAGTAGTAAACCACCATCCTACCAGTCTTGTAGTACCTGTCCACATATTTATCTGTTTATTGATTTCAATTTTTCTTACATTTAATGATTTCTGTTATGTAGTTTATTTGAGATAATTTGTTGCTCTTATGCTTTGCATGTCCGCACCTGTTTTTTGTCATTTTCAGTATTTGTAAAATTTGTTTTGTTATTCTGTAATGTATTCTGTCGATGACGACATGAAAATAAGCTGTAAGCTTGAGTCTGTCGTCATCATGTCTTGTATGTAAATGTTGCATTAAAAAAAAAAAAAAAAAAAAAAAACCAATACGCTATCTTGAAATACCACACAAAAAAAGTCGCATCATTGAGGTTCTCACAGGATGTCCTCCTTGTAATAAAATCAACATGGCCTTATCATACATAATGTTCTCATCAATTATTCAAATGAGGTCATTCGCATAATTGATCTTTATCGATATTCCTCTCTTTCTCAGTGATAGATGCCTAATGTTTAAAAGTGCTTTCATGCTACGCAATGGATTTAAAAAAATTCATTAATTATGCAACTTAGCTCCTGTTTGGCATAATTAGCATCTTACTATGCCCAATCATTAGATTCACTTATCTTCATACCAATCACTAATCATCATACTTTGTAGATGCTTCAACTCGTTGGAGTATGATTATGTATGTATGTATGTATGTATGTATGTATGTATGTATATATACCAATAATGACAGATAAAACCAGAGTCTTGTTTTTCTATCGCCTTACTATTCATGCGTGCTGTTGACCTTTTGACCTAGATCCCGGGACATCATCTGTGAGTGGGAACCATGCATGCGCATATAATGGAGCAGTGTCAAAAGTTTTCCTCAATGATTATATAAAGTTGGTCATTATTTGCATAATATGCATCTCATTATGTTAATCATCACCTATGGTACCTAATACATATACATAAAACAATGAAAATCCATAAATCCCTGCTTGAGTTATCCTCATCAAAATTTAAAAAAACGAAAAGGCCCACTGCAGTTCTAAGCAAGCCACTGGGGGGTCTGAAAATTGAAAACACGACAAGAGCAATACATGTCAGTGCAATTTATCATTATTTAAGTGTAATCAAGTGTATTAAAGATATGCTATCATTATTGCTAGGAATTGTAATTTTCTGAAGTCCTTGGTACTACATAATTTCCAATATACAGTTGTCATCTTTAACTTGCTGAAGGTTGAAATAGAAATACTCATCAGAACAAGTAATTTTTCACTGTTCTTGCTCGTAGACAACGCTTTCAAGAATGATTGATTAACTCATATGTAGACTGTGAATAACGATTGTTCAGTCTGGAAACGATGAGAAAGGTCCACATCGCCGTAATTGGTCAATATCATCTCGCACAACGCGGCAAACCCCCTAGCGAGGAATGATGGTTATGGTGTTCAACCAGGCAGTAACCACCACCAACTGTCCATCCGGTCCACAAGCAAGCCCCCATGGGTTTTTCATACTAAACACAGTGCGAACAAATTCCCCGCGGCTGGTGAACATGTCTATCCTTCTATTTTTCATGTTGGACACGAAGATGTGACCCGAACTGTCCGTACAGATACCTTTAGGAAAGAACAGTTGACCATCACCGCGCCCTTTGCTACCGAACTGGAAAAGTTTGTATCCATCGCGAGTGTACACCTGGACAGTGCCACGCATTACGTCCGTAAATATTATGTTTCCTTCATTACTGAATGTGACGTAACTAGTTTCTACTCCACGAACCAGTTGAAATCTATTGTATAACGAACCATCGGGTAGAAACACGAAAAAAGTCCCAGGAAAAGCGGCCACAGCGATGATGTTGTTTGGTGAGCTCGCTGCAATGGACGCGGTTTCAGCAGAGGACTTAATGTACATTGTGGATATTTGCTGGCCGCTTTTGCTGTACTGTACTACATATAGATCCTCTCTTTTATTACTTCCCACTACCCATACAAAACCCTTTGCGTCAATCGCTACATCGTGAGGGGAAATATTTTTACCCGCTGCTTCAGTTTTGAAGAGGCGGAGAAAGTCCCCATACTTGTCGAAGACTTGGATCCTTTTGTTGCCCAAGTCTGCCACATATATTTCATTATCAGCAGATACGGCCACTCCACGGGGATAGTCGACTTGTCCTGGGTTTCTTCCCTTCCCACCAAACGTGGACATTTGAGTCACGATTCCACCATAGCTTCCTGAAACCAGTGATTTAAGTAAGTGTTACTTGACATGATACTGGATGTTGGCGCTGAGTATGTATTAATGACTTGTGTATATCTTTTGTTGCCAGATAATGATAAAGGAATAGGCCGGGCTCAAACACTTATCTACAACTCTGCGTTAACCCATACTGGGAAAAGCTCTGTTCGGCGGCCGCTCATTAAGCCTTCTTTAGCTGTTCCATCTCCCTCATTACATTATTTTATATCTACAAACAATTTGAGAAAAGCAAATTATCAGAAAGTCTGCTTAGTACATTTTGTGATCTCAAACCAAATATATGGTTTCGGCCTGTTTCTGCACGTGCCCTTGTACTGTTTGACTTGCCTTCCAATATTCGCTTTCTTGTTTTAGTTTACCATACTCTTTGATATGTGAACAAACGCAGCCTTAACTCTATCTGTTTGCTGGCAGACGTAATCATACTTTGAAGCATAAGTAAGGCCACAGCAAGTAATTCTTATGGATGACATCAGTGCGCTCATTAATTTTCGCCTAATTTCGAAAAAAAAGAAAAAGAAATTTCATTGCCCTCCGACGGTGGTCAACATGCCAAAAATGGGCAAATATGTCGTAAACGTTGACAGTCTAAGGTCTTTCATTGCATATGAATACCCAGTGTAGTTCCTGGCCATGATGGTATGTCACAAGCTGTTTTCTGCGTTTGTTCTAGATATAATGAATTGAGCTGTATAACGTTGGGTAACCTAAATTCGGGATTTTTCCGATAATGGTTGACTGAAATCAATCTAGCAGAACAATAAACCATCTTTTTTTTCTATTATTCTGTCAGTATCATGTACTATCTTTGCACTAATCATATATATGGTAGATTTTGTCTCTAGTCGTGCTGACACCATAATATTTCAACTTGAAACTACCGTCCGCCGCAAGCACAATTACGGTGCTGTCGGACAGGGGGGCACATTAATTCGGGAGAGAAGATTCGTCTTGAATATTTTACCGCTAATCACATTTTATACAGCAGCTATTCGTTCCATCCTTGGCTTGAGGAGAGTGCTATGGATAAAGACGTGTCCAAGTAAAAAAATACACGAAAAAACGGCCGTACTGTACACATCAGGCCTTCGGTAACATCCCGTTTGTTGAGTCGGTAGAACGTCACTCAAAGTCGATCCCCACCGTCATGGCAACGTGTACATTATTCATGGGAAGTTAGCTGGATGCCGTAGCAATGGTTATACTACTATGTCCATGTGTTCCTTGTTGTGTTAGGAGCAAACTTTGAGGAAAATATCGTCTTTAGTCCACTATCACACGCAACATTTAGACAAAAAAGTGTTCCTCACAAACCTTTGTCGTCTGCTTGACGACAGGATTCTGGGTAATAGTATGGCGGCGGGAAAATACACGTGCCGTAGGTTGTAGCAACAAAGAGGAGTTTTGACGATTGATCACACTTAGCATCCAGTTACGTATACAGGTTAGCAAAAGAGATTGTAATAAGTTGTCTTGTAAATAATTGTGTTTAGCAGGCAGGAGATGTGACATTTGCCTTATAAACCAGCGAACAACCGTGCAGTGTGGTTCTCCCACGAAGCCCCCAGACTCTGTCAATAAGGGACGGAGAGTTTTTGACGTCGCCAACTTCTAATGCATGGTTATCGAAGCTTTTCAGACAGTGTTCTGAATACGTTAGTCTGTCAAGTTTGCATTTCTAGCGGTATTACTGATGTTGCATCTAGCAAATATCCCTAAATACCCCGTTTTCGAAAAATCCCGACTTTAAGTACCCCACGAATTTATGTTACCCAACGTTACACATCATCAAGAACAGTTTAATGTTGACAGTCTAAGGTGTTTCATTGCATATGAATACCCAGTGTAGTTCCTGGCCATGATGGTATAACAAGCTGTTTTCTGCATTTGTTCTAGCAAGGACATTATATAATGTCCTTGGTTCTTGTTAATTGAGCTGTATACACAAGGTGCTTCAGCGCATATGAATACCCAGTGTAGTTGCTTCAGATGATGGTGCAACAAGCTCTTTTCTGCATTTGTTGTAGTTAGTCTATTAAGATGCATACACATCTACAAAGACATATTTACTGTTGAATCGAGGTTTTATATTATATATAAAACCTCATTGGGTTAAAAGACCTGTTGTTCATGATATCATATGTTGTCGCCGAAATTCTTGCTTAACAAGATTTATGATCTCAAAATTTGAAAATTTAGGAATCTTGTTTTTTTTGCCTGCCTTGTTTTTTTCGCCCTATCTCATTAGTTTTGGAATCTGCGGAGGATGTCATCCACAAAATTTACTTGCTGTGGCCTAATGATAACACAAGCAATGAAAAACGAAACTGAGCACATAGAAGACGCCACTAAACCAGAAAGACGCAGAAAAGCAGGACACATACATGTATCTATCTGCTCGAAGATCTATATTTTCAGTCTCTTTGCTTGTCTTTGAAGATGCCTTACCTGTAGAGATGGATGCTGTAACAACACCGTTGGTCCTCACAGATAGGGTCGGGTCGAATGGCATCGTCATCTGGTGGGAGGACATCTTTGACGTTGATGTAAAAGTCGTTTTGACAAAAGCCGTTGTGGTAGAAGTCGCATTCGTAGCATTTTGGGTCAGCATCGGCGCTAGGTCCGTGCTTGGAGTAGAACCTACAAATCGTACAATCACCTCATAAACATAAATCTAGCCAAGTTCAGAATTAACAGGTGGGACGAGGAAAAATATCTATAGCAAATTGAACAATGAGATAAAAAGAAGCAAACATAATGCGTACGTTAAAATAAAGGCGTGCAGTTCTATCCGTGCTTCAAACCAAAAGTCAAAGGAAATATCGATAAAGTGATAGGTGGTTGAAAAGAGAGGGGAAAGCGTCCCCTGGTCATTGTAGTGATTTGTTTTTGTGTGTGATATCTTCCCTTCAAGTCGCTTACCCCATCCCACCAACTTTTATAATCATATTAACTGATCATGAGTTTACCCTCTGAGCTGTAGAAGGCTGGTGAGCGTGTGGCACCTCGTGTGTTGTTTATAGTTCCTATCTGTAATGGAATGATATTTCTGTTTTACGATTGTTGTTTCTCTTGTGATAACCAGCCGGGCTAATTGATAGGTGCACCGGTGGTTTACAACTGGACCAAGCGTGGTCAGCTGTTCATGAAATGATATCTATCAGTTATCTAGTGTACGGTAATACCTGATTAAGCGCTGCTCAACTTAAGCCCCCCCCACCCCCACTGGACCCGCGGCACGCTGGCGTCGCTGCGTCCTAAACGGGATTTGTGTTACGCTTTACTTTATAATGGGAATATCATTCAAAACCTATAAGTATGACCGAAAAGACAACAAAACACAAAGCCTAAAAAGATTCGTTTTTTCTTGTCGATTAAATTCGTTGAGTGCTTTGTCAATTCGATCGACCGCAGCGACGCCAGCAGCGTGCCGCGGGTCCAGTGAGAGGGGGGCTTTAGGTACTAGGCGTCCTCCCAATACAGAAGGGAGCTCTCAAAATGAAACGCACAGTGGAACAAATCAAAGAAAGTTTCATTGAGTCCATGGTTCATCATTGTGGCAACTGTACTGCACATGCGCATGTAGGTATGGACAATCAACTTGACATATAACATTGAATATCACGCTTAAGTAAAAAAGGGCCCTTGATGTAATACATTCAGAAGAGTCAAAGAAGTATATTACGTTCATGACAACAAACATAAAAGACATAGGCTTGCCGTTTGAGCATCCTGCTTGTCGTTTAAATTCAAGCCAGCGATGATCCCGCTGAAGACCAATAACGCCAGGACGACAAATGTTCTTACAGTAACACCCACTCGTCGACTTGAATACTCTGATAGAACAAATGACGTAAAAATATCAAAACAAGAAAGAAGAGACGGCTCTTTTGAAATAGAATTAGTCATTAAGATTTACAGAAGAAGAAGAACTTTATTGCGCGACAATTGTAGCTGGTACAATGTATGGCAACTTACATACATGAGAATTGAGCTATTGCTAATTGTTGACAAATATAGAGAACTAATCTAATCTATGGCTAACAGTAAAAATAATCTATAGAATAATGTACATGCTAACGCTCTAAAATACAATATGTTGCTAACAGTATGCTGTGTCAGGAATGTATGATATTGTCTCGTTTTTGCACACAGTTATGTACAAATTTGCCTACATAGGCGGATATATGAACAGGGCATGATAGTATCATGTTACAGTACAACTACAATTATTTCTCAATTTAATCTGTTAATGTGGAAACAATGAAAAGTCAGAAAGCCAATTAAGCCAGGAAGGAAACCTTAATGCAAGAATACTTTGAACTAGGGAAAACAAAGGAAATCGGTGTAGCAGATACATGGGAAATGTCTTCATTTTAATCTATTGCATGCTAGACTTACGTGTTACTTATAGTCAAGCAGAATACCAAATCTTTAGGTACATGTATCAGAAAGAGAGCAATGCCTTGAAATGAGAAAAGCACTTACCAATAGCTGCTTGTTGAGGAACGTTTGGCATGTGCATCGCGTTTGGGATGAGGACGTTTGGAATGGAACTCGGGTCTTGATGAGGAAGTGTCCTCCAGTGGTGGTGTCGAATTCTCCGTACGTCACTGTCGTTTGGGACAGAGGCTGATGTGTCAGCATCATTCATGGGCGTGGCACGTCGTGTTACATCAGTCATGTCACATTGGCACATGTAGGCGACAACATATGGCGTGATATCAACGTCACCAGATGCAGTATGGTATGACCTTCTGTTGCCATCTGCATCATCAATTTCATGGGATATTTCATCCTCATCATCTTCCTGATGTCTGACAGCGTATGGCGTACCGCCACGATGATTCTCATCATGTGTCTGATATCTGACAGCGTATGGCTTGATGTAAAGATCGTTGTTAGCAGGTCTGGAGGTGGATTTAGGACACACAGACGGAACAGTGTTTACTTCTACAGTGGCATCACGAGTTATATAATCTATGTCTTTGTTATCCGCTTCAGCATCACTTGTGAGTTCGTTATTGTCACCGTCATGGTGTGTAGCTGTCAACGGTTCGATGCTTGAAGTGCCATCGCTGTTAGTCGGCCTGTGTGTGGCTTCAGAGCAGAGCTCGTTCATCTTTTCTTGGTTGCCGGCGTTCTGCGGGTATTCGATATCAGTGCCGGTGGCGTTTGGCGCGTACGTCGGATTTGGGCTAGTGTCATTTTGCGAGTACATCAAATCAGGGTTTAGGGTGTCCCGGTCACACTTCGGACTTCGGGAAAGTGCACCCGAAGAATGTCGAATGTCATGCATGTTGCTGTCATCCCCAACAAAGTCTGACATGCCAGCATTGTTTCCGGATCCGTCACTTCCGTCCTCAGCTGTGACTTCATTCGCCGCAGACAGGTCGGGATAATGATCGCCGTCGGTATTTTCATGACAGCTACTAGTATTAGGGATGGAGCGATCGCCATGCCTGTCACCTGGCCAGAGGGTACAGTCAGTACTTACACTTGCTTGCTTCATATTGGTTTGGAGAGGATCGCCCTTCAGTCGTCTGGATGTGACGTCGGAGGAGAGTTTTTCAGCCATTGTTTCAGCAGGTCTTGGCGATATGGCGGTTGTGTGTCGTTCTGATACAGAGGTGCGATTTCTCCGGGCTATATAGCAGCACGCTTGTTACATCAAACAGACTGCCACAGCGCGCGTTAGCCGATGTTGGTAATCCTGACATTTCACTGGGCTCAGTTTGCTTCTGAAGACAACTGAGTTTGAGGATTGATATGGATCAGACTCCACAGTGAATTTGTCTGTTACTGATTGCATTTTCACATCAATAAGCGTGGTTAAAGGTCTTTCTATTTCAAAGTTTAGATCTAAACACTACATTCAGTACCGAAAAGCCCCCGGGATATCGGTGTAAGTCCCTAAAGCTTAGCAAAGCACATCTAAACCGGTGATTGTCTAGATTCTGTTCGAAACTTTGCCTCTGGCGCACTAAAGTTTGCGAAAGCGAATGTAAAGGTTTCATTCTACCAACTTATTTGGTCTTATGCTATGGATTTATGCACTGATATATTGGTAATATCATCTGGCAAGGAATTAAGGGTTAATGACCTCATAACGCCTGGCCATGTGCTATAACCACCGAATAAAACCACCGAGTGAGCGACCCATATAGAAGTAGACAATTCCTTTATGATGCATAGATCCCTTATACTATTAAGAATACATTTCAGAATTTACATTTGTCCTTTTTGAACAGAATATGATAGATTTCATTGAAAATTTCCACAGATAATATTTAATAACTTTGCAATCTTGGCATGTCAACTCTTTCTCAAATCTATTATCATCATTCCTCCCTGCTGGGTGTCATTCTGATTGGTCAATGCTGTGGGCGGCTCCACTTACAGTTCCGCCCGTTTAGATTTGACTTGGTTTATTCTTTTTTGTCCTATGCTTACAAAAGATGTGATTTATTCTAAGATAGCAAACATTTTTGGGAACAAATAAACATCATACGAATGTTAACAAAAATATAACCTCCCCCTCGACATGATGGAACGGTCGAACGGGTGTGTTATTGTGTCATAACACATCGGCAATGGAGGCTTCTGATTGGTCGACGCCATCTGGCTATGTGATAATAATGTCTATGGTGTTCGAAAACGCAGTAACCACCACCAACTGTCCATCCGGTCCACAAGCAAGTGTACTGGTTGTACGGGGGGGGGGGGGGGGGGGTACTGGCGGCCGTGCCAACAAATTCCCCGCGGCTGGTGTACATGTCTATTCTTTTATTTTTCATGTTGGACACAAAGATGTGACCCGAACTTCGGGTCTGATCAGTTCACCTTGTCCTGCGTCCGTAAAAAGGATGTTTCCTTCATTACTGAATGTGACGTCATCGCTTCGTACTCCACGAACCCGACTGGAATATGTTGCATAATGAGCCAACGGGTAGAAACTCGAAAACAGTGTTAGGTTTCACGGCCACAGCGATGTTGTTGATATTTGGTGCCGTTCTCTGCAATGGCCGTCGTGTCAGCGGAGGACTTAATGTAGATTTTGCATATTAAAAGTACTATAACGTTTCGTGTTGAGTTTAGTACGTGGAACTGTTAGAACAAGTATGTATACGTGTCATATGAGGAAGAGTCTTTTACTATCATTATGTAAAACAGTCTCTGGTGTCTTGGTCTCATTGAAGAAGTTTTCTATTCGGGTTTATTTGAGTCTGCCCGATGTAAAACATACTCCAACGGTCCAACCAGAGTTCCACGACTTCATACCTTCGCTGAATGATATTAAAATTACATGGTCGGCTCTGTGTGGCAGGGACTAATGAAACTCTCTGAAGTAGCCTATCCGTTCTCAGTCACTGATAAAAGATAGTAGATTCTACCTGAAACATTTGACTCTTTGGAGAATTTTGATACTAGTAACCAGTTGCTTGATTTAGTTGATTTTCTACTATGTAATGTTCTACCTGGATGTCTAACCTTCATTGACGTATCCTCTTGTTAATGCATTTTTGCTCACAATTAGAAAAATGATTTTTAAAAACGGTTCTGCTGCAGTACCAAGGTCACATACCAGGGGGCCCAAAATCGACACCTATCTACATACCAAATATCATCATAATCCATCCAGAGGTGCTTGAGTTATGCCGACTACAAAAATCCGGAAACACAAGGAGACAAACAGACCCAAAACAACATCTCCTTTTTTCATGGAGATAATTAAAAAACTGCATCATGCAATTTGTCAATCTTGTTGTACCTATGTATAGGTGCACGGGGACAACTGACCTTTGACATGGCGCCTCCCGTCCAATGGGCGGCTGTTGGTACAGACTACACCCTCCAGTGTCTGGCGAGCATCCCGGGGGACTATGCTGTCAACGTCTACTTCAAGGAAGGACTCCTCATCGACACTGAAGGTGCGCATGCGCCTCTTTTAGCGGGTAGTTCACGGGACTGCGCCAAATTTCGAAAGCAATTCGCAAAGTGGCGCATACCGGCGCCAATCGGCGCGAATTTGCCACCTGAAATTGCGATTTTTCAGTCTAGAAAAAAATAGAAATTGACAAAATGGTGCAAAGTGGCACAATCAATTTTTTTTATAAATCTGAATTAGTGTATAATGTTTTTTTTACTAAAAGTGGCAAAACTGCGATTTCTAATAAAGTCATCTTGTATCTAATTTGGAGCCGAAGCTGCGTATGTGACATTTAGGGCACGGCAATTTTGTTTGTTACTTAACACGTGCGTCGTAAAGTCGCAATTTTGCCGCATTCAAGTGAGACAACCTCTTTTACTCGGCCTTTCTATACAATATAGATTAAAATCGCCAGGTGTCTCACTATAACTACCTCACTTCAGTATCTAGTGCTACTTGACTATGTCTAACATATAGTTCAGCATAGTGTGTAGTCGTAACGGGAAACTAGCCTAATATCCTCCGCCTAATGATTCCACTTGACATTTTTTTTTATAATCCACAGTGGATCGGTACCGGATAGTTGAGGAAGGTCTTACCATTCTGGATGTGGGGAGGGGGGACGGAGGGAACTACACATGCGCGTCCCAAGGAGCCATCGACTTCACCATACAGGGGCAAACCTTCATTCAACTCATCGTGACAGGTACATTATGTTTGTTTGTTTGTTTGTTTGTTTGTTTGTTTGTTAAAGAATCAATCATCGTCCCCAGAGTGAAATGTTTATTACTCCGTGAACGAAGGTACTGCTTTAGTTGTGCCTGTCCCTGTTTATTTGTCAGTGTTTCCATGATATGTATTTGACATTTGCCACGTTCGCCACAGAGTGGCAGGAAGTGAAGGTCAGTGTTGCCAGAGTGACCGTGAGGAAGTGAACTTCAGAGTGCCAAAATGTAGTATTTTTTGTTCGACCTTTTGGGGAAAACTGATCCTATCTCTCTACTCCCCAGACATTCCAGGTCATGGGGTCAGTGGAAGAGTTTACTAGTTTAAAATGGTCTTCTTTGTTTTTTTGCGTTTTGTCGCCTTCGCGACAAAACGCAATAAGATGGCTCTTACCTTGCTTGCAGTCCTGCCGCGCCGTCCTGCTGAATGGTACTTGGTTCAACACTGCGTCACACACAATAAGACCTTATATGGCAAGAACGTCCTAAATTCTTGTATAGCCGTTGCCTTATATGGCAAGGGAGCAAGAAAAGTCAGGCAGGCTTGATTTGCATGACACATAGGATCTTAGGAGGGCGACCGCATGTAACTGCTACAACTGTTCGGAAATATCATTGCATTGTGGTTTCGGACTTTGATATCCTGAAAGATGACCATATTGCATCTATACCACAAGATTGCAGAAGAAAAAAAAATGATTTCGTCAAGAAAACGACCAAAAATCGACATAAATGATACCATGTAGTGAGTTTAAAGCATTATGTACACTGGCAAATGGAACATACTACAACGTAGCTCAACTGGATAGCGTCGTAGTGCTTCGGATCCGGAGGATCCGGGATCCAGTCCGAGGAAGGATTTTTTTTCTTTTTAGATATTAAATAGCAAAAATATATATTAATATTATATTAATCTATCAATACCATATTCATGAATATCATATTTTTATTTTTTTATTAATAAATAAATAAATATTTCATTTTTGCTATTTTTAGATATTCATTTAATATATACAAGGCCTTTGTCTCATGAACAGGACTTCATAGATTCCAAACCCGGCATTCGAATTTTTCTGTTTATTGTAATGGAAAATACCAAGCAGCGGCTCCTATGCGCGGTAAGATGATTCTTGCAAAACACTCGCCACTTAACTTCTATTCCCGATGTAAACAGAAGCTCTTGATGTTGTTTGCAAAACAGCGATCCTTTGTTACAGTAGCAAATGCTCCATTGTTCAGTATCGACTTCATTCAGACAACACGGACGTGGAAAGTGACGCCGCTCGGCACAAAAATATGGGAATTTTCATGAATTTTAGCAAAATTATCCAGGAAAATAAGGAATAAATGTTGCAAATGCGGAAACCAGAATAATAAGGATGAGGTAGCTGTTAATTGGTTTGAACACTTGTTTGACATTTGGTAGTCATTTTAGATAGACCCTTAGCTGTTATTAACTTCTATTTCACTTAATTACCATAGTGCTGATGATTCAATGGTGCTTTTTCAAATTGTATGTTTTATTTAACGCTATGTACATAATTACATTGATAGCTTTTATAATGAGCCTATTGTACATTTTAGAAATAATTACAAGTTGTAGGCCAAGACCAGCTTTTTCAAAAGCACTTAAGTTAAGTGCCGTAACTTCAAAATTGCTTTCCCCAATCTGCCTTTCTCTATTAAAACAGTACTCCTTTCCCAAAATGACAATTTTTCTTATAGACTCAACAGCCCTTGAGTGACTTTCTCTGGCAGATTTTACTTCAAGAAAAGGGAAAAGACAATTCACACTCATAAACGTAGCCAAAACGCCAGCTTTTTTGAAAAGCACTTGTTTTTGTTGTTGTCGTCTATCGTGTTAGGCCCACCATCAGCACCAGAGGTTCTAAGATTCTCTTCAGTCGGCACGGACTCTCTTGACGTGGAGGTGTCAGCTCCGGAGGATGACGGTGGATCGCCCATCACTGATTACGTCATCCAAATCCGCCAATCAGAGCAGGAGGTCGAATGGCGGGAGTTCGTCAGCCAGACTGGTATGGTCAGACATATAACCTCCATGGTCAGACTCTGGCCATATTTGCAAACTCGTTTAGGGGACTGTGCAAGGAGAACCCTAGGCCACTCGAGTAGCGTTTTTTATCAGGAAACCTCCGCTCCCAAAGTCAAGTCGACTACGAAAACTAGTGTGTAAACCGGGCCTTTGACACAAGATTGGCGAACATTGTCACATTAATATTTTGCATGCAGTTCTAAAACTAAAAACGTGGGGGCGCGATTATTTGCTCCCCATGATTGAAGCGCACTTCTGGGTACACGGACTGAAATACACTTCAACTATTGACGTGGTAACATTCGTCGTTGGTCGCTGTACGGTTCTGCTGCTGTAGAATTTTCAAGCAGGCTGTGACGGAACCAATTGCAACCGCCGGAAATTATCCAAGACAGCCTCTTTCTGTATCAAGACAGCAGAATTATGACTACGCCACATGTACGACTATCACAAGAATTAGTTTGCGACCGTACGACGATCGTGCGACGAATGCGTTCGCGCCCAGAGTATCACAGTGCTCTGCAGGTATACCGAGTCCCCAAAATCACTTTGCATTATGATACAATTTGAACGCGTTGTGATGTTCTGTCAACCATCCAGCCTATTTCCTACCACTGATGGACATTTTGTGTGTTTTTGATACAAGATAAACCAATGATATATTCCGAATTTTCTGAAGCATACCGAATCTTCTGATTTAAAATCTCATATGTGTTTTACACCGTTTATCGGGAAGACGAAGAGCCTGTACGGGAAATTAAGGAAATGGAGTGTCAAGAAAATTATTATTGATTAATATCTAATAGATGCTAAACTCTACAATCAACATATAATGGTCCTATCAATATATGTCGTCTCGGGAATTCTTTTGTTGCACAAATTGTCCCATTGATAACGCTGCTATTACAGGAAATATCGGTTTGGCAAAAGCCTAATAGTAAGTTTACGGCAATCAGGAACTGGAGTATAAAGGCTTTGTCATGACTTCTTTTCAAATACGGATGAATGAGTATTGGTTTTCTGTGAGGTTTCCGGATTTACGCCGTTGGGAACATCTATCTATCTGCCGCTACGAGGGCGATCAATAAGTTCTGGGCCTCACCAAGAATAAGGTGCACAACTCTGAGGTCGGGACATAATTATAAAGAATGCAGCCCTTTTATATGAATGTCTATGAAAATTCAAATCGTCATGATCATTACTTTGCACGAGACACATAGCAACGTTAGGTAAGAGAGAGAAGAAAAAAACATGGACAATTGAGCTGCGACCTGAGGTGTGCTGGCCAACTTGCTCTGATGAAAGTCAGATACCCACTTCTTTCTAGTTAGAAAACGAAGGAAATCCTCATCAACTTTGTGACATTTTGTCTTCGAAACATTCATTACATTAGAAAATTACACAGCTCTGATCCCTTGTTTTTCTCGCCACTTACCTTCTGATTTTCAAAATGACGCCGACTGGAAAATAACGACCACATTGAAATTTGGTGCATTTTGATAAAAGACTTCTATACTATACACTTATGCCCTGAAATTTGAGATGTGCAGCTTAGTTCTTGGCGATGCCCAGAACTTATTAATGATAATCATTAATCACCACCTCCCGTTGTGGAATAGATACTACAATAAATCTCTGTTTCCATTATTGACAGCTGGACCAGTAGAGATAACGGGTTTGCTGGCGGCGACCACGTATGAGTTGCGTGTGGCTGCGGTCAATGCCGACAACGGACAGGGACCGTTCTCAGCGCTGGAGACGATTACAACACTGGGTAAGCAGACAAGGGGAGGGACCCCCAAATGTACTTTCCAATGCAACACATGGTTAAGCCATCAAAAACAGTCACTTTAAAACACACGTATCTACATTTCAAACCTCAAATCTTTACCACCCCTGCAAAGCTGGATTTGTCAGGTTGCTTTAGGTAAAAAAAGCAGGAGGTCAACTCCTGCATTTTAACGAGCTAAAGCCAGAAGTTTCAGATGAGACCAGGATTTCACCCCCCCCCCATCCTAATATACCAGTCCAACCAGAAGAGAAGGGTTCAGAGGTCAATCCGAGATCAAAACATGCCAAAGATCACCTATATTGGCCAGATTTTTCAAATACACATTCGTCTGTCCTCCCTAGCAGAAAACTGGACCATTCTGAGCAAAATTTGCCCAGGAAAAAAAATATTTAAAAAAAAAGTAAGCAACTCATTAGCTGGTCCCTCCCCACAATAGCAGTATGCATGGCGTTCTAGATTATTTACCTCCGTGTACGGAGGTCTTGTTTTCGGTGTGTCTAGATGTTTGTGTTCTTGTGTGTTCGTAGTTACTTCAACACACTGTCAGTAGAGTGGCAGAAGGTGAGTGGGTTGATGGTGTCGCCGTAAAAGTAAGAATTTTTAGGGAGTGACAGGAAGGAGAGTTCAGAGGTGGTAGAACTAGTCGTTTAGCACACATGACAGACAATCCAGGTCATGGGGTCAATGGAAGAGGCTACTAGTTTACAGTGAGGTATTGTTTTTGGTTTGTCTGTCTGTGTTTTCGCAGTTACCTATTTTCCATATGCTAATCAAGCTCACCGTAGAGTGACATATGTAATATGGACATATATAATGTTAATCAAAATCTTATTTGCATAACATCTTATTTGCATCAAACAAGGGACACCCGGCTTTACGTCCCATCCGAGAGGATGTCTCGAACCGAAGCTAGGTACTCATTTCCAACTTAGTCAGAGTAAGGAAACTATGCAGGACTTGGTCAGAGTTAGCAACTTTGTGTAAAGTACCTTTTACTTTTCCAAAGCAGGGGTTAGAACCCAGAACCTTTAGATTCCACAAGACCACCTTGCCCCCTTTCACTGGACCCGCGGCACGCTGGCGGCGTCGCTGCGTCCTAAACTGGATTTGTGTTACCATTGACTTTACAATGGGAATATCATTCAAAACGTACAAGCATGACCAAAAGGACCATAAAACACACAAAGCTTAAAATGATGCGTTTTTGTCGATGAAATTCGTTGAGTGCTTTGTCAATTCGATCGGCCGCAGCGACGCCGCCAGCGTGTCGCGGGTCCAGTGAGAGGGGGGCATAAGGATTCTGACCTCAGTGCATATTTTTCTACCCGACAGATGACGTGACCAGGGCTCCCTTGGAATCATCTACTGTTGTCAACGCTTCTGCCATGGTTCCAACCGCCGACACCTACAACACGCCTCCACCGCCTGACTCGCCCATGCCCGTGGTGTGGATAGTAGTTCCCACACTGGTGGCTGTGACGTTGGCAGTGACCGGGCTGGTTGCGTTTGGCGTACACAAGAACGTCATACACGTCAGGCCGGGACACAAAGTCACAGACATAGAGAGAAGTGCGTAGAAGCAAGGTTAACCTCCTCGGTAGAAGCATTCATTATCTCCATGGTAGAAGTGTGCGAAACAAACTGGATTTATTTAGCTCGGAAACCATACCCTCGGTGGCTCCCCGATATCTCTACGGCGTTGGGAGTGACCCCCGCCCGCCCAGACAGATTAGCCCGCTCGGGGTGTCGAAAGTAGGGTGGCAGCGGAAGTAGAAAGGTAGCTAAGTAGACAGGCTATCAGAAACGGTTCAATAAAGCAGACTTGGCCCGGTGAAACACCCCTAAGCCGACCCCTAGAGACTGGGACCAGGCTAGATTTATTGGACACTGAAGAAGAACGTTGAGACCACCAGAAGATGTCATCCAGTACAGTAAAGCCCCCGTCACACATGAAACAAAGAAGCGAGTAGAACAGTCTCCTGGCCCCCGGGATTCGAACCCGCGCCGAAACCGGCCTGCCAGATCACAGGCGTCACGCCATAACCACTAGGCTAAAAGGCTAAAAGGTCTAGACCAGTTAGATTGGTCAGTTGAACCCCACTGTTACACACATGTAGTCGACCATGGGATCCCGGTTGGCCGACTATACATTTTGAAAAATCAAAGTTATGTTCTGCTTGGGTGCGACCAGCGGAGCAAACTGGAGTTAGAATACGAGGATAGATTCAAGTCTACTCCCAACCCTGCGCCGATTTTGGTTGGGGAACGGTCGGGAGCAAAGTCGTGGGAAGGTCCTGAATGTGTGACAGGGATTTAACAGTCGACATGAAAGGAATTATGTTACTAGCAGGCATATCTTCGAAATATGATGCCAATATCTGTCTGAGAAATTTGTTCATCAGTTTTCAACTATGTACATTTGACCAAGTTTTAGAATGCAACGAAGTGGTGTAAAGTCAGAAAGTTGTATACACGTCTGCCACGAGATGTTTTTCTTGCCTTTGAAGAAGTCGAGGTTGTTGTAGATACTAGTGCTTAAGTTGTTTTCAAGTAAGGTACACTGTTAGGACTAGCGGTCACGCACCCTTCGTAAACGCACTGAGAAAACCGCGCTCTCTGGTAACTCCCTTGTTTTTCAATATATCTGTTTCAGTTTACCAAATGTCACATCGTTTGAAGATGGTATAGACTATATACTAATATAGTAATAAGGGGTCCAATGAGAGGCGGGCTTTAATAGAGTTGTTGTTTTCGTTTTGTTTTTCAATGTATCTGAATTTACCAAATATCACATTGTTTGAAGATAGTATAGACTATATACTAATATAGTAATAAGGGGTCCAATGAGAGGCGGGCTTTAATAGAGTTGTTGTTTTCGTTTTGTTTTTCAATATATCTGAATTTACCAAATGTCACATTGTTTGAAGATAGTATAGACTATATACTAATATAGTAATAAGGGGTCCAATGAGAGGCGGGCTTTAATAGAGTTGTTGTTTTCGTTTTGTCAGTAAACGTTTGTGATAAGTTTTAGTGACTTCTTTAAATAGCTATTTTCTTTATATCAGAATTAAATATCGTGTTTTGCCGGGTGCATTCTTTTGTTGTTTGTCTTGTGTTGGTGATACTTGCAGAGTTTGGTAGATATAGACACATTTGCCAAATAAAAGTAAATTCATAACGAGTCATCGAGTTAGGTCATGATAAGTCATGCTTAAGTCATGCGTTGCTTTAAAGTTGTTGATAATAGAAAGTACTTAAACATTTCGCATAAATCCCTTGAACATTAGTCATAAGAAAATAAGTAACTATTGTGTATCAGTCAAGGCGTAGTCCTCCACATTTCAAGTGCCCTGAAACCCAAAACAATAGGAATCTCTTCATAACTAATTGTTAAAAGTTAGTTAAAATCCTCCCACACCATAAGGTGTATAGCGCGGTGCCTATCCCCGTTTCATAGCCCTGGGCCACACTGTGGTGCAATCACTGCAGCAGGGGGCTAGTCCACTGGCAGTGGAGTGTGTTTAACTTCCATACTGTTTTATAAGTATGTACCATTTTTATAAAGTCTTTGGTATGACTCAATGCTCCTCTTGTCTAGAGGTGTCCTACCCGGGAGTTCAACTCGGGCCTTCTTGTTCCAAGTAATCAAAACCAGATGTGGTAAGTAACAGAAGCGCAGACAACTACACCACAGGGACACCCCCTTTGATAACTCTCATCCGGAAACTTGGCTACAACCTTTGACAACTTGACACACCAAAGCAACTGTTTTGTAGCCTCCTTCGCGGACTTCTTGGAGGGACTTGGGTCAGGTTCCCGGCTAATGCCGGGCGGGGGAGACAGTTTCGCCACGGCCACATATATGAAAATTGCGAATCAGCGCTCCCAAGAAAAAACCGCCGGCGCTCGAAGAAGTCTGCGAAGGAGGCTAGCCGTTTCTCGTCATTTGTTCAAAGACGCTGAATCATGTTTATGAGGTGGTACTTCAGCACGCGCTACCGCAAATTCCTCCTCCATGTTGTCACAGTACAGGATCAAAGCAGCTTTGTTGTTTCTGGTGCATGAAAATTGTTATTCTACAACCGTTTGTCACATTTTAGTGTTTGTTTTGCACTGGACACTCGAAGAACCATCTAAGTGTCCCTAATCTCGTAAATAATCTGAAGTAGCTGTTTACTTCGTTCCGATGCGGTCACAAGAACGAAGGAACGACGGGCTACAGTGGCCGATTTAACGGACTAATCTAACATGTTAGATTTACGTTATTTTCCTTTGTTTAACTTCCACTGAAACCACCCTTTCACTAAAAACTTAAACGGCAATCTGATACGCCGATGGGATAACCTAACATTTAAGCCAAACTCCTAAGAATGTAGCGGCCATTTGTATTGTTTTCTATCCATGGCAACGGCGTTTCGTGGTTATACTTATAGGAAAGTGAGAGGGTAAAGCGATAGGGCTTCTTCCCATGCAAAAGGAGGAAGAAAGTTCTAGAATTGCTCCTTTAGATGTGCTCAATTCGTGAGAAGTAGTGTTGAAGGATCCTCGGGTGGAGAGGAATCCAGGTGAGACATGGGAGACAGGTGAGACCGGCCTCACCGTGGCCTGGTAACCGCCCCATACAGTTGCCCGCCCGCCCAGTTTTAGATGTACGCCGTTGGGAATTTTCACGGGCTTGGTTTCAATTTATAGATGCTTTTTGAAGCAACAAAAATTACAGCGACATTCGTACGGTCAGCTAAAAACTACAAAATAGAAATACAAAAATAAGTTGTCAAATCGAAAGATATAATCGAATCTTCTTAATATGGTATGGAGTCTCTTGAAATCTGTTGCAAAGAATAGTGTATAACTTTCTACTTAAGACATCATATCTAGACCAGTCCATGGCAAGATGGAATTCATTTTTAATTTGTTTTGGATAAAATGGACAAAAGATTTAGTCAGGGGATATATTGTGATATCTGCCTGTTTCCATGTTTAATTTATTGACTGCCGATTCTTATATGTGTTTCAATTACTTCTCTACTGAAGGGACGACAGTGAGACTGAGTAGAACCATAGGCTGTCAGAAGAGTGCCCAAACCTATAACTAGGAAGACTTGTTCGTTCGTCCGTCCGTCCGTTCGTTCATTCGTTCAGTGGCATAGGGCAACAAAGTGTCCTGGCTGTTTCAGTAGGAGGATATTTTTACAGGGAGGGGTGCTAGCCTTAACGAGCTTGAGGCACTTCCTCGAACATGGGTCCCCCAGTTTACGTCCCTAAAGCCGGCGTCACAATTCATACGAGCGTCGGCCGATTTTGTAGATCGCCCGAAGCTCGCCGGATTTCAAAATCGCCCGAGCGTCGACCGTATTTTCCAATGAAAATCTCGGGCGACATCCGTCGAACACTAAAAACTAAAAATCCCCCATGAGATGGTACCATCTCTTCGACATGGACGAAGTCAAAATCGACTAACCTGGTAAAAGGCCAATATTTGGATCAACTTTTATTTCTAAAAATCGCCCGAAGCCCGCGTAATCGACAGGATGTCGGCCGTACTTCGGCCGAAAATACCCATTTGGAGCTCGCCGACATGTCGGCCGAGCTGAATTTTTGATTTGTGACGGGGGTTTAACAAAAGACGGTGCAGCCGTCCCCAACCGAGATGCCCTTCCCAGGATTGAATCATAGTGACCCAAGTTACCAACTAATTAGAACCAATAGCTCCACTACGAGTTACAGGCTGCTGAGCCAGTTGAGCCACATGAACTCGGTAAAACAACCCTCATGCCGGCCCGGAAAGTGGTTACCAGGCTAGCCCGCGGTACAGTCACGCGTTAGTCATGCATATATGAGAGGACGTAAACAAGTCGTGGGCGCTCTACCTGTGAACACCACACCGTGACCCGTGTGATTGTAACAGCGTCATTCTCCCATCCCGGGGGCACGCACTTGAAACGGAACAGCCCACGATTACTTACCTGGTTCGCGTCTCCGCGATTCGCTACACACTTCAAGACACAAGTAAACTCTATCCGTAGGATACTCGCCATACATGTATGATAAGATAATATCCACCATTGATCAGACATATTGTGTAGACTTTCCAACATGGCGTCGTTATGATTTGATATCAAAGCCATACACTTTTATGAAAACAAATTTAAAGCTTGCCAAAAAAGGAAATATCTATATCCACAAATTCTCAGCGCTAAGGTGACGATAAACAATATCTGAAATAGCCCGGCCGGCCCTCTAAGACACACTGGACTATAATAAGCGTTCTTAGGGCCACGGGGTAACAGTTTGCACATAGATTTTGTAAGAACAAACAGTTTGAAGGCGAAGGACAGAATCGCGCGACAGAGATGGCTGGGAAAACTACTCTGTGTTCGTTAACTGTCGCTTGTTCACTGCTGCTTTTAACAGGTAAGTTACAATTAGATTTCTTTTCTTAATTTCCTCTCGTATTTTTCTAAGTTGTATTCCGTTTGTGTAGACGTTGAAAATGTCGAGTTCAAAATTTTCTTTTGGTAAACAGACGCCGTGTATTGTAGGTTGTAAGACAGTATTGTGTTAAGAGAATGTATGATCAAACATATGCCGAGAATCATCGGTTCTCATTCGATCGTTCCTCGTGTTTTAAGTTAATCACATGGAAGTGAAGATTAAACTATTGCGGTATAGGCAGTCGTCAGTTTCAGATAAACTGATAGAAATCCAACCAGATGTACATGAATACTGATATACTGTGATGCGGAGCAGACGATTAAAACGTCTCTAAATTGTTCAGAGGGTTTCATTTAGGAGCTAAACAAGTAAAATTACAATGTACTCATAGGTAATGTTCCGTGTGGTAAAGCGCTCTCACTGGATCCGTGGCACTTAATTTGTGTTACCCTTGATCTATTATGGGAATATTATTCAAAACGTACAAGTATGACCAAGAAGACAACAAAACACACAAAGCTTAAATTAAAAAGATTCGTTTTTGTCGATGAAATTCGGTGTGTGCTTTGTGCCGCGGGTCCAGTGAGAGGAGTGCTTAACACGCACGTTGAGTGCGCGTTTGAAATAAAAAACGATTCTTTCAGTCTAAGCGTTAATGTTTTATAAACGGGATCTTTGCCGGTCGTTTCAGAAAGGAAAAAACTAAAACATAAGATATCATTTCTAATAATCATCATTATCGCACCATTTAGTGCAGGATTAACTTCATGTTCTACTTCAAGTCTTGTAAGAAATGTTAAAAAGAAAAAAAATGAAGCACATTGTACATAATCCCCTGAAGCTTCCAAGAAGGAAGCACCCACCTTTTTCCCCACGCAGAAATATGATATCAAAAAGATATGACGTAGCGGATGCTTATTGAAAGGAAATATGCTGGACAGCTGTGAGATACTGTAAATGCAGAAATGTTCGCGGTGGTTTTATGTCCACGGTTCACGCGGTGAACGTTTAGCGCGAACTTAAAACCACCGCGAAACTTTTTGCCAACCTATGACTGTAGCACTACTATTGTTTCTAACGCGAACTTAAAACCACCGCGAACACTCAATTTTTCCTCTTCCGCGAAATAAAAACCACGCAAACTTAAATGCATTTACATTATCATACTTATGTTTGTCTTACCTCGGTCTGTGGTATTCATAATCCAGTCGAAACACCGGCCTCCAACGGAAAGGACCCAACTTGGGTTACTACTTGACTTTCAACGATCGTGACGTGAATGATTGATTGGGTTTTATATGGTTTGATTTCATTGGGTTTGGAACAAACGTTTCTGATGTCTTTTGTTACGACGCGGTGTCTTTAGAAATTGCTGAATAAACTCCAAGGACAGCGAGAGACCTTCATACTTAACCGCTACTAGCATTACTATGTGGCATTAATCTAGTGACCAGCTCTCAATACAATGTGATACACAAACCGTTGCTGATGGACATAAACATACGTAATGGCCCTGTCATGAGTTGCGTATCAACATTTCTTTGGTTTAAGTACAGTTTGAAGGGAAGAAGTTGTTTTTCACTTTGACCTACCGTTGTGCAGCCTGGTTATCGAGCCAAAGAAATTACTTATTCGGCTGCAAACTTTACCTAAACCAAAAACAAGTGTGACAGGGACTTTACAACCGTATCACCCACTGCCGTCTTTCACTTGATGCCAATTTCAAGGGAAAAGGACAGCGGGTACTAAAGTACCTAAATGGACTGCGCCACATTGTGCTTGGAAATTACACAAACTTTGCGAATTTTCGCCAATACTAAACAATCCGGTCACAGCAAAGCACGAGTGAAATGCGTGGCCCCTACAAACAAAATGGTAGCACCCGAATATCACATTCCCAGCTTTGGCTCCAAATCAGACACAAGATTTGGGCAACTATATACTATAGGAAATCGCAGTGTTGCCACTGAATTAAAAACAATTAGGTTCGATTTTGGACCCCCTGGCAACTTTTCTTGCTACTGCAGCAGAACTTCCGGTTTTCCTATTTCGCATTCTGGACGAATTCTTTTTGGGTAGTAGAAAGCTCTTGTGGTCGGGAAAAAGTGACGTAATAAGTTTGAGCCCTCTAGGAGCTTTGTTGGGAATTGCAGGTGCGTTTTAGTTTGGTGATATGGTTGATACAATTTTTAACGGCCTTTCATTGTTGCTAACAGGGGTACAATGTCAGGTCCCGGGGGCGCCTACCATCAACAGTTTTCCGGTCGTCGCACAGACAGAGGTTCAGATCAACATCGGGGATCCGTCGGATCCGGGCGGAAGTGACGTCAATGACTTCTCCATCCAGCACCGTATCGCCGGAAGTGACGACGACTGGGTGCTGTTCAGGACAAGAGACGGTAAGTCGTACTTTGACGTCCTCTTGTCCCTTGATCATGCAACCACTCCCTCATTGGTCGAACCGATAATTGCCATGCTATCATTGGTTGGACTACTAACTGTAATTGGCAGTCAGGATCGGTCTAAAACGTAAGTTCTTCCAATCCCGCGTTATATTGTGGAAGACTCACACATAGTAAGTTTTAATAACACTATACCATTACATATCGACATCAAAGGAGCAAAGACACGATGTAGTTGTGTGGTGAGAACTGATAGAAAATCCAAGCCCTAATAGACTGATCCTGATTGTCCATCAAAATTAGAGGTTCGACCAATGAGAGAGTGACTGCATGTCCGACAAATGTTTGCATTTTTGTGTTTTGATTTTGCATTTCTACGTTTTGACTGAGGTGGGCTATGGTATCGGTCTATTTACACTAGGCGCGTGAAACTAAAAGATCACCATATAGCTTATGTTTGTGCCGCTTTTGAGAACTTTTGATAAGAAATCCGCACGCAAATGTGGTAAACAGTGGCATTAACTGTCAATTTCATAAAGATTACAGCAACTAGAATATTTCCAGTTTTCAAGCCTCATAAAATGCTCTGGATGCCTTTAACACATTCTATCGCTATCTTACAAAGGGCAGGGTATAGTAAAATGTACTTCGTCTTCCACTTTACCTAAACTACAAAACTGGCAAATTCCTTGCTCCAGAAGAGTGCGGTTATGTCTTCCTGATTCGATTCGCAATTTGTGACAACTGATTCTTAGTTTTGTAAAGCCCCTGTCACACTCGTGCGTATAGACAAGTCTGCATGAGTTGCGTATTAAAGGCCCACTATGTAACATTTTGGCGCAAAAAAATGAAAATATTCTTATGAACAAATCTTAATGCAAGTGACATGGACAACCACTTTTCAGCATATTTCCATCATTAATTCTTCTATTTCTGGCATGTATGGTGCTTTTTAATGTCTTGTACAAAAACAAGCTGCAAAAGTCTGTGATACTCTCAAAAAAAAGAAAAACCATGACAAAGTAGAAGGCCCGACAAAAACGCCTAAAAACACGTCAAAAAACCTGCCGGACCCACTCCTCTGCTTGGAGAGTAGTCTGTGACACCACCTCAACATAGACCGTCCTGGTGTAAACAACAACATCCTGCACACTGGCAGGACCCCTGGGTAGGCTAATTACCGTTAGCGACACTTCAGTGGATCTAGATAACAGCTGATGTTATGAAGATCATCTTCTTCGAAAACACTCCTATCTTTATGAATAAGGATAAAATATATTGATGAATTTAGCGAAGTTTGTAGGGCACTGATTAAGCAGATTTTCCCCGTTCAAAACTGCTAGAACTCTGGTAAGGAGGTTTGGTGTGGTGAACTGTAATCAGGCACCCCACTGGGCAGTTGGCTGATAAGCCATGTGTGGCCACACTGCCCCAACTGTCAACTGGCCTTGTATTCTTTGAAAGTTCACAGTTTAAAACTAGTTTATATGGTGCAATAATGTTGTAACATTCCTTCCTGAGTACTGGTATGTCATTCTACAGAGTTTATTCAACTTACTATGTAAAGAAATGGTAGGAAAATTGACTTTCTGTATTGAGCAAATCCTACATAGTGCAGCTTTAACATGTTTTTGGTTAAGGTTAAGTTTGCAGCCGAATAAGTGATTTCTTAGGTTCGATAACCAGGGTGCACAACGGTGGGTCAAAGTAGAAAACATTTTTCCCCGCAAACCTTATTTAAACCAAAAAATGTTAATGCGCAACTCGCGCATTTGAATATACATTGTACGCACAAGTGTGACAGGGCTCTAATGGAGGATCTGTGACGTACGTATGATATAGGTGTGGGTGGAACGTGGGTGATTGACAGCTTGGAGCCCAGCACGACGTACGAGTTTCGCGCCGCAGCCATCAACTCCGACGGGACAGGGCCGTGGACACCACTCAGCGAGGTCACCACACTAGACCCACCCAGTAAGTACAATCTACAGCAACATGTTCAGTCTTCCAGGGTTGCTAAGTATATGTTCCCGTGACGCAAGCGGTAACGCAACCCAGCTACTTCGCCATCTGGATCAAAGTCCGTGGATTCTAGGACCCGAGTTCGATCCTAGGGGTCGACTCCAGCTCGGACATGTTGTAAGGGATTGCATTCGTCATTTCGGATTGTGACGTAAAGCCGGCGGCCCCGTGTATGAGGTAGCTTCAGGCATTAGCCTCAAACCTATGCACGTAAAAAACCCAACACACTAATCGAGAAGAGTGGGGGTGACCCGGTGTGCTTGGCCCAAAACGCGAACCGTAGCGAAGCCGCATTGCACTACCACTAGCTACTTGAAAAAGCATCATGCTTTACCTCAAATGAGGATGCCTTGAAACGAAACAAAATGGTTCATGGATGTAGCTTCTTCTTGGTCTTGATGTAAATTGTTAAGTGCAACATCTTGCACGGGCATTCATTGTACAGGTTTCTGAGATAAGGCCTTATTCGTGAGTTCTTTGAGGTTGTTATTTCAACACTGATTTGATTATATGGATGCCATCCTCTGGCCACCACAAAATTGATGTGAGTGTACGAAAAAAAAGGTGAGCAACATAAAAGTTGCCTTCATTGTGCCATATTACTAGTATCTTACCCGATTACTCAGTATGAATATGTTGTGAAAACTCTGATGACTGGGTCGTCTGTGTTCGAAAAACGTTACGATTCACGACAATGACCTCTTTTGGTAATCCCTTGACACTGAATCTGGCAAATGAATCCGCACTTGTCATGGCATGATTCTGTTCACTTTCTTACCAAGGGCAAGGACCTTGGTTATACTCTTTAGTTTCTTAGTTGCCCTTTCAAAAGTAATTGTACTTCTTAATTTTGTTGCGTCAAGAAAGCTTCTTTTATCTTCTACTCAGCAACCACAGGCGCGACAACTACAACCACTACAGGAGAAACTACCACCGGACCACCATCAGAAGCTGGCGGGGCGAGTAGCAACAGCCAGCGGCCAGGGGAGGGCGCTTCCACCGGTACCACCACCGAGCAGGCCTCGGGCAACCCCTCAGCCACTCCCGTAGCGGCCATCGCCGCTCCAGTCGCAATTATAGTCTTCATACTACTGCTCGTTGTGGCATACCTGCTGTTCCGAAGGACGTGGAAAAACAAGGGGCGATGGGGAAAGAAGGTATGCGATTGTTTTTAACAGATAGAAGACACACACGCTTGCGTGCACTTCCTGAAGCTGTTGTGAGAACGTAGACAGTTGAAACAAAGTCGACCTTCCCGACCCTGTCCTTGGTGCTAAATAGATTTCCCAGGAACTCTTCCACCTTGCTGATAGCATTGACCTAACAGGCGTTGTCAGGGACGTGTTTTGAGACAACACTACGTACTTCGGGCTTAAAGGAGTCCTAAACTCCAGAAGGCAGTGTTATTTTCCACTAGATTGTGTATCAGTTAGTACATAATCAGCCGACTTTTTACAGAATTCCGCTTGTGGTGAATTACACAAGGTGCGTTTTTTAAAACAACATGATACTCACTAAATCCATGCAGACCCTACCCATGTATTTGCGTAAACATTAGGGGTGGGTACCGGTACCGTGTACCGGTACAAAACCGGTATTTCTTAATGGACCGGTCCAAAAAACCGGTCCGTAAAAAATCAGTGGACCGGCCTATGGACCGATTAGAAAATTCATAGTACCAGGCTACCAGCAGGTGGCCACATAACTGGTCTAAGAAAATACAAAACAGCATATTTAACGAGTCGTTTTCGAAGACGTTAGCTGTGAATCATATCTAGAAACACTTAAAGGATGAGTAAACAGGCGGCGAGGAGAGTATAGTAATAATTTTGAGACAAACTGCAAACCTAAGAAATTATATCGTTCCAGAGATGACGTTTGGAGACTTTTACGTGTCTCGCTCTCCGAAATATATGATGTACTGCGACACCTTTAATCAGGTACAGGTACAGGTCCGGACCTGACCCTCTGGACCTGAATTTTATGTACCGGTACCCACCCCTAGTAAACATACATCTTTAAACGTGGATATTTTCGGCGTAAATGAGGGTGGTTAAGCACAATATAAGAAGGCCGATTGTTAATAAGATATAAAAGAACACATAGCAAGACGAGTTTTTCTTAACCACCCTGACGTTCTTTTTGTAATCTAACTTTTGTCAGACATTGTCAGGCACATTGTATTTACACATAGGCTGAGGTTGTTCAATTTAATTAATCAGAAAATAGAGGGTCACCTGGGGAATTCGGTAGAATACTGAATGCTTTTTGAAGCGCACGGGACTAGTGGGTACTTAATCGTATACTGTAAAAAATATTCATTTTTACTTCCTAAAATTACCATCCATTGGAAAATACCCCCCCCCCCCTCTGGGGTTTAAGACTCCTTTAAAGCTACATACCAGTTTTGTACAGTAGTATGTACAAGATGCGTAAGACTGGACTGTAAGGTTTGACCCATACTCTTTTCAATAAGTGTGGTGGGATCTTCTCTGGTTTTACGTCCCCAATCGAAGCAAGGTACTCATTTTCATCTGAACCGAGTGAGGAAATACGTTGGAAGTGCCTTCCCCATGGGCACAACATTGGAACCTACTGGGTACATGTATTCGAACCTAGAACTTTTAGATTCTAAGTCAAGAACCTCAAAACCATATTTGCCTCATTGATTGAGTAATATCATAAATATCGCTGGCAGACTTTTAATTTGTCGTTATCTTTCCTTACTAGGGGCGAGGAGTTCAGCCGTCGGAGTCCAATATGGAGAAGGGCGACGAAAAAAAAGACCCAGAGAATCATGACGGGAAAAACGGCAAAGAGGCGAACACAACGCAAGGGGGGCAACCAAGCGAGTCACAGGCACACAATGGACAGTCCAGCCTACGGCCACCGTACCAGACCCACATTAGAGCCTTCTCAGCGGCATAATAAAGCGATCCAGACTGATGATCGCAATTAGCCACTCAACCAATGATAGCATGGCAATTAGTAATTCGACCAATGGGAGAGTGGCTCCATGTCAGCCATATATTTGTATTTTTATGTACCCACGAATGTTATGGAACCGGTCTAAGCCTAGGGTAACGATGTTAAGTCTGGTTTTGGAGACATTATATTCAAAGCAAGTATGATAATGCATACTAGTACTTTTTTCACATCAACTTCGAAGGCGAGTACTCGAATATTTTATTCTTGTAATTTAAAGGTACCCCAAGTCACATCGATTATCTAGATCTATTGCTATACTTCAATGGCATCTCAGCTCCATAGATTAATAGTAATGACAGAGGTCCTATGTAATAAGACACGTACACAGGTGTTGTTCAGTAGATAGATCTGGACATGTTATTAACACAATTAGCAGTTCAACCAATGATAGCATGGCAACACGCGGTTCGACCAACAAGAGAGTGGCTGCACGTCTGTCAAATAGTTGCAGTTTTGTTTGCCATTTACACAGAGGTGGGCTCGGCTACCGGGTTCTATAAGATCCTATGAGAAGGGTATTTTAATTACCACTGGGTTAAAACAAATTCTTTTCCATTCCCTCAGATGACTATAATACTATAGAACCCCCAGAAAATATAGTTAACTATTTTCAAACAAAGAGTCTCAATACACTGGAATATCCCTTTGTGAATTTTATTAGTCGATTTAGTCCATGTCATGTCACATTGTACAATTGCATAAGCCTTATAATGGTAAATAATTCCTTTTTACAAAGCGGTAGTACGGTGCTCAGCGGTAGGATATATATATATTTATATATAATATGCGTATATATATGGCAAGATCGAGCTCGAGACACGCAACCTCCACCTTAACAATGCTAAGACATGTCACCATTTCATCTGCTTAGAAAAGGAGCGTTGAACGCCTATAATTCAGGCGCAGTTGAAACCCTTTCTTAATGGTGTTAACTGCGTAACACCTTCCAATGAGAAGACACACTTCCTGCCTTGCGTAAACTTTCACAAATACTGTCTTAGTCTGTCCTGAATTCACCCCTCAAGTTTGCATTTATAGTCAACTGCAAACCCCAGCTCAAAGCCTGTGAAGGTACGCTATAAAATGTGCATTTGAGTTAAAACAATTATTGGTAGAAAATAAAAGTGCCTTTAGATTGTAGATACAGCAGACGTACTGTGTGAGCTGCATTATTACAGGTTTGCGATAGCAAAACCTGTTTTGCGTTCAAAAGCAGTTGGCACTAGTGTGAGAATCACTTTGCCCATGGTTTGTTATGTGTTTATGTCGAAAATAGTTTGTTCAAAACCAGCACCACATGATTTTTCCTACGATTAGAGCTTAGCAGTGCATTATTGCAACCGAGGCACCATTTTAAAAAAGTTTTTCTTCTACAAAATGTAACGTTTCTTACTTACTATGGCACAGAGCGTATGGTAAGAAAGCAATACATACATGTGGTAGCTCGTAGAGAAAGAGAGGCAGTTTCAGACTGTATAAAAATATTACTTAAACATGTCTATTAGTCCTTGTGATAAATAACATTAGTATTGTTTGTATTTTCATGTCATTAGTTTTTTTGTAGATACATTGTACACAAATACAACTTATTACAAATGTTCTGGCATCATTGGTATGACAACAGTACCAAGCACTGAAATGCCATTCGTACATAACTACCATTTAAAACAGTGACTAAAATATGTGATAAAAAGTACTTCCTATTTATATGAACAAACAACACTAAACAATGTTTTCAGTGAAACTAAAATCATATGATAAAAACCACTTAGTATCATTGCACAGAACATATAAAAAAACATACTAAAAATCCCGTTTTTTTCGGGTAGTTCTCTTTGACAAATATCTAGAAAAAGTAACATGTACTCCAATCATGTCACTGTATTTGTCCTAGCTGTTGGAAGTTCATACATAGTAAAATATTTTTTCTTTGAAAGAATTTTGTTTGTCAAGACCTTCTTTGTCTCAAAGACTGTTTCTGGCACATTACGAATACCACCACCACCAATGCACAGATGAAATGTTTGTTAAAAAAGGCTAGCAGCACACCCTAGAAAACCAAGCTTCCCCTGTACAATACAAGTTCCTTAACTTCCAGCCACCCATACTCTTTCAATTCAACGACATACAATGCCACTATACATTGCGCAACAAGCAAATATACCCTTCTTCCATACCTTGTATTTGTAAGCCATATCCTTCATTGCTCATTAACACATGTTTGTAGATTTTTCTCAGTCCATAAGAAGTGAATGTCCTTCTGCGTCACCCTGTACTTAAAGTCTTCTTAGAAGACCAAGAATTCTTGCAACCTCCTACTACATACTGTTGCACCGAGAAACTAACTCCAACTTCTACACGATATAAACCATTAAGACGCACTCTGTCCTTAAGTCGCAGAACACGAAATTGAATTTGGTACGATTTTCATCTTTCTAAAAAAGATGGCACAACATATAAAACGAGCTACAAAACGCTGCTCAATTGATAATATAAAAGTGAACTAGGGTGGCTGGTGTGATGGTTTGTAGATATACATGTAGACTCACTTAGTAAAAGTGAGGTAGCCCTCAGCACCAGTTACTATTACATCAATCCATATTCTCATTGCTTCCGCCGAGGGGGCGACAAGGTAGTACACGCGGTGGGTCGTCTTCAGGCAGAACGTAAGCGTACGGTTCGGGCTTTTGAACGGACACAGGTGGTCGATGTACACGTCCTGAATTGTCTTGAAGCTCATGCCGCCCTTCGCCCTTCTCTCATGTCGGTCCGGGTAGTACATGAAGGTTTGAGAAGTGCGGTCGAAGACGAACCATCTCTTGCGCCAGGTCTTGATCCTCCCGCCCATCTTGACCAGGAAGCCCCGGCAGCTGGTTTTCGTGACGGCGACGTGCGGGCAGAGGTCCAGACTGTGCCCGCCGGACTCGATGTGCGTGCGGAGGTCGAAGTCTTTGCTGGTCTGCGGGAGGTACCGCGTCATGGGCCGAGACTGGAAGGCAAAATGTTTTCGGATAAAATGAATGGATGGTAAAACTGAAGGAATGGTCCCTGTCTATGTCAAAAGTCAGAAAGAAGAAGAGACAGATAGCAACAGAAGATAGAACAAAGCACAGAAATAAAGAAATATCATGGAGCAAACAGTTGTCAACTGAACAGTGCTGCCTTCTTTTAAGGATGCCTCCAGAGTAAGGTCCGTCACACATGGCTGACCATGGCCTCTAGACCTTCTCCAGACCAAGGTTGGGAGATAGACTTGTGTGCAAAGTCATCTGTGGTGTGTTAGTCTGCAACGTTGCTTACTAGTCTTTAAAACTTTTAAAGACTAGTTAGTGGTAAAAGCAGAACTTTTAATAAAAAGATCAAAGTCAAGAAAGTTGTGTTCTGCTTGGATGCTATCAGAGGAGTGAATTGAAGCTAGAACAGGATGGATTCCAGGTTACTCCAAATCTTGTACTGGCCTTGGTTGAGGAGTGGTTGGGAGCAAAGGTTCTGAATGTGTGACAAGGCCTTAACCAAGGTGTCGGAAAGAAAACGGCAGCAATGTTCACTTGTGCACCCTGTGGTTGTAATCAACTACACAATATAACCGCATATACCCAGTTGTCCCATTCATCGTCATACATGAATCCACTGGGGAGGGTTTGAGCTTTCAGGGGAAGCCTGGTTTGCAGTTTGCGCTAGAAGGAAGCCAGGGAAACAAGCACATAAGTCTTATTTAAAGGCACAGGAGGTAAAATCAGGATGAGAAAGTAAAACGCAAAGTAGCAAGAGCAACAAAGACACTGTACTTTAGCATAAAAAGCATTGAGTTACATTGGCAAAGAGTCAGGTAGAGGGATACTGGCCACAGTTCATCTATTTGGCCGTTGGTTTTTATAGATTCAAGCTTACTCCCACCTTGCCAAGAGCCTGCTACCACCGAGCGTCCGAAGGTTTGAAAGATAGCTCAACGAATTTCATAGATGAAGAACTAATCATGTTTCCGATATTTTTTTTGTCTTTTGAAGCATACTTTTACATCTTGCATCATTTTCCTATTATGAAATCAAGGGTTACACAAATTCAATTTTGCCCGATGTACGTTCGCTCAGTGATCACTGTCTAGTGGAAAGGTGGATAGAGTACTGCAAAGTGATGTCACTAGGGAAGAATAGGCACCTGCAGTCAAACACTACATATTCTACAAGTTGTAGAAACCATAAGAGTGGGCGTCACTTTGAACCTGAATTAGGGCGGCCTCAGAAGTAACAAGCATGCTATGGAGTGCCAAAAGGAATATCTAGTCAATTCTACCTTCAAACTTTTCAGTGCTAAAGCAGGTCTTTGCTGAGTGAAGCAAAGGGAATACATGCAACAGATACGACACAAAGAAGAGGTATTCTATTGATGTTTGTAAACTGCAATGAGATGAGACAGCCAAATTGAATCTTTTGCAGCTCTATCATACAAATACATGGATATGATCTCGCATGCATTGAGGTGTGACAATTGGTTACTACATCAAATTCAAAGTGTTGATGGGTACATGATGACTGTGTAGACACTAGTGCTGCGTACAGTGTACCTAAATGTAACATCAGGACCGGTACAGAATGATACAGGTACAGAGGTTCAGGTATGTAAACTACTTGACCAAGTAACCTGTGATCTTCAATGATGACTTAACCATCCTTCTCAAAGCAGGGCCGCTATCGCTCAGTTCGTTCCCTCGCGTAGGGGCCTTGCTATTCCAAGCCAGTATTCTGGCTTCTGGCAACGTCACCACCAAAACAGCTTTCAGCCAATCAGAGGGTTTGCTCGAGCTCATCTTGAGCAAACCCGCAAAGGACGCTGGGAAGCTATCAACCAATCAGGTTACGGCTTACATCGTTACTTTGGGTTCAGAACAAATTAACCGCTGTTTGTGACAAATAAGGATAACTCATTAGTTATTCATGAGCAACTGTCAGTAACGTCGCCAGAAGACAGAATACCGGCTTGGAATAGCAGGGCCCCTACGCGAGGGAACGAACCGAGCGATAGCGGCCCTGCTTTGAGGAGGATGACTTAAACATAAATAAACAGTTTATAGGATGTTTATACCGATTTAGACTTGAGGTATCTTTTGCAGAGAACCCATGCTTTCGAAAGGAACTCAAATCAAAGATGGTGCTGATTTCAATGTCCATACTATTATTATCTTTTTCTAAATTTTCAGCATTGTGGTAGATGCAACAAAATAAGTCAACAACTTGAAGTTACATAATCGAGTGTAACTCTATTTAGGTACAGTCTTGATAGTAACCAGATGATGGTGGACACCTATCACGTGATTTTTTTATCCAATCAGGTCGCTTAGTCTCTACCAACACACTGTAAGGCGTGCTATGTGTATTGCTCTCGAATTTTCTATCTTGTGAAGAATTGATATTATTCTAAAAGACCCAAGTTCCACCAAACCGACACAGAGGGATATCTTCGTCGCTGGAAGGAGTTTCTTGTGCCCAGGTACGTCTGAACGTGTCAATTTTCACGTAGAAACATGTGCGACTTTGTACCTGCTTATAGCGAATTTCTCAATTTTAGCAATTTTACGTAGTTTTCAGCGGTCCAGTTTTCATTTTTCCAGCGTGGTCCGTTACAAAATTTTTGTCTCAGCGCAAAGTTAGTGTCTTTAACTTCTCAAAACTCAAATTGAACCACATCGAACCACCCACAGATAACTCGCTAGAAGCGGTTGAACTCGACAAGGTTAGCCGCCTTTGAGAATATCCAAGATGGCGGCGTTGTTTACGAAGCTCTGTGCCATGTTTTGCATGCGTGAATGTTTCGGACTTTCCTTAATCATTGATCGATTCGATGATTACAAGGGATGCTTGGGCTCGACTGTGACGAAATTCAGACTATATAAAGTCTTGTTTGTTTCATAAATATGATTAAATTCGACTGGAAATGCGTGTTTTGTAATGACGCCAGATGGGGGAGGGGGGCATGAACTCGTACGAATACATGTTCACCACGCGTATACACCACACCATTTGTTACTAGTAATAATGTTTTATCTGTGTGCATGTGCTTACATAATGGACACATCTAGACCTTCTGGTGAAACGGTGTTGCTTTCCAGGATAGTTGGCCATTCTTACGGGAAACTTCAAACATATACAAAGAAGAATGGTATAAAGGTTGAGCCTCGTATGTGTATGCCTTGTTGCTGTCATTTATTATGTTATAATATTTGTGTGTATGATCTAAGGATAACAGTATGGCTATTTCTTGAGAGAAAAGAATTGTGTAATGAACGTGGCAAACATGAACACATGCTACATAATTTGATCCCAGTTTGCACATGAAAACATTTCGATTTAGTTACATTTTATTTATTCATCAGCTTTCACTGTTGCTCGTCAATATATGTGTATATTTTTTTTCTTCTTTGCTAGTTTTATGGATGCCAGCAATAAAGTGGCTGGGCCATATCTGCGAGTCAAGGACTGGAGTCAGATGCCACTAAGAACTGTTGACTCTGAGCGAAATTCTACAAGTCTGTGGAGCAGCTTCAACCTTCCATGGAGTCTGGACATGTTAACTGTTTTTGTGTAACTGAAGACATTCAATTTTTTCAATGCAATTTCAGTAGGTGTATACATGATAGTGAACACTGTAACTAGTATAAGTATAAAGGTATGTACCATACGTTTGGTGTTCGGAACTTCCCCCTCCAACCCCTGCGTTTTGACTTCAGTAGTTCTTTCTAGGATGTGTTGACTACTGTATTTTGACAAGATAACACAAATATGTTTCCTTCAATTTTAGCCTCACATCATTGCCTTGTCTAAGATTCAACTTTAGTCATGTAAGAAACCACGGTTTTCTTATATAAGTAAGGTTTTTATTGCACAAGAAAAATACTATTAGTGTTGTAGCCTTTTGCGTAGAATATGTTAACTATTATAGTGTAATTATTATTAAAAATCCATTTCCTGCAACTTCATGCCTCAGTCCGACTGATATGAGACACATGGGAAATCCCCCAAGTTCTTCTTACATATTGATAATAACTTTTACTCTACTAGTACATTGCATTGCACAGTACATTGAAGGTACAGCAGCATTCTTCACAATCTTCATCTTTAATGGGAATGGAAAATACACTCCAAGGTCTATTCATATACTACAATGATGGATCTACATGTACAGTCTGTCACAAACTGAAAGTGACCAAAGCGTACATGTATACTGAAACACAAAGTGGTGAATTTTTAAATAAGAATAAGTATAATAAGAATAGGTAAGAAAGGAACTTGAGGAGAAACCCTTGCCATCTGACAAAGGATGAATATTGAACAATCTACAAAATGTACAATCTGCATGTGATTTTTTCCCCGTCAATTTGGACATACAGACCACGCTTGTCCGTACAGTAAAAATACATTAGAACCTCTACACAACATCCCACTACATGTATTAGTACATAATTAGATCAAGTTCAGAGAACACACACAGAGATCACACCTTTATCATTTACTCATGATTCATTCAATATCACTGGTCGGAATAAGTATGATACAGGCAACAAAGGACATTCTTGGCTACACCATCATGCTCATATTTTCTAAACAATGACATCATCTGCATAGATACAACTTGATTGAAGAATCATAGCTTCTTATAAAGAGACTGAGTGTTGTGAAACATTACATGAAATGGATCAATTTTCATTTACATGTACTAGCTATTCATTCAATTCATTTACCCTGAGGAATCCAACACTTACAAAATATTCTACAATCATTTGCAAATACAAAAATTTTGTTCACATCAAACTTAATTATCTACAATATTATAAAGCACCAGGTATAGCAGGTACGCATATTAAATAAGAACACATACTTCGATGTGCTTACTGATACTTGTATCCAGCAGGGATGAAAATCAACATGTTTTCATTGCTTCAGAAAGCACTAAACTGTCAATGTGTGTTGTTTCAAAGACATTATAATTTATATACATATCCTTGGTTCAACCGTTGGTTGAAAGACTTTGACTCATGCATGTGCATATGCATGACATTCATCCTTGTGTAGACAGCATGATGCATCAACAGCTACATTGTATGGTCATAGCACTCATAGGTGCTGTGTAGATGCAGCAAGGACTGGGAAAATCCCTACAGTGCCGATCCTCTGGAGCATACTAGTAGTAAGAAACAAGGAAATGCGTTCAAATGGACATAACAACAATTCCCAGTGGCAACAAGGTAAGTTATTCAAAATGTCTAAAAACCTATGAATAATACGTGGTAAATTTACACGCTATGCATATTTTTACAAACCTGAGAAAAACATGCCAGCCAGCAAGGACAAGTAATTTTAATCTTCGTCTGGAATCTGGATAGATATTCCTTTCAAACTAATGCACGATCATACAAATTTATACTCGCTAAGGTCTCTTAACAAACAGAATAAGAAACACAAATTTATTTTTGTGGCTTCCTGGGTTCGTATCAATATAATTTAGACTACAAAAATCGTGTCCGAACTTGCACATGGTTGCGCCGGCCGTTCGCCCCCCTCCCCATTCCCCTCACTGACTACGGAGCAAAACTATCGCAAGTTTGTACATTTTAACAATTCATATCAACGAAAATTGAACCACATATCACATCATTGATCGTCTCAAGTTGTTAGAACGTAAAGTGAAGAGTTCCTCGATAGCTAGCTCGGCACGCAATTTGCGTAGTTTTGTAAAGTTAATCTTCCGAACGATACGGCTGCATTGGGCTGTCCCAAACAATAAATGTGGATGGGGGGCGGAAGAGGTCTAAATCTGAGCTTCTGACCCAACCCCCCTGTCCATTCCATTTTTTTTTTACCCACCCCCCCTGTCCAGTCCAATTTCTCTATTTTTACCCAACCCAGTCCAGTCCAGATTTGTTTGACCCAACCCCCCTGTCCTGTCCGGATTTTCCTGACCCAACCCCCCTGTCCAGTCCAAATTCTCTATTTTTACCCAACCCCCCTGTCCAGTCCAGATTTATTTGACCCAACCCCCCTGTCCTGTCCAAATCCCCTTCGCAGGCTGTCCAGATTTCATAAGTCATAAATTTGAAAACGATGTCTATTTTCAGTAACAATTCTGTCGAAAAAGCCTGCACCTTGTCCAAATTATTATTAACTTGTCCAACCTTGACTGGCATGAGTATCTTACTTTTTTTCAGTATCATAATAATATTCCATTTTCCAAAAATAGTTACTCAAGCAACTGGATAAATTTTTTTATTTTATTTTGCAACTATTTTTTTGCAAATCTTATTTCCTGGATGTCTAACCTTCATCAAAATATGACATATTGTTATTACTGCTTTGCAAATGTCTCCTGTGAATTGTTGTTTTTAATTGCAATAGATTGTAATACAGTAGTGTAAAACAAACAATCATTATCAAGTTGATACCCCACCAATTCCATCAACTATTGTTATTGGCCATGGGGTTTCAGCTTCTTTGAACCATTTGAAAGCCATATGTAGTAAAACAATCAATGATACACATTCATCACTTGAGACAATTGGGTATTACGTATTGAGTATTTGTGACATACGAAAAGTACATTTATGGCACAATCTTACACATTCAGGGGAAAGACACGGGCATTATTTCTTGACAAGTTGTGCTTGTTTGTGTCTGATACAGCTACAGTACAGAGTTTAACTTTTAGTTGCACTACCAACTATCAGTCCATGTACCTGTAAGTACAATATCACTCCTCTAGAACAACGATTATGTAAACATTGTACTTTGAATAGATTAGAAGACGAATGTCATTTTGTGGTAGAATGTGGATTATATACCAAAGAAAGAAATTAACTGTATAAGCTTGTAGAAAACCTATTTCCCTACTTCATACATTTAAGTACTGTTCAAAAATTCATATTCCTAATGCGACTAGACAAACCTCCCATTGAAAAACATGTCGATTCTTTTATATCTACTATAACCGAAAAGCGAGGAGAAGTAGAATTTATCTAATGATAGTCATATTCTTTTATATCCGTTAACTGTACTTGCTACTGTTTTGTTGTGACCTGTACTTAGCCAAGTGTGGCAGAAATGTGCAACAAAGGTCTTCATTCATTCAATATCATAAACCCTGAGCCATAGACCCCGTTCATACCAAATCGCGCAAATCGCATTCCTTCACACCAGGGGTCGAACGAGCGCGAGTTGTAAAATCACGTCCAACAGCTTGATCAACGGCGGACGCGTTATTCGATTGTCACCACTCTTACTATTGTGTTCAATGACCTTCTTGTACTTCATTTTGACTTTTTTTTACCTTTAATAGTGCGGCATTACTTCGTTACATATGTTTTCGCGTATTTGGCCAACTCAGGCAGTCGCCACTTCAGCATACACGCTCTGGTTTCGGTGGGATCACTTGAGTTTCTGCTGAATCCCCACATCCCGAAGATGGCCATCAGTACATGCGTTTTCGTCATTCCATACGCCAAAAATCGCCGCCCGATTCTGACATATTTCCGCCGCATTCGGCGTAAAATTCCAACAAGCTAGGAGATAGATGAACATCGTATAATGAGCGGAAAGACTGAATTTGCAGATGACCCCTTGACCCATGACCGGGACAATATGCAAAGTAAAGCGCCCAACGCGCATCAAGGCGATTTCGAGCCTTCATACTAAGTCGGAATGCAGGCAAATCGCGAGTAAACCACCTCCGATTCGGGCGATTTCGGGCGATTTCAAATGCGATTTGGAGCGTTCATACTTAGCCACATTATCGCGATTTACGCGACTTAGTATGAACACAACTGCAAATTTGTCAGATTGGTTAATTTCCAAACCTTGTACCTCCAAGAGGTGGTTGGGAACAAAACCGATTTGATGCCATTTTGATTTGTTCTTAGCTTTCATGTTTAAAAAGATTTGACCAGTTTGACTGATTCAACCAGATTGTTTAAAAAACATTCGATTTTTTAAAACATGAACAGAGCCAAAGTAAACAGTTCCCTATTCACTTGAGAAAACCTGTGGTAAGAAAATTCTTCACACTTTTTAATCCCTTATCAAAACAGAGCAATTAGAGTTCTACTATACATCCCTAATGAGTGGAATGTGCTGGCAGAAATTGAAAAGGGGGATTTGTTTTCCTACTTTGTTGGCCAACCTTACAGCATTGTGACTTTTAAAAAAGAGTTTAAATCTATAAATTTTTTGTTTTGACTGAATTCTAATATCATTTGATTGTGTTTCTTGTATAAAGTTGTAAGAACTAGAAACAAGGACTTGCTAGAAAGTAGAAATTTGATTTTTACAAGGGGGGGTCATTGCTTTCAAATATTGTAAATAAACTCTGCTATATTATTATTAACGTTTATTTTTCATTAGGACATCAGACTACTAGGCATTCACACCTGATAGAAAAAGAATGGTCAATAATACCTGTCTTCTAGCATTCCTTAATTACATGAAACTTTGCTGTTTGGCAACTTCACACAGTGAAAAGATCAGCTTGCCAATGCGTTGATTTATGTATAGAGTACTATAGACAGTACCACCACAAGTCACAGGAGCAGCAAGTGTAAAATCAACACAACTGTTTTTTTACGTTGTGATGACCATGAGCACTGAGCCTGTTGCAAAGAGTATTTAAGATTTCACATATGACTTTCATGTTTAGTGATGGGCTACCGTATATCTGATCATTATAAGGAGGTAGAGTACTTAGCTCCTTGATCATCTATGCCTGATGGGCCCTGGCATAATAGGATTTAGATTTAACTGGTTGCTTGTGATATCCCTGGCAGTCGTTAAACCTGATAACATAACTGGAGAAGGTTTTACGTACAAGTATCACTTCAAGATTCAACAACAAAATCATAATGAAACATGATATGACAAATTTTGGGTTAAAATGATAGCATCTATTTATTCTACAGGCTACATAATTTTTGTTTCCACGTGTATATATTTAACAGGCAGCCATGCATCATCCTTCTAGAGACCTATGTGTTTTGTGCTAGTATTCGTTTAGTAATTCAATGTCTCTCCTTTGATCTTGCTCTCTCAAGTCAAGACATGAGAGCATGGGCCAACTCTGGAGGAGCCTCAGCATCAGAAACAGAGTCAGAGTGATTTTAACCTCCTTCAGTCCTTGGGCAAAATAAACAGAAGACCTATTTGAATATTTCATGAAACAAGCAATCTAAACTTTGGCAACCAGCAGGTTTGAATTAGAATAGAAATGTTTACTTTGGGGATTAGTGTACTCGGGATTACATATATTTGTCAATGACTTTCTCTCTGCTGGCTGAGGTGGCCTGTAGTGTTTGCACCAAATTTGAATAAACCTGCCATCTACAGTGAGAAGGATAGATAGACTTTACTAACTGGTACTAGTATATGTTATGAAAACCTGCACATGTCACCCTGTTCACTCACTAACTGTGCACCCAAGTACAGACGTTCCTCTGAGATTCTGTTTCCATGTTGATTTTCCAATCTAGCATTTTTTTTTTAAATTCTGTTAACCAAGAAATTAAATTGGTGTGGCCTAAAAGTTGGTCATGAATCATTTCTTTCATTGACTGCCAGAAATAAGCCTGCCTTCCACTCATAGGGTAGAAACTAGTCTTCACCTGGTGAGGCCTTCCTATGGGCAAGGACATTTGTCCTCCTTGCTACGGGGGTATGGATCATAGAATTTGTCACACACAAAAAGTGGACAAATTGTCCAGTAGATCTAGAGTCAGTCCACAGTCAAGGTCAGCAATTCCCCCATATGCCTACAACTGAAACCCTATGGTGGCCAAACTTCTCTGGAAAATATTATCCCTTCACTGGCTTAACTAAAGCCAGCCTAGTTTGAGACTTGGTAGAAACACAGACAGGTAATTAAAGTGTGTAGGTTTTAATGATGTCCAGAACCCCAACTTGGTTTACTGAAACTTCAGTGGAAGCTTGGCGGAAGAGACTGTTGTTTGGCAAGCAGGTCAGCCCTTGATGGATGGGAAGATAAATGTTCAGTCTGGGGACATTTAAAGTAGGCACATCTTGTCAGGCTTCTCTCATGTTGTGTTACAGCTCATAATATTTCTGTCCTAAATTTCTATTTGACCAGAATTCAGCTCACAGACACTCTAGCACCTCCCTAATGATCTGGTCCCTAGCTGGGAGCTCGAGGGTCTCGTCCCAGTGAAAGTTCTTGGTTTAAGCATACTAGCTCACATGGCACCATGTAAAGTCAGTTATGATGTTTTGTAATTCAATGTATTTAGAAAGTCATTCCAATTTTGAAGGGCACCACAGATGGGAAAAACTTCAGACAAAACAAAGGCAGAATTATCTCATAATCCTTGTATGCTAATCAGACTTCTCCAGTGAATATGTTGTCGCAAACTCATTGTCCTGTAGAGACCCCCCTTGTTATGCTAATCCAACAATGGCCAAGTTGTGTTAATCTCTTCCCTGTTTTTGTAAACTGATAGATTTGTTATTTCAGTTTTGACCATGTCAATACTTTTGCCATCATATTTTTTGACAATTTCTCTTTCCTGCTTTAGAAGTTAGGAAAAAAAATAGCTGTTGTTTTTACCTGCCCACCCTTACACCTGCTATCTTTGTTTAAGTCCTTGCTTTGTTACTAAGGGACTTATTTTTGAACATAGAATGTTTGAAATCCTTGGTTCAACTTCATGTTCAACACCAATTATTCTATAAAAAATATGAAGGATTGTGAGAATCAGCCAATGAAAAACAGATATTTTTACAGTTACCATCAGGAGTCAAAATACCGGTAACGTAAGTCTGTTCCAATAGTTTTTCATCATACTCATAGTGATGTGGTGTCTCACAGTCACATCATGTAATAAGCCGTAAAAAAAAAGGAAAATTACAGTACGTCAAGCTTTTCATCCATGAGCCTCACAAGGATTTTAACGACCCAGACAGAACAAACTTGCAATTAGATTGATTTTCTAAATTATGTCATTGATCATCATCTAACTTCTTAGTTTCATTTGGGAAAACCAACTCCTTGGGAAGACGTTAAACAAATTATTGAAAATCATGGATGATGTATATGACAGGTTTGATAGCATGAAACTAGCCTGTAAGTCAGACTGTTTCCAAGGCCTATACATAGGCTAGCTCCCTTGTACCTTGTAACCAAGGAGGTTAATAAAGAGATGCTTCTTTGCTGATCATGAAATGTGGCGCCAATGACAATGACTATTTCCTTATGTCCTTTAAGAATTAGATTAGTGACCCTCTACTGATACAAATGTTTCATGTGACATCTTACATGTTTATCTGTTTAACATTACATTTAGAAAGCTAAAATGTACATGCATATGCCATCTAATCATAGAGAACAGATAGAACACTTATAAATTGGGCTTATAAATTCAAACTAAATGCATGAAAATGCATGACATGTTTGACCCAACCCCCCTGTCCAATCCAGATTTTTTTTACCCAACCCCCCTGTCCATTCCAGATATTTTTTACCCAACCCCCCTGTCCAATCCAGATTTTTTTGACCCAACCCCCCTGTCCATTCCAGATTTTTTTCACCCATCCCCCCTGTCCATTCCAGATTTTTTTCACCCATCCCCCCTGTCCAATCCAGATTTTTTTCACCCAACCCCCCTGTCCAGTCCAGATTTTTTTGACCCACCCCCCCTGTCCATCCAACCTCTTCCGCCCCCCATTCTCCTTTATTTTTTGGGACAGCCCATTACGATTTACATTCTATAAAGTACCGATTAAACATGCAACTCTAAAATTATTACAACGTGAAAAAGTCAACACAAACCTGGTATATCCTGGGGACACGTAGCTGATCAGAAAACGCGTACAAGACGGTGAAAACAAGGACGTAAACAGCGATCACCGAGCGGCAGCCATTTTGAAAGTGTCACGGGAGCTGCTGACGGACGACCGCTCTCCGCGGTGACAAACAGCTCGAATGAGCGCGCCGGGCGTTTGACCGGGGAAACTTCCCGCCATGCATTGCGAGGCTTCCCCCATCATCTGATAGTAACATTGATTTTCCAGTATATTGGACCTGTACCTGTATGGTTTTTGCGGTACAGTACGCAGCACTTGTGGATACATTTAGACTGGTTGTACATCCGAATCGATGGTTCATATATGTATGTGTGTGTATGTGAGGATGTTAGAAGCACCACAGGGGGCAGGGTACTAACATTACGGGAGTACATGGGCAGTGTTCTCCCCGAAGACGGCGGTAAGCCAGAACTGTCTGGCATCGGCTGAACAATCGTCACCGACTTCTTAGTAGGGACTTTCTGTAAGGTGGGACAAAACACTTAAAGTATGACACATCAATTTTCCCACTGAAATATTGTATGAAATTTCCCCACCCCTTTAAAAAGAAAATCTTGTGTCAGCATTGGTAATAAGTGCATTTTGTAAACAAGGTGTAATCATGGAACGATATTTTGCTTCATAACAAGAATTCATACCAGCTAGCCACCATTAATAATAATAATAATAATTACAGTAACCACCCTAGAAAACAACCACTGAAAATTAACAGCCAGCCTATATAGAAACTACATTTGTATGCAGGAAGAAAAAAGTGCTTTGAAGAGGAACCATAATTATAGAAAAAAAAAGCTCATGCTGTTTTTTTCATAAAGCAAACACCATACCATCTCTAAAATGGCAATAAACCGTTATTGAACATCTAGACCCTGGAAATTTTTAAGCAGACAGAAAATTCGAGCAAAGAGGCGATAGGATATTTCCTGTAGCATTTCGTGCTACCGGTACTAATCTAAAGCCATTGTTTAAGAAAGCGAGGGGTTCTTTGAGTTTGTGCAATGTAGCTGCATTCATTTACGTTACACGCTCTCCATCAAATTCTACTGATTTCATAATCGTATTTTGGGGAGAACACTGATTCAAAGGATATTTGACTATGCAAGCGAAGAGGGTATTTGGGCATACACAAGGGAGGGTGCAAGGAAAGGGGTAAGGGGTTTGACACAGATTTCATGCCTGAATATAATCAACAATGTGTCCATACTCTTGTTACGTGCGCAGCATGCAGTACAAGAAGTTTACAACTAAAATATCTGGTGGTTACAAGTAAAACATATGTCAGGTGGACATCATGATCTGGCAGAATCAGAGATTCTATTGGTAGAGACCGTGATCGGAATCTCGTCGACAGAGACTCGAATTGGGATCTCTACTTAATCAGTGATGGTACTTCTAGAATTGCCTGTTGTACGGGTAGAATTGCCAATTGTACTCAGTCTGGCAGAATCACCGATTGCACTGGAAGAGATCCCGATTGCAATCTTTGCCGAGAGACACTCAGATCAAGATCTTGAACTGTAGAACCGCCGATTCTGCCAGGTCGCAATCCTTAACCCAACACATACACGTACAAATGCAACAATCAAAGTGGACAATTTCTGCCGACAATACAGTGAACATAATTTAAGAAACGTCATTTTTTCAATCCCTATATATATACATGGAACAATTTAACGATGATTGAAGTTAAACCTGAGAGTAATCTTATGATGATCATGTGACACATGTGACAAGGATGACAACGCAGTTATTTTCAGTTAAAACTGCCAAGACTAGAGCACCAGCAGGATAGCCTGTTTTACACAATCTCGCGCTACCAGGGGCCAATTGGGCTTCCTCTTCGAGAGCTTGCGGCCAAACACCTTTAAGAGAGAGAACCATTCCCTTCCCTTGAGTCACCAATAGGAGCTTAGGATCATTTATCACTTTAAAAATCAGTCCAATAAGAGCTCAAGATTCACTGTCACCATGGAAACCAGTCATGAGGTGAAGACGATTTCAAGATGGTTCATCAGGACACGAAATCAAGACAAGGTTGTATGCTAATGAGTCAATTAGCTCCTGTTGTTTGACTATAGGAGCTAATGTTGTCTCGTGGAGGTGGTAGAGCAGGGACTCAAGGACTAGCATGTTCCCAATTCTCCTGACTTAAAGGTGTTGGCTATCAAGTTTCTAGGAGCCTGACCATGGAGTGGAAGGGCTGCCAGAAGCTTGATATAGTCATGTTAAGAAGCAGGGTAAGCTGTGATGTGTATGTGCACCGTGCATCCACCTCATGCTGCGTGGAGGTGCACTCACCTGTCTCACCTCGGACGACACTAGGGAAGACTTGTCCCGCAGTTTGACCCCCTCCGTGGGACTGGTGACGTCAGACAGTGTGGGACTGACCACGTCGGGTGACAGGGCGCCCCCAACGCTGGACGGGGTACCCTGAGAGGACCCAGGCGTGTGATCAGAAGGTCTGATGGGGCTGGTTATGGGCGACGGCTCGGTCTTGTTTGCCGGCTCGATGGTCGGGAGCTTGCTGCCGTTCATCTTCGTCTTGGAACCGTTCGCAAGCGCCAGGGCTGCGGCTTTGGCCGCTCTGGTTCTCTGTTTCTGTGGAGGGATGGACACGTTTGATAAAAATTCTCTGTATGTACTTTATAAGTGAGAGTTTTAGAATTGGCACTTTATATGATGGTTATACACATAATGTGTTCAGTGATGTGCATTTCTCTTGCACAAACTGCCTTTAGGCACAACACGCCAGTTTTATACAGTATTAAGTGCGAGCTGCATAAGACCAGACTGTAACTAAGTGTAAGGTTTGATCTAATCACACTGGGATAGACCACGATTCTTTTTTATAAGTACATTTGTATGGTGGGACTTCTAAAGTGCTTCAGGTGTGTGCCTCTCTACTCAAACACAGGACCTCTGGCTTTACATTCCATCCAAGAGGATGTCCCTAACCACAGCTAGGTGCTGAGTCAAGTGAAAAAGTGTAGAGTGCCTTTCCCAAGGGCACAACACTGTGGCCTACTAGGGATTCGACCCCAGAACCTTAAAGTCAACAACCCTAACCACAAGACTACCTTGCCACCTTCCACTGTAGCATTCATAGTCCAGTGGTTAGCGATCATGCCTCTGGAACTAGAAGCCCCGGGTTCGATCCCGGCTGTGTCACTCACCCGACATGCACGCTACCGGATAGGGTCGCAGTCCTTAGGACGGGACGTTAAGCCGTGGTCCACTGTTCATTGTGCTTGTCGAAAAGAGCTAGGGAATTTCCCCGGTACAATGAATTTGTAAATACTGTACATAGCGTCTGTCTTCTCTGTCAGGACCAGTGGAAGACTAGCTCATCTGTTCATTGAGTTCATTTGAGCTAAACTGGTTCGAGATCACTTTCCTTTCCTTTCTTTTAACTACCAGACTAAGTACATGTACTACCAAGCCAGACTACCTTCAGTGGCTGAAAGTTTGACACTTACATGGCATACATATTGTTTGAAACTTTTACAACATCTGTCAGATGGACACCTACCTCCATTATAAGCTTTTCCTTCTTGGCTTGAGCTTCTGCCAACATTGCTTCAAGTTCAACCAGCTTCTCCAGGTCATGGCTGCACAGGTAGAGATATTGATTATCAAAACACAAAGAAAGGTGGCACTATAACTATGGACTGACAGCCTTATTCTGAAAAACCTGGTATTCTGCATCATGATGAAGTAACATCATCAGTATCAGATAATGTTTTTGTCTTCCCAAAATTGAAAAGAAGTTTTCTGGAATTAGACTGTCAGTACTGATAGTGTCAACTTTTAAACAATATTTTCCTAGCCAAGGCGAGCCTCCAGTTTAGCAACTCTGCACAAACAACATTTGTACACTCTATATACCATTAAGAAAAGTGAAAAATGAAGAATGTATGGAAACAAAAATCAATGTCCAGATATGTTTTTTTTATGGTGGCAAAACATAGTATTTTGACGTCATAGACCCCGGGGGTTGTGGATAAATACTGTGGTTTGCAACTATATGTCTTCCACTTTGACATATTACCCACAATACATCACACTGGGCATGTGCAGTTCAAGCTGTGAACTGACTTATTGAAAATGAATGCCCACCCTGACAAGTCCTTCTCAGGAGAACTGATGGAACAGTTTGTAGAGTTGACTGTCTCCACGCTCTCCACACTGGACATGCTCCAGGCATCGGGCTGGGCCGGCTGACCAGGGTTCATCTCTTTCTGGCGTCGGATGGCCTCCCAAACTACGGGAACAAAGGTCAAATGTATATCAACCCATGTGCACACATGCAAACACTGTGGTTTCCTCAATAGCTGTTTTTTTCCCAGGAAAAAATTGCAAGGGAGCAGAGCAACCCAAGCAGTGATAAGGTGTGAAAGGGGCTTTTCATGGTTTCAAGTTAAAATGGGGTACTGTAAGGCTTCCCGAGGGGCAAAATTACTGTCAGACAGCTCAGCGTTGAAGGCTGGCCACATGTGACCTAGTAGCATCCCTTGCCAATCTGAATTTTTATGCTTATCAGAGGATCTGCTCCCAGGGTAAGGGGATGCAGCACTCTTGTTCCCTTCTTTAGAAAACGCCCTGCTATATGTCAGGGCTTTAAGTATTGCGGTACAAATAAGTACTACACAAAGCCATGTAAATACAAGTATGAAGCTATCTGTAATATATCTTTAGGTAGAACTCTCCATCTTAAGCCCGTCGCACATAGCCGAACATGGCCTTCCGACCGTCTCCAACCATGGTTGGGAGTTAGTCGTGAGTAAAGTCATCTGTGGTTGGGAGTTGGTCAGCAAGGTTACCTATAGCTATTAGTCTTCAACAGTCGTCTGCGCCGGCTAACTATATGAATTTAGAAAAAAAATCATATTCGGGAAAATCATAATCTGCTTGGATGTGATCAGAGGAGCGGACTGTAGCTAGATTAGGATGGATTCCAGGCTACTCCCAACCCTGCGCCGACCGTGGTTGGGGAGTGGTCAGGAGCAAAGTAGTGGGAAGATCCTGAATGTGACTTACCTTGTTCGTTCTGCGACCTGTGCACATCCACCTGCACCTGTCTGCGGAAGGCGTCCCTGGGAAGACTCTTGCTCGTCTTGGGGGTGGTGTCCATCTCCCTGGGGGAGGGTCTGGTGGGGGAGGGGCTGCTCACATCCTCAGGGGCAGGGGATGCTGCAGTGCCATTGGGTGCCTGTTGGTTCTGCTTCTAAACAATAAATGCAGAAAAATTTCAACATTGAGATTCTTGTCTTCTCAGATCCTTTCGGTCTTTCCAACTGTCTTTTTAGGCTGCACCAATTCTATTTGGTGGTTCTCAAGTTTTAAAAGATAATCTCCTCTCACTTTTCTCAGCTCATCTATCGCTTAGTCTAACTATTTGACCGTTGGGGCGCTACAGAAGATCTGACAACCAGCTTTCTCCATCCTTATCAGTTTTCTAGTGTTTCACTTAGTGCTTCACTTAGTGCTTCACTTAGTGCTTCACTTAGTGCTTCACTTAGTGCTTCACTTAGTGCTTCACTTAGTGCTTCACTTAGTGCTTCACTTAGTGCTTCACTTAGTGCTTCACTTAGTGCTTCACTTAGTGTTTCACTTAGTGTTTCACTTGGTGTTTCACTTACTGTTTCACTTAGTGCTTTAAGTTGAAATAATTACTTCAAAACAGAGACTGAGGGCAGTACCTTGGCACATTGAGGTTCAGGGTGTAAATATACATGGCGTAAGATGTAAGTTTCCCAGCCTTCTGTTTTCATTTGGACTGCTAGCTAAATTTTTAATTCAAAATGACAGAGAATCAAGGAAAAAAATTGATTTGGTCTTATCTTGCATCTGATGCTTGTGCATATTTGTCATTGTTGGTTAAGGTTTCCTACCTGGCTAAATTGACTTTTTGACTTTCTATTGTTTTCTCACTAATTAATTAATTAAGAAAGAACTGTAGTTGTACCGAATATTGAGAGCTGGTCATGAAAGAATTATAAATCTGATTTTTTGGACCATATGGATGACGTCATCAAATTTTATTGCCCTTAAATATGATTTTGTTCTAACAGAAAATACAGCACTTTGGTACAAAGCACTGCAATGAAACTATGTAATCCATGTATGTTCGCTAAAATTTATATCTACTTATAATCTGTATAGTTATTAAGGAATACTTGAATTTACCTAATTAAAAAAAATCATTTTCTAATAACTATGGACACTTCATAGATATCAATAATTATTTGAGAAAGGTACGTTTGTAGCTTTGACCATTATGTCCATGAAAAACATAGTTTCATAATATTGTTATATACCATAGTGCTGAATTTTCTCTTAGAAAAAAATCATATTAAGGGCAATAAAATTTGATGATGTCATCCATATGGTCCAAAAATCAGATTTAAAATTCTTTCATGACCAGCTATCAATATTCGGTACATTCAACTACAGTTCTTTCTTAATTTATTAGTGAGAAAATGATAAAAAGTCAAAAAGTCAGTTCAGCCAGGGAGGAAACCTTAAGTGCACATCAACTGTTACAAACTTAATCTTTCTGGCTGATATGAAAATGTGTAATTTCCTGTACTGAGTTATCTACTGGCTTATCTTTCACACAAAAGGAAACTGTTTCAAGGGAATTAGCTGTTACAAAATTAATATTCTGCTAAGCTCAAGATTTAAGATGTGTACCACATAGAAAGCTTAATAATATGCTAGCATGCATTTATTTTTATGGTGAATAATGCTTTCACTTCAAACAAATGACCTGATTACCCAGTTTTCATCAAATATATTAGATACCAGTCTGTTGGTTATGGTAGGCGTCATTTAGAATAGTCAGGCCATGTTGATTTGATTGTATGGATGACATCCTCTGGGAATCCCAAAACTGATGCGAGCGTGCGAATAGAAAAAAAGTTTTCGAAAAAAAAAAAAAATTGCGTTCAGTATTAAATCTACGTGGTGAGGAAGGTTGAACAATGGACTAAACACATTCAAAGAGAATGGTATTTTGGTCTTTCACAAGTCATCTTCTTCTTTGAGTTTGGCATTCTAGACATAAGTTACCGTTTTCCGAGATAACTTTTTGCAATTTACGGCACGTATTTGCTCATTTTATAGTTGCTTTCCCCGATTTACAGTATGGTAGAAAACTTTTTGTGTGTGTGGAAATGGGCGAAAAATTGATGCGCGCACGGAAGTCAGGCATATATTAATCAAATCAACATGGCCTTACTTAATGCAAAAAATGTATTTCTATCCTTTTGTATTGTAGTATCCCTATAGTACACCATATATTCGCATCTTATGCAGGCAGATGTCATGCTTTTATGCTAAACTCTACACAGTTTTTATAATCCTTCCCTTCCAAGTTCACTACATGATCATACATTTGCATCATTCTTATTACAATTTTGTACTTATTAAATATCATTATCAGTGATTCTTAGAAATCTCCCAGTTGGGGGCAACAAACAAAATAATGGCGAAATATCCAGATTAGTCACACAACATTAAATGTAATATTATTAACTAAAAGGTAGAAGTACTTAGTAGACTACACAAGTCATGCAGCTATATGCCATGTTCATTAAAAACTGCTGTTTTTCATGAGTGCATGGATTTAATGAGCCTAAAATATACATTTGTTATCACTATTACATGACTTTGTACCTTTGTGAAACAGGAGGTATTGTTTTTGGTGTCTGTTTTTTTGTCGGCCTGTGTTTCCACACTTACATAATGATTGTATTTCTACATGTTAGTTAGGTCAAAGGTCCTAGAATACGTTATCAAATGTCATCTCATTTCCTGTCTGCCAATGGGAAAATACATAGAATCAACGAGATACTTAGTTAGTATTCACAATAATGAATGAAACAGGAACTTCACAAAAACTCTCAAAAACTCAATATATATAAGTGTGAGGGCTTATGTTTTTTGTTACTACATGTATTAGTTGGTAGGATATTTCTCTTTGAAGTGACTGGTAAGTCTACTAACAGTAATCATAAGGATAACTGTCAGCAATTAGCAACATTGGGCAGTAGAATCTTAAACTTGAAAAAGGCGTCATTTACACATGTAAAACAACATTAGGACCATTATGTCAATGCATAGAACTCCAAACGACAGATATCATGAACATGCATGCTTCAACATGCATGCTTGTGATGCTGCTGCAACTGCCCCCTAGTGATCCTTGCACAAATTGCAACGAAGATTGTCAAACATATTCAAAACCTGGTCTGGATTATGTTCCTGTCCAACATTTTGGCGACGCCTCAGGGGCGAGCCAAATTTTTACTTTATTGTGTGCAGATTGCAAGAATTCTAGGAATTGTACAGGAATGTGAAAGTCCATGGGACGATAACTCAAGAATGCCTGGATGCATTGTCTTCATATTTTGTAGGTGGGTAGGTCTGTGGGAGACCTTGTAATGATTGCATTTTGGGCCCCCTAGCGACTTTCTATGGTACTGCAGGGGAACTTTCACTTTTCAAATCTCGTCTTCAGAACATGCTATAGTCATGATTTTTAAGTGGTGGATAGCTCTTTGTTAGGAAAATATGTCCTGTAGATTTGAACCCCCTAGCGGCTTTTTTTGGAACTGCAGGAGCTGATTTTGACTCAAACTTTGAAAGAGAATAACGCAAGAAGGGGATGACAGATCATCATAATTTTTGGTGTGTAGATAGCTTAAGTGTTGATTTGCATAATGATATGCCAATTATGCAAATCAATTTCTGATTTGCATAATTAATGAGGACAGTTTATGAATCAGCTGCATTCTTTTATAGGACTCTCAAACACATGACATATGCAACTGAGAAAGAGATAAATATCGATAGATATCAATTATGCAAAATGATACTTAATTTTAATAATTAATGACAAAATACTATAAATCCATAGTGGTAAATGATGGGGATTTCATTTTTGCACCATTTGGAAGTTGAGTAAATGTGGCCACTATTAGACACAAATCTTGCATAGAGCGCCTCATTTACATAATTTATGAGGAAATGGTGCGATATCTTTTTTTGTGAAAACAATATTTTCATACATTGGACAACTTGTGTTATTTTGGTAGAGAAGGTGATCGACTGATATGATTTATGCTGCTTATGCGAGGTCCTTATTTGCATGTGGGCTAAAAACGAAAACGTTAACAGAGACCACCGTCGCCATGGCAACATCTTTTTATGTTGCCAATCTTGTTATCATTGTGCTCAAAGACAAAAAACAGCTTAAAAAAGAAGATTTTTTGGATAATGTGGTTGGGTCTGGCCAATATCTACATTGTATATAATCTGATGTCAACTACAACAAAAAAACAATCAAAAATGTTTTTTTCACATCATTGTTTCTTCTCTGACGAGGCAGACAGTTCTACATGTACATTTCTAATCATGCATAGGCAATTGTTAAGGACAACACTTCTGTACATTTCTTTGGTTTAAACCTAGACTTTCTGCACTTCTTTTCGTGTGTACACTTTCTACTCTCAACATTCCCAAGCAACTGTTTTTAAGCATATTCTCCTGGTGCTATTTTCATATTTTTACTTGCATCCTTTTATTTTCAGTATTGTAAAAAAATATTTCTTAGCAGTACCATGCGAGGATGGCTCCTGAACCAGCAGGTTGCATATTATCAACCGTAGGCCAGGGCCGGCTCGCTTTACGGGCGCTTGGCAAGCTTCAACGGCTTGATTGTCTAATCCTATTTAAAGGTCCTTCTACATACAAAATGTATATTTCTCATGCTCAGTGCAGTAGGTGTCTTGTAGCAGAAAAACAGCACACTAAAGTTGCAGAGAACTTACTCTCGCCAGTCTGGGAGACTGCTGGCTGGCGGACCCCTCTATGAAAAGTCGTTGCTCCCTCAGTCGGCGGTAATGCTCTCGCATTCTAGCCAGCCGGCTCCTCGGCTACGCAGGGTAACCATAGTGATTTTCATAGCAACAGCTCGCAGAGATCGCCAAAGGTTTTGTGAGTAAGGGAGTCGGGGATATTACGGGGAAAAAGTGCACACACTAGGAAGGCACTTTCACACAAATTAGACCACACAAAAATGCCAATCTAGGTCTGTACCTAATATAGGATTGGGATCATTTACAAACACGGGTTAGATTATTTGTAAATGCAGGAGAATTATCAAGCTGTTGCTATGGTATCACTATGGCAACAGGCATTTGCACCAGGGTAACTGCATGATACACTTCAACACCACTGGGTGTTTTTTTTTGTCAGTCCTTGTTAAATTTTTCCTCACATTCTCATATCTCTCCAGTCTTTGGGCAGACACTTGCAAGTCAATGAGTGACCCATTCTTTTTAAGCTTATCTACGCAGTACTCTAACGTCCTTCCTCTATGTTATTGGGAGATGCAGGAGCCACGTGTACCATGCCGGCAACTTTATCATTTTTTAGTCAGCCACTTTGCATTGCAGCACTTCCAACATTAGTGACGACAAAGTTCTGGCCAAGAAAGAGCAACACTGAACAAGAACTAAATGCAACATTCAAGGGAAGTCCTACATGTACGGCACTGAGTGGATAAATCATTCTGTATCTAACACAAACAAGGCTTGTCAAGTCCTTAGTAAACAATGGACACTGATAAAACTATTAAGACAGGATGTGCCCAAACCACTTAACACATATCACAGCATACCAGCAAAGACAATTGTCACCGTTGTGGCTGAAATATGCAAAACAATGTAAAACCTTAGGATTCAAAAAGGATAATTTCACAACGACGTTACCACAAGACCATTCGTTTCTTACCTCGGAGTTGGACCTGTGTCTGATGGGGCTGAGGTTGTGGTTGTTGTTGGGAGACTTGGGGCCGGGGGCGGGGGACTTGCCAGACACGCTGTAGTATCTCTTCTCCACCTCAGCCAGCTGTTCCCTTGCCTGAAAAGACAAAAAGCACCCACAATTGCCTTTTTGCAGTAATCGCTAGAGCTGTGTACCTAAACAAATTTTAGGTACAGGTACACAGGTTTAGGTACAGGTCCGGACCTGAACCTGTACCTAAACTACTTGTTCAGAAAATGGTAGATTTGCAATAAGAACAAAAGCATGTTTGAACTTGTACCAACATGATATTTAATTGTGCTAGGTATTATTTTTATGAAAACACAGATGAAAATTTGACTCCAGTCTTGCCAATGTGTTTTATATGCTGGAGTATAGTATAGATGTGGCTTTAGTGCACTGCCACGGTAATTTCATAGTAATTTTATCTGTCAAAGTGGCCATCCTCTGAGTCAGGCTTGACCTGATTAGTACCGGTCCAGTATCGGTCCACCAGGGTTCAGGTATTTTGGACCTGTACCTAATTGATTGTACCCGGTACTGTATGGTACAGTGTACCTGTACACAGCTCTAGTAATCCCATGCTATTTTTCAGTAATCGGGATGCCAGGATTCTGAACCGGCTGCTGTGTTTGATTGAAAAAAAAGGTGATTACCAGGAATAAAGAACTGGAAGTGTGACTTTAAAGGTTCAATGTTAACTAAAATCAGAAGGGTGTATATTTTTTTTACAAACGTCCATGTTTATGGAATAATAATTATCATGGTTGAATGTTATCAGGAACTGATTCAGTTGTATTTCAGTGTCATTAGTGGCATACCGGTATGTACAAAAAACTGTTTACATGCAGTTACAGGTAGTGTTACAACATTATATAAGGCTAATCATTTAACAAATTTTAAAACAAGCAACTTTCTTTTGACACAAAAACAATGTATTAACCATTTACAAGCAAATTAAAGTATCAGACAAGACATTCCCAACGACCCACACAGGGCAAAGTTATTTATTACTCACATAGATAATCCAAACGCAGCACTATCACAATGGACAAAACATAGTACACAGTTGTCAGTAAGAAACAATGGGAGGTGGGTTAATTCAGGTTACAATTTAGAACATGTTCAGGCATACGTGTATATCTACATTGTACATACTATGTAATCCTCTCGACTTACTTGATGTGATAGCTCTCACATCTACAATATTCTACCCTGGAATCCAGAGCATATGTACAGGCCCGCGCCCGAGCTTTCCCGGGCCTACCCTCCCGCTGGTTCCGATAACCTACCCCGCCCCACTCTCCGCTAGCCCAAAAGCTAGCTGAGGGTAGGCCCGGGGAAAGCTTGGGTGCGGGCCGGTACATATGCTCTGGATTCCAGGGTAACAATATTCAAACTGACATGCATTTTACCTCCTTGAATAGTTTCAATGACATGCATGTTAATCTTGAGAAATTTTCAAGTCTAATGCAATGTTTACATGTTTATTTTGTGTGAGTACTCATGGCTTGAAATACTGTGTGTGCATGATGCACTTTTGTGCGGCCAAAATTTGCAGATGTGTACCTAATTTCTTACTGTGGGTTAACCTGTGCAAGATATTTGTTTACGTACATGAAGGTACTATTAGCATACAGTACATTCTTGACATTAAAACGACTGAAAAAATAATAAAGCATTTGTCATCTTACTTCTTTAAAATCTTAAAGACAGCTACAGAATTTTGGATTGAAGCTATGAAGAGTGGCAGTACGGTTTGTATACTCTAATGTTTTGCTGATATTTTACATTTGTATTACTAAGTTATCTTATATTGTGAACCTAAAATTGTTTCTGCACACCTAAATTTGCTGGGTTAGGTGCACCAGTACCCCTATTCCCCTACAAAGTAATTTCAAGCCTTATGTACTACACAATGTAGCTTACTGCCCAAAAAACTATTACAGCTTGTACTGCCCCTTTCTTGGCCAATGGTGTTGTTGGAAATTTGAGAAGATGACATCACTGACATGCCATTCATTTCTGTCACAACTTCCTGTTATTGTTTAAGTCTCTTTTAACACCGTCCTAAGTATCTCTTAATTCTAGAGGGTCTGTAAATGTAACTTTATCAACTGTGACTGCATTAAAGGGGCCCTTGTTGCACATACCTAACAGATTACATCTATTCAGTGCCATACAGTGCCTTGAAGCATGCACAGAATACTGTAACTCTTGAAATGTTTGCAATGGTTTTACCTCTCTCTTTTACCCCCGGTAATCTCCCTACTGCGAATTCACGACACAAAATTTGTAATATATAATACAATATTGTTTCCACCACAAATATCATGAAAACCTCCTTACCCCTTCTACCGTATTCCTGTAATGCCTGTGATAATAAATGAATTAACAGTATCCATCCAATGATAGCTGTGGTTATTACCTGTTTTTGTTTGATTTTTGTTTGACAAATGAACAAAGCAAAAATCTTTACAGAATACCATTTAAAAGGCACCTGCTACAAAATGTACATTTGTATCATGAGAGTTGAGCAGTCACAAGGATATCAGATATTGCATTGTCTCTTTGAGCCATGATTCACTTCAATCAGGAAGTACCAACTCCTACTCTATACCAGGAGGATAACGTATAAGTGCCCTCAGTCCTTTTCCAGTGTTTTATCCAAATTCTTCAAACGAACTACAGACTACTGTAAACTTTAGTAGCTATTTATTGGGTTTTTTCGCAGCTCTTTACCACAAATTCATGACACTGCAAATAGGCCTTTCCATTGAATTACCGAATGCTGTATGGAATTGTTTCAACTGTAAACTTATAACACTGCATATAAACCTTGAAGCTCTTTCCCTTAATAGAAGCAGTAGAAGGTGACAGGAGGTTTCAGTGGTGTTTTAGATTTGCAGGTTAATACAATACTGTTACAGTAGTACAGTATCAGTACACTGGAAACTGCATGCATGGTGTTATGGACTCGCAGGTGGACAGTCATGGCAAAAATGAAACCACTGCGAACATTTCCAGATTTACAGTACGACTTGGGTTGTGCGAGATGCGATCAACTCATCCGTAACATTCTGTGAAAGTCAGAATGTGGGAGATTGACATCTGAAGAATGTCTGTCACCTTTCCAGGTGTATCTGTATCTGAATAGCCGTTATAACCACCCTTTGGCGTAACACAAGTTTCATAGGCACATGGGCAGCTGTTTATATTACACTGAACGACCTGTCACACCTAACTTTTGCACATCTTACTGTAAGCGTTGTTTAAAGCTATCTAATGAGGATGCTATCTAAACAGTCCTGCTCGTCATTACCCAGTTTCAAAAAACTTCTCAAGACAGATTTTACAGAACATCCAAGCATTGCCTTCTCCTGATTTGTTTGCTTTCCTTGTTTTCCGCTTTTCCTTTGATATTTGATGACAGAATAATTCATATGATTAACATTTTGTATATTTTGTATAATTTTGATCTATTTCTTTACAAATTGTAAATGGTTATTTGATAATGTATAGTGTAATCACACTTATTATATAGCATAATCTTACTTTTCATGTTTATAACTCAATTTATTTTGTAGTTCCTCTTCTTTTCCATTTGTTTCATTAGGATTTACATGTATGGTACAATTTTAATTTGTTCTTTCGTTAATTTTGCTTAGTTTGGATTATATATAATTTTGTAAAAATGTCTAGTTTAGGGGAGGCCCATGAAAAGCCACCTAGGCTTCTGGCCCCCCTTGCATGTTTTCTTTTTGCCCTGTTTATCTTTTTATAATAATTATTGTACATATATGCAAATAAACAATAAACAATGCTCCTGCAGTACTTGGTGGAAATGAGTTCCACACTATGACAAATATTTGAACACCTCATTTCTGGGTAAATAACTTGTGCCACCCTACAGGTGGTACTTGAGCCGGTATCAGATACACGTGTAGTCGGAAGCCATATTAGGCATCTAGGTGTGGCTTACCTGTTGCAGCTGTTCCAGGTACATGTTCCTTTCCTCGTCCAGCCGTGCTGTCTCCTGCTGCGACTGTCGCATCGTCTCCTTCAGCTGTCTCTCCAGCTGGAACAGCCGTTGCTGTGAGGGGGATGGAGGGAAAAATTACTCACACGCTCTCACCTTTTAGTAGCTATCACAAGAATGCAACAACTCCACTTTAGTTTGCCACAGGTTTTGTTACTGGGTAGGCCGAATACTCTCTCTTCGCAACCAGGGGCTGAATTGCGAGGAGCGCACATTTGGCGGGGCTAGATCGCAAGGGCCTGGAGCGACTGCCATTCGGCGCTAACTCAGGTGACCTCAATATGACGATTGCCCCATGTGCGGCCATAGGACTGTAGGTTTTGAACCACTCACACCGGGAAGGACCCCTACTCTTTTCGATAAGTGCGGTGGATTCTTTAACGTGCTTGAGGTGTGGCTCTCCTCAAACACGGGACCTCCATGTAACGTCCTATCCGAGGGACGTCCCTAACCGAAGCTAGGTACTCATTTACACCTGAGTGAAGTGAGGAAAGTCGTGTAAAGTGCCTTTCCTAAGGGCACAACGTCAACGGGACAAATCAGGGAACCCCGGATTCGAACTCAGTATCTCTGGGGCCAAACACCCTGCCACTGCGCCACTGCGACGCCACTGCATTGCTCCAGAATTGGTGGCAAGGTGGTCTTGTTGTAACTTGTGTAAGGGTTTGAATCCCGAACAAGCCTCAATGTTGTGACCTTAGAAAGGCACTTCACACCTGTTTCCTCACTTGATTCATGTGAAAATGAGCACCTAGCTTACGTAAGGGATATACTCTCAAATGGGACGTGAAGCCAGGGGTGCCGTGTTTGAGGAGAACCACACCTCGAGCACGTTAAAGATCGCATCACACATAATAAACTGTTTGCAAATAGCATAACAAAGCTGAGAATCAGTGCACATTGCTTAGAAGTTGAAAAGGGTCGACACCACAACACACCAGCCACTCAGAGATTGTGTCCCACATGTAATGGAAGTGTTGAAGATGAATTCCACTTTGTAATGAATTGTCCAACTTATAGCAAAGAGAGAGATATGCTTTTACAGACTATTATTACTAAGACAAACTTCACCCTATCTGGTACACAGAGCGATATTTTCTATGTACTGTTGTCATGTCCGACTCCTATATCCATGTACATAGGTCAATTTCTCCATAAATCATTCGAAAAGCGAGACAGAATTACCCATACATGATTATATATTGTAACAAATACACTGGTTTCGAAAATATTTTGTACTTAGAATTGTAGGATAGATTAGCCTTGTAGTATTGTTGATTTCATGCCATACATTGTACCATGTAAGATTGTTGAGCAATAAAGTTCACTTCACTTCACTTCTTAACAAAAACAGTAGGGGTCCATCTCCTGGTCAAATGCAGCTTGTACCTACATGTACTGTACAAAACTGGCGTGCTTATGGAGTTTACAAGTTATGCAAAACAAACAAGAAGTACATGTTTAACGCTGATCCTCTGTTCTTTGCTGAATCATATATCTGTACATGTACATGTATGTACATGTAAACTAGGTACCAAAACATCAATACCCGACACTCACCTAAAAGGCACGATAATTAGTACATCTTTTGATCATCTGCACCAAATATATGGTACCCCAGAACAGGAGTCAATTGTCAATCAATTGTCAAGACGAGGTGTGTACTTTTAGTCCATTAACAACAAAATAATTCATACCCCAAAATTATTCAGACAATCCTAGCATTTCACCTTTGAGGTCTTCTACACAAACATTACCCGACATGTTACTAAAAATAGCACCCCAAGGTCACCATCCTACCCTCCTCAATCCCTGGGCTTACGATGAGAGGGCTGCATAGCCTCACACTTTTGACTAATAATCTACTGGCCAAATTTGTCGATCGCCAGGAGTTTCAAAATTGCCAAAGAGTCAACGGTATTTTGAAAATCTTCCTTAGTTATCACATTGGATGGGGCTCGATGCCCTGCGAACTTCGACCGATCCCTAAAAAACGTGCAAAGATTGAGAGGACATTGTATTACTGCCGAAAATGTCATTTGGAGATATTTTCCTAGCGTGTGATGCTGGCGTTCGGATGTGGTTCGTTTGTTGTTCGTTCAGACCCTTGTGGTGCTTAGTGGCACAAAGGGCAGCAAGTTTCCTTAGTGTTTCAGTAGCAGGGTATATCTTTAAATTTACAGGGAGGGGTTGCACCTCCTCAAACACAGGATCCCAATTTTACTCCCTTCCGAAAGACGGGTGCAGCCCCAATCGAGATGCCCTTCCCGGGATTGAACCGCGGTCAGTTAACAACGAATTAGAAATAGGAGCTCAACTGTGAGCTACAGGAACATCCCTGGGTGTGGTGGAAAGCTATATTTATACTGGGAACTGCTAAAGAAAATGTTACTTGTAGCTGGGGAAACTTGCCAAGAGGGAAAGCCCCACCTATTTTTCAATACAACAACAGTATTCTTCCTCTTGTATAAACAGCGAAATGTGATACCTGCTAATCATGTTTAGTACATTGGAGTATGGGAACAACACATTAGCCATATTTAGTCCTAGTCAAAACAATCACTTCTGCTTAATGTTGACAGAAACATTGTTATGACCACTTTTCCCGTCCAGAAGGTTGTCAACGCAAGTTTTCCTTTGTTTCCTTCCAAGGCTGATTATAGAGTATCTCAAATTACATCAACATAACATAGCACAAGCTTCAGGCCACAGCAAGTAAATTCTAAGCGAGAGTTTGAAAAAACAAACAAGTAGGACAAAAAACACAAGATGCTTAAATTTGTGAAATACAGACCAAAACATTAGAATTGAGGCGACAAAACATTGTATCACAGTCAACAAGTCTTTTATGCCTCTATTGAATATGTGAAGAAAGCGAAACTAGTGTGGTAGCCTACGGTGTCACTACAACAGTAATTAACCTCAAGGCTACCATATTTGTATCACTTCTACGATTCTATACATTGTGCAAAAAATTCTGTTTTTCTTTAATCTAAATCAGCCAAAAATCAATGCTTCTGATGTCATACATTAGATTTACTTGCTGTGGCCTAAGTTCAGGCTACTATATTTGTATCACTTCTACATCATTCTACACATTGTGCAAGAAATTCTCTGTTTTTCTTTAATTTAAATCAGCCGAAAATCAATGTCATCCGTGAGATTTACTTGCTGTGGCCTAAGTTATAAGCATGACACACAAGTAGGATTGGGCATTTTCTGCACTTCTGCTGAATAAGCTGTAACAGTCTGAGCAGTTGAAAGGGTCATGCATGGCAGAAAGGCCATGGTAGTCGCACAAAAGGTCACCGGGTTCTGAGTATTTGGCGCTCAAGAAATATGCAGGAAGTTCATTTCTTGAAGAGGGTTCTTTTCAAATTCAAGGGGGAATTCAGGATTTATCTCTGACAAAATGAATACCTAGACAACAGGCGAACATGCTGTTCACAGGAGGACTTGGTGATTAGCAGAAAAAGGCCCTTTGAGTTGTAGCCCAGGGTTGCCATGAGTGAAAATTCACTTAGCAAACCAGGTGGTTTGATTGGGATTGAGCGGATACAAAGCCACTCTGTTTTGACTTGGCAACTAAGCATGAGATTTTACCTTAGACCTCCCCTGATCGTAGACCTCTGGGTTACCTTAAAGTATGACTGTATACTAGTTGCCTCATGCTTTGTCATTTAGAGCAGGAGAGAACAAACAACGTAGAGTTCATTTCCACAGCACAGTTGGATCGGTTAATGTTTGTTTGTATTGCATACCCGGTGAACCGCCTCATGGCGTAACACACCAGGTTTGTACTGAAGAGAATCCCGGATAGATTTATTTCATTCCTTCACATCGGAAAGTACCCCTACTCTTTTCGATAAGTATGGGGTCTTTGAGGTGTGCTTGAGGTGTGGCTCTCCTCAAACATGGGACCTCCATTAAACATCCTAAAGCAGGCATCACAATTCATGCGAGCGTCGGCCAAATTTGTAGATCGCCCGAAGCTCGCCGAATCTCAAAATCGACCGAGTGTCGACCATATTTTCCAATTAAAATCTCAGGTGACGTCTGTGGAACACTAAAAACTAAAAATCCCCCATTAGATGGTACCATCTCTTCGACATGGACGAAGTCAGTATCGACTAACCTGGTAAAAGGCCAATATTTGGATCAACTTTGATTTCTAAAAATCGCCCTAAGCCTGCGTAATCGACAGGACATCGGCCGTACTTCGGCCGAAAATGCACATTTGAAGCTCGCCAACACGTCGGCCAAGCTGAATTTCTTATTTGTGACGGGGGCTTAACCATAAGACCACTGTGTCACGTTTACTTTTTGGTACCCACATCATCGGGTACCCACGTGGAGTACATTTAATACATGAATGTACAAGTGTAGGAAGGATGCGCATGTGGAACTGTAATTTTCGCTGTGGTTTTATATTAGCAGCTTTCGCAGTGACCGCTTCACCAGGAACTTAAAACCACCATGAGAATTTTTGTTTCCATTAGGCCACACCAAATTAATTTCTTGTTTAACAGATTTTAATTTTCAATTTTAGAAAAAAAATCATGAAAACAGAAGGCTGGGGTGAAAACTGGAAATTGTGTGCATCAAAGTAAAAACATTCCTCTGAGATTCTGTTTGCATGTTGTTTTTCCAATCTAGCATTTAAAAAAATCTTTTTTTTATTTCGTTAACCAAGAAAATAAATTGATGTTGCCTTACTGTACAGTATGACTACATTGCATAGGGCTACCGAGAACTCAAACGTACCATGAACATTACAAGACATAAGTCATTAATTATTTTTCACCATTATAGGCCAAGTTGATTTGATTTATGGATGACATCCTCTGCGGGTTATCATGGGTTATTATGAAATCTGGTCAGGAGTAATCAGGAAGGTTGAACTAGTGACTAAAAACACAGTATACTGAAAAATTGACTCTTCACTTTTGTACTTTCACATTTTCTTCTTTGACGTTGGAATTGACTTTGGCATCCTACAACATTAGTATTCGTTTTCCGATATTTTTTTGCACTTTTCAGCATATATTTTCTCATTTCATGTCCGCTTTGTACGATTTACAGTTTGATCAAAATTTTTTTTTCTTTTGGAAACAGACGGAAATTTATGCGCCCGTGCATGTCATCCATATCATCAAGTAAACATGGCCTTACCATGAAATAGAACCACTGCCATCATTTACAGCAATATTCTATTAATAGTGAGGACAGAGTTAGTAATACCTTTCTGGTTTGGATCTGGTCCTGAAGGACTTGTTCCTCCTCCAGGAGTTGCTGTTGTACCACTTCTTTCTCCTCCTCCACCTTACTCTCCAGCTCAAGCTGCTGGAACTCCAGGTCCTCAAACGACTTCTGCTCGTACTCAAGGCACTCCTTCTCCTTCCTACACAACAACACAAACAATAAACAAGTCAACAACAACCTCGCCGCAAGCCCGGGTGGCCTTGGTGCTGAGTGGTAACTACAACAACCAACAGCTCCGGTATCCATTCCCCCCACCAGGAAATTGATTGATCTACATTAATATTGGACCTGTGATCAAGGTGCTATAAATATCTATACATTATAACGCAACGATACATCTCAACTCGACTCCGGCTGTGCAAATCATAATAAAATCAAATACAAACGACAAAATATGACAGTGACATACACAATAAACATTCCAACGACAATAAACAATAAATACATATAACAGTAACAGTAAGCGTCGCCACAGTGTTGTTTAACACTATGCTTGTGTCAACTGTTATCAGATTCATTCCCTACAAATTCTATACGGCTATTCTCCAGATAACTCCCCCCCCCCAATCAGAGCCCTTGGATAGGTCCTACAGGCTTCAGACACACAGGTGAAGACCATCCCACTGTATCATGGGGGTGCCAAAACCCAGAAGGTACAGAAAGACCATTTATTTGAATTAATTGAGTCTATCCTACCACAGCCACTCCTATACTGCCCAGATTTCACAACAAATCCCACCAATAAAGGATTTTCAATGGTTTAAACCCTGTTTTTTACTTGAGGTCTCTCACCGTGGGGTCTAGGCTGTTTAGTCTCCCATATAGGAAGTCAAAATATTGAAAATTCCCGTTATGTATCAAAGTAGGGCAAGGGATCTCTTCGTTACATATTAGCAAACAGTAAAAAAAATCAGTACAAAAATATTGATCTTTTAAATCATTTTAAGTCATTGTACTTTCATACATTGCACATCATATATAATTTCCCCTGTGAATCAGCTATAATAAAGAAAAGATATATGCATCTAAAACGTACCATGAGTCACCAAGCACCGAATGACAACTAACCTAGACTCCATACATCCATCTTTATGCTTTGTGCACAATTCGTAATAACCGATATACCACGCTGCGTAGACAGGACTGTTAAGGTTCGATCCACTCAGACAGCAGCTCAGAAAAGAACAAGAAATAGTCTGTCCTTTGAACTATTATAGAGTGGAACTCGTTGCCACCAACTACATTTAATAGAGGCATACTCATAAGATAGCTTTCAAACAAACTCTTGCGGATATATATATCAGCAGGTCGTTCAGTGTAATATACAAGTAACAAGCTGCTGCCTGCGAAGCTGGTGTGTTACGCCAAAGGGTAGTTATATCGGCTATACAGATACAGATATATGTTGCCAGGCTGGCCCCAAAACTTGTCTCTTTTTGAACAATGAGCTTAAGCTTGGACTAAAGAAAATGCTTTGTATTTGAACTTGAATTTGGAACCATACCATCGTGTTTTGCGCAGTTTAAGTCATACACAATGTAGTCTTTTTGATTGACTGACAAAGAGAGAGAGAGATACAGAATGACTTACTTGTACTGTTGCATAAGTCTCTCCTGTTCACTGGGGAGACATCTCTCTAGCAGCTGGCGCGTGTCCTCGTACTTTTTCTTCACGAGCTCCAGCTGGTGTCGCTTTTCCTCCACAGACTTCTTCCCCTGGAAAGGCGGGGATACAAGGGTTCAGGGGAAGGTTCCATTGTCTCATCAGGGGGTGTACAGGCTGCATCCTGACAATTCTGGACAGCGTCCAAAAGAGGCAGCTGCTGTCTAAACCATACTGATGTATTTTTTTTTTTTGTCATGCAAATGACATTAACTTGTAACTCTGGAGTTCTGTTCCTATGTTGGGGTTCTCCTTAGGCCCACTTCACACACAGTTTTTGCCAATATCATCCAATTTCAGTGTTGCGATATTGGAACACACACTGCCAGGAAGTATCGCGGGACACATGAATTGGATTGCAGTGGTGACCCATCGTGATAAATTTTGATAAATAAGCTGGTGTGTTACGCCTAATGGCGGTTATACCGGCTATATAGATACTGATACAGACCCATCTTGATAAATTTTGTTGCTAGGCTGATTCCTATAACGTACTCAATGAGAATTGTGAACTTGCCAGGATCATGAAGATACCTTTGATAGCCTGACTTTGAGCAATACCGACTGTAAGAAATCATTTCATCAGTGCCCTATCCTTATGCCTAATTTTGGTGCATCCTTCCGCCATTTTGTGCGACCGACACTACTGCACTACTAGTATTAGCCTGAATCCTGACCTCCCCCTATTGGGAGTCTGACGGCCTGGCTGAAAAACGTGCACTGCTATCGTTGACTCCTTTATTTCGAGTACTTTGGAGCTGTCCGATTTTCGCAATATCGTAAAAAAAGCCTTTCTACGACGATAAAATTCCTCTTTACTCTTGTGGAAAAAGATGGTGTTGTCCTGACATCGCCGGTCTAGACATCGCGAAATTTGACGTGTAAAGTGGGCCTAGTCCAGGTTTTATAGCATACAGATTTGCCTAGACTTGCTCCTATTCTACATAGTGAGCCATCCCATTTGAAAAACCAGCTGCCTTCCTTTCCTTTTCTCCTGGGAAGCAGGACAGGGTTTTGTTTGGCACTTTGTGCTCACAGATCGGCAATGCTATTAATGTTTGTTAGGCAAATGAGTGATTAATGAACTGCAATAGTGAGCAACAATGAAACACCACACTTGACATTCTTTTCACGTGGACATCTTTAGAGCAGGACGTTAAAAAGGCTAATGGTTTCTAACATGCTAACATACACTGTACACAGCTAATAGCAGAGAACCCCAAGTCAAATATACTATAAGGTTTGCCCAGGGAACATTAGCAAAGGTGCAAAATGACAATTTGTCGTATACAGCCCAGAATAAGTACATTTGCGTTTTACTGTTAATAAAACAAGCAAAAGTTTAAAGGATTGGAGCTTGTTAGAAGTCTCTCGCAATCAGAAGTTAGTTAAGCACACACTGAAGAAAAGATCACCAGACACCTTTGGGCGTTCATGCAGTGAGGAAACTACAGGCTTCTTCCTCTGGAAAAACACCAACAGACGGTTATGAGATGTTGTACATGCAAGACAACACTTGATGGTAATAAAGACAGGAAAGAGACTGTGTGGGTTGTGTTCATGCAAAGATAATAGGGTAAATCTGTGTGGCAAAGAGGTTGGAATAAAAGCTTTTAAGCAGCCCAGTATAAAGATAGTAAAAGCATCAATTTTGCTCCATTTACCTTTGAAACAAAATAAGCTGTACGACGCAGTTGTGAAGGAAGCAATGCAAGCTCACTGTCAATTCATCTAGTGAAAGCTAACAGAGAACTGAAAGCTATCATTAGGGATGGGTATACTGATATGGAAGGAAGAAAACCAAACACTGCACACAATCAAGTCTCTTGAACTAGATCAGGACTGTACCGTAAATTCAGTCATTTTCGCGGGGACTTCATTTCACAGTAGGAGAGACATTAAAGTAGGTCTTAGCCAGTGTTTGAGGCTCCTGGTTGAAACAATTCTGTAGTACAGTAGAAACGCAAAATAATGTTCATATTGAATTTCGCAACATCATGATTTCGTGGTGGAGAAAATAAAATCGGAGTGAACATTCCTTGATTTACGGTATTTTGTAAGTTCTTGATTATTTCCTCTCCCCGACAGATCATGTTGGGTGTTTCATCAACGGTATGACAACTAAAGTGTGTTCTACGCTCCTGGTTTCGTGGGTTCTTCATTAGCAGAAAACATCTGGGCGAAATTACTTTGCCAATTCTGGGCCCACTTTGATTCCAGTCTTTGTCGTGGGAGTAGGCTTTCAGCTGTGGGTTTTCACAGGGAACCGAATGAGGGAGAGATTTGCTACAATAATTGCTCCACAGAATGGGGGGAAAACCATGCCACCTGTTTCTGGTAACCTGGTGTCTTCTGGCAAAAGAAACCAATTTCAAAGTAGTGCCATTTTGGCCAACGGGTGACTGTAAAATCCATTTCTTTTCGCAGGGGTTCAATTTTGCAGTTGAAGGAGAAAGGGGGTTTTCGCCGTGTTATAAGTTTGGGGTTGTAACAATTCAATAGTGATGCTTATTTGCGGTATCATGAATTCTCTGAGGAGATGTCACTGCAGAAATAAAACCACTGCAAACATGTCGAGATTTGCAGTACCAATGCATGTAACTTTTTGCAGAATTTCTTAAAAATTGTTTTTTTTCCAAGAATTCAGTAACTGTAAGTTATATAATAGTTTCACTATGATGAAACTATTATGATGATGATGAGTTTCATTGGTTTGAGAATATTTTCAAGGTGAATGTATTATAATACCTCCTTGCCACACAGACCATGTTTTGGAAGCCACACAGTGTTACATGTCTATGACTTACCCTCTATAGCCACACCAACAGACAAGCACAAAAAAGAAGGTAGAGCAATAGTGGTTAGAGTACAAACCTACAATATGTTAATGGAAACTGCAAAATGTATCTAAAATAATGTTAGCAAACAGTCTAAAGTAGAGAAAGTTGAGTAATTGATTACTGACAAACTAAGAGTTGTCCAATGCTACACAAGGCTATAATGCAAAAAATTTGAAACTATTTTGTCAGTTCAGATCTATATCACACAACAGCTAGGATTGTTAGCATATACTATGTATTGCTCTTACAATTCTAAACTAATTGGTCAGAAAATATGGGATATCAATATTAATTGCATCACTTGTGTATTAGTGAAGGTAGTTCTTTTACTTGGACATAACTACCGAAGACATGAACATCAACATTTCAATGCAAACATTTGACAGACATGCAGCCACTCTCTCATTGGTGGAACTGCTGGTTGCCATGCTATCATTGGTTAAACTGGCTAATTGTGATGGACAGTTAGCCTGGCCCACCTCCATGAAAATGTCTAAATGCAAATTAAAAATGAAAACATTTGACAAACATGCAGCCACTCTCTCATTTGTCAAACTGTTGATTGCCATGCACTCATTGGTCGAACGGCTAATTGTGATGGACAGTTAGCCCGGCCCACCTCCATGAAAATGTAGAAATGCAAATCAAAATCAAAGACATGCACCCACTCTCTCATTGGTCAATCTGATTATTGACAATTGCTATCATTGGTTGAACTGTTAATATGATTGTGATGATTGGTGTATTGTTACCTTCAGTTTCTCGCTCTCAGCACTAGCGTCTAGATCCCCCTGTCTGGACTTCAGTGAAGCCATGAGCTGTTCCTCGTGGTGCAACTCTTCCCTCTCGGATTGGTGCTCCCCCTCAAGTAAGGCTCTCTCCATCTCAAGCTGTAAGGTCCATATACAAGACATGTTCATCATCATTCTTGGATAGGACGTTAAATGGAGGTCCCGTGTTTGGGGAGAGCCACACCCTGCGCACGTTAAAGAACCCACCACAGCTTTCGAAAAAGAGTAGGGGCATGCCCCGGTGTGCAATGGTCCAAACCTTACAGTCTGCTCTGGGTTGACATCTTGAAAAGGTGATAGTCACCTGTTATGTGAATCTTTCCACAAATGTGGTAAATCTGAATAAAAAAATAAAAAAAGAAAGAATGTCTGACGGGCTGAAACTCTTACCTCGCTCATGGCCTCTTCCATCTGTTCATCGATCTCGGAGATCCTGCGTGTCAGTACCTGGACCTTCCCCATCATGTGAGTCCGCTCCTTCTCCAGCGCCGCTATGTCAGGTGGAAGGTTCTGTAACGGCACAACAGAATGAGAACTTGTTACCCAATTAAAAAAGAAAATCTGATATACATCTTTCATACAATCTAAACACTTCAATATTATAAGGCCACACCAATTCAATTAGTTGCTTCTCAGATTTTTTTCAGTACAAAATTGGAGCAACAAGGGGAAAAAAATGAAAATTTTTTTTGCCAAATAGTCTGGGGTGATGATACATGTAAGAGTTTACATAACATAAACAATAAGAGGATTATTCAAGTTTCAGCTTTGTATGGCTCATTTTATGCAATGAACCCCTTTCTTTTGATCTAGTATTAAAATTTCAGTAACAAAATTACCTTTTGCTATGTAATATATGGATTGATATTGAGAAATAGTTTTGATAGATGAAAAATTATAACTTATGTTAAAATGTGACTACACTTTTTAGGTATGTGCAGGCCTGTATAATCTATTTTGGTGGCTATTGAGTTTTACAACTGAACAGATAGTAAATTTTTGAGTTAAAATTTGTGAATGGGAATAGTGACCCAATTTTTATTTTTTTCAAAATGGGAAAAACAGGACAGGCTATTTCGAGAAGCAACAAAATAAATTGGCGTGGCCCAAAGAAGAGATATTATCAGTAATATGCTCTATAGTTTTATGATGTGTTCCAATCTTTTTAAATCTAAAAGTGGTTATATGTACATGTAAATCATACATAACTTGTCCAATGACCAATTTTGAAAGCCTCATGAAGGGATCTAAGGAGAGAGCTGACACATGTCATAATTGATCTGTTCTCCCTTCTACATGTACATATAGAATGATGGCGATGTTTAATTGTCTCTTTTTATTCAGTAAGGATCTCGCCTCGATAAAACACTTGGTTGTGTACATAGAACTTCTTTTTATTCAGTGACTTACCAACCTGATGAAACTATTCATGGATATAAGTGGTACATGTTTATTTAGGGATGTGTATATAGAACACTTGCCAATACTATAAATATAGACACAAATTGGTAAAACAGTTACATCATTGTGTATGTACAAGAGGACATTATTGCTGGTGTTAAATATGTACATTTTTTTCATTTTGGGCCACCAATCTCTTTGACAAAGCAAAGGAGTATCACAATATAACAATAGCAAAAAGATGGAATCTAAAATAGTTCCCAGCCAGACATCTTAAAATAGATATTTTGTGCCCTGTCTGTGTGCTGTGGATAATTGATGGCTACTGTACTTAAGGTCAAGTATCAGTGTGTGGCAAGGAAATGTTGGCATGGTGACAACTCTCAGTGTGCATCATGGGTCATCTACCACAGGGGAGGGTCTGCATGGGGGGATCCTTGTAAAGGCAAATTCAAAAGAGCCGGTAACGCTTCAAGGTAAATTCAGGACTTGATTCCAGTGTTCTTAAAATGAGAACAAAGCTTCGGTTAGGGGCGTCCTCTGGGATGGGAGGTACGTTGGAGGATAGAATTATATAACACAAGGGCTACAAAAATGTATTGTATTCTACCACGCAAAAATCATGACCATAGCATGTCCAGAACACGAGAAATCTAAGCTGGAAGTTCCACTGCAGTACTGCAGCAAGCTGCTAGGAGGCCCAATATCGTTTCTTCCTTTTGCCAATCCCTAATAACATACCAAATATAATTTTAGGACCCATCCATAATTTTTCGAGTTATGCCGTTCACAAACAGACAAACAAACACACATAAATACAAAACCTTCTTGGAAGATTTAAAAAGGAACTTACCTGTTCCTTCTGTACAAACACTGGTGACACTGGGCTCATGGGGCCACTGTTACTGCCATTTCCATTCAGCATGTTCATCATCCGTGCTGGCTTCTGTGCCGGCTCCGCTTCATTCCCTGCCTTGGTAGGCAAGCCTGGGTAAGAAGCTTCTTCATCTTGCAACTGCCTCTCGAAGAGTGGGTTGTGGTGTCCGTGCAGCGGGTGGTTCCTGGCTGCTGAGCCGTTGCCTGACCCCCTCCTTTCCAAAGACCTGGCCGGGCTACCGTCTTTTGATCGAGTACTACCCCGCTCGAGAGACGTTGCCGGGCTCTCGTCTAGCTGAAACTTTTCGTTCCTCTCTAACGTACCCCTGGGGCTATCTCCTTTTGACCTCAGACTACCCTTTCTTTCTAATCTTGGGCTACCTTCTTTCAATCTCCCACTCCCCTGTCGTTCCAAACTTCCACTCGGGCTGCTGCTGGGCACCATTCTCACTCTCTCTGTCGGGCTAATCCCGTCCTTCGCACCGTTGTACGCATTGTTATTATTGCCCGCCCGCACTCTTTGCTCTTCGGCTTTCGCCGCGGGATCTTTCCTAACCTTTGTCCTCTCCAGACTTTTCCTCCTCTCCAGGCTTCCGTATTTCTCGCACATGTTGATGATTTCCTCGAGTCTCTGCCGCTCCATTTTCTCCACCTCCTGTTCGCGAATACGGTCCGCCCGCGCCTGTTCGTACCTCTCCTCTACGGGGCTTCTCCGTTCTAAACGCAGCGTGGACGTAGGGGAGGAGCCAACGGACTGGAGGCTTCCGTTAGGAGAGCCCACGCTGCCTTCATGGATGGGAACGAACATCGCCCTTGGCGAGCCTAGGCTTGGAGGTGATTGGCTCTCCTCTGGGAAAGCGAATTTTGGCGACTGCTTGGTGTGGGGTGACTGTTGGCTGATGCCCCTTGGGGACACCTTTGGCGAGTCCGGTGAGCGAGGGAGCGAGAGAGAAGTGTTTGAATAAGGAGGGGACCTGGCGGGCGGTGATGTGGTAAACATGTTTCGTGGCAAACTGGCACTCTGGCCGCCCGTAGGGAAAGGCGCCATGTTTTTTCGCGGAGGTTTCTTCGGAGGCTGTGGCTCATGGGCGGTCGTCATGGCTAGCGAGTCCAGTATATCTTGCAACTCGTCCTCCAATGTATGGTCTACGCCGTTCTCCTTACTACTGGACTTTTTGGATGGGCCGTTGGATTTGGGGGCGGCGTTATTGCTGTAGGCCCTGAATGCACTACCCTTGCTTGGCTCTTGCTGTTTAGTCAAAGGTCCATTTGGCATGGCTGGACCAGCACTGCTATTCTGGGAAGATTGAATGTTTTCTGCAAAAGACAAAAATTGCGATGTTATTGATTCTGAACCTCATGGGCCTTTTACTCCCTAACTTCCACTGCTAGCCTCACAAAAAGGACATGCAAAAGGATGTAGATACATAACCTTTAGAAGAAGCTTTACCAAACATTTCACAAATACCGTTACTTTTATATCTATCAATGTTTCTAACTTGCACCAGAAGTTTAAAGAAGTACAAAACCATTTTTCAAGCAACAAAATTAATGAAAATTCATGAAGGGTATGAATGATATTGTTATAAACTGTAAGTTAGTGTAACATTTAACATTTTCCTATTATCATCAGAATGATACTCTAGGCCTGAATTATAGTTACTATTACAAAACATGGAATTCTATTATGGCCACCTTTTACTACAGGAACAAAACAAATCATCATTGGCAGTTTGACCTTTCTTCCTTATCTCCTGGGCTATAGAAAAATTTCAGGAAGCTCAATGTTCTAGGCCAGTCTACTGTAAAACTTGAAACGTTCACAGTGGTTTTATTTTCTTCATGCCCTCTTCACTGTGAAACTGAGTGTGAACTTGCATTTCCAATTTAGTACTACTTTACAAATAATACAATACAAAATTGTTTCAACTGGACCGAATTCAAAACACAACAAAAAAATAATTTTACCGTCTATGGCGAAATGAAACCGTTTGAAAAATAAACGGCTTTACGGTTCTTCGCGGCTGGCATATCTGTGTCAGCACACATGAATACTTCATGCCTTTTAGCTTCCCATCAAGGTATCAAGGAAAATGTCACAAGCCATTACGGGGTTACTTCTTCTGCTTGTTCAGTAACATGCTGTCTGGCAGTAGACTCAATACAAGTGACTGAGACAAATGTCACAGAAGGTTTTGATGTCAGTTCAACATTTGGAACACTTAGGCCACACCAATTTAATTTGTTGCTTCTCGGATTTTTTCAGGAAAAAATTGGAGCGACAGGGCGAAAAAAAATAGAAATAAAATGTTGCAAATAGTCTGGGGTGAATATAAGGGTTTACAAAACAATAAGAGGATTATTCAAGTTTCAGCTTTGTATGGCTCATTTTACGCTACTACTAACATTTCAGGTGCAAAATTACCTTTTGCCATGTAATAAATATATGGATTGATATTGAGAAATAGTTTTAATAAATGAAAAATTATAACATAAGTTATGATCAATATGACCACACATTTTAGGTATGTATGTGCAGGCCTTTATAATCTATTTTGGTGGCTATTGAGTTTTCCAACTGAACAAATAGTAAAATTGGGAGTTAAGATCGTGAATGGGAATAGTGACCCAATTTTTTTTGGGCAAAATGGGAAAAACAGGACAGGCTATTCCGAGAAGCAACAAAAAAAAATTGGCGTGGCCTAGTCAATAAGGAATCGAACAAGGAATTTCTTGTGTTATTGTTTTTGATTTCTCACTGATTCTTCACATACAAAGTAGAAAAGGAAGACTTAACATCTCTATACCCAGTGCAGAAAGAAAGCTATGATGAAAACCAGATATCTTTCTGCAGACCCATGGAAAGCTGCCAGGGGCCACTGAATGTACTAATTTCTTTGACATGTCAAGACTTTCCTAGTGTATACCACAAATTAAAAAGATCCATCTACAAGTTCTCGAACAATACTGTTCACAAAAGCACACACACACACACACACACACATGTACAAACACACAAACACACACATGTATACATAGACAGAAATATATATATACACACACACACACACAAACACATAAATTCACACACACACACATATATATACAAACACACACACATGTATACACAGAAAAAAACACAAACACACACACACACATGTATACATAGACAGAAATATACACACACACACACACACAAACAGATACACGCACACACACGTATACACAGACCAAAACACAGACACAAACACATGCACGCACACACATGTATACACAGACATACACACAAACACCCAAATACATACCTTCTCAATAATACAACATGCATGCCTACACCGTAACTTGAGACTCACCTGGTAAAAATCCAAAGGGCAGAACTGATACCCTCGAGTTGGGCAAATCTCTCTTCAGTCTGTTGGCCTCGAGTGGGTGGTTGAAACGAAAGTAGTTGGAACGGCCAAAACAAAGCATATTCCCTGGGGAGGAGAAACCACAGAGATCCTAATTAGTACTGATTGAAATAGAAGAACACGGCCCTGTGGTAACGTTGGAGGCCTGAATTTTTCATCGGTGCCTACCACTTATTATTATGCATCTTTCATGACAACTAAAAGGCCGGTAGCCTTGCTCGTAAAACTGTGATAGCCATGGTAGAAAATGCGTACTTTACAATGTACTCAGGAAGTGCCTGAACGCGATAAATTTTCACTTTCCTACTCAGGCCTAGGCCACAGCAAGTGTATGGTATGGAAGACATCATCTGAAGACTTGAAAACTTATGTAAAGCGTGAGAGCAAAATAAAAAAACGGGATTTTCAAAATAGAGACCATTCTAAGGACACTGACAAAACATGGTATCACATTCACAGCCTTTTATTCCTGTATTCTGTAGAATAAGTGAGTGAGTGTGTGATTCAATATGAGCAGTGACACTAGCGTGGTAGCCTATTATCACTAAAGCCTCCGTCACAAATCAAGAATTTAGCTCGGCCGACTTGTCGGCGAGCTCAAAATGTGGATTTTCGGCCAAAGTACGACCGACGTTCTGGCGATTCCGCAGACTTCGGGTGATTTTTCGGAGCTCGGCCGACGTTTGCAGGTCACTGGAAGCTACGCTTAAATTTAGCGAGGCCTCCGCGACGATTTTTGAACCTGCACAGCTCGTCAACATTCGGGCGAGCATCCAACAATTTTAGACCCGATTTTTGATTGGTCATAGCCAAAGGGGAACGAGACGTTTTTTTAAACAATTAGAGGAAAAAGAGTGTAGGGATGTCATCCATAAAATTTACTTGCTGTAACAGTTGTCTCTTTTAGAAATAATTCAACTGAGTTTTGGGGTGAGATCCCATGTATTTCCCATGTCCTAAGTCCAGCAGTAGGGTTTGGGTTGGCGTTAGGAAGAGCATCCAGCTGTAAAAACTCTTGTTACAAAAAAAACTTGCACTTGATGAGGAGTTCTGGGGCTCCATCCATGTGCAAGCACGTCCAACCCCCATATGATGGGGAATAAAGACGTAAAATCGGAGAGAGCGAGACCCCTATTTTAGTACTACTACATGTATAAAAGAACCCTACAGGTACGTACATTAATGTTGAATTCCTCCACAATTTTCAGCTATGGATATACAAATCAAGCTGTCCGCGGATCCCAATACAACTAAAATGCCACAGTCATGCCAACCGTAGCCTAGTCACCATTCTCCATGGGTCGGCTAGGGGTGTTTTACCAGGCCCAGTCTGATAAGCAGAGACCTTTTTCTGGAAGCATGACTCTTTCTAGTCAGCCTTTCTAGTCTTCTGCTAGCAATTGAGAGTTACAAGTTACAATAACAGTTCCCTCTTTTTTCAATCACGATCAATCTGTCGCGACTTCTACCGCTACCCCTGTGGTATATCTCTAAATGCTTTGTCATCAAAAGGGCTCCCTCATTCTCTTTGAAGGGGAGAGAGGCTTCTTTTTACTAAAGGATGAGCTTCAAACATGTCCTTTATCATGCTTGCCCTTTGCCATTTACTAATGGGCACTTCTCTTTGGGCGGTTTACCTCCGCGGGAGATCGAAGGAACTTCAGCGCTCGCTAACGGTCAATTACCGCTGCGTTCATCCGTGAAATGGCTGTCGATTCTTATGCAGCAAATTTGGTAATTAATTAGGCTTTAAACAAAGGTTTTGGGCAGATAATCGAGAGGGATAGTTCAAGAGGAAGAGCTGGTATCTGTTTACAGGACTCGGTTAGGCCACACCAATTTTATTTGTTGATTCTCGGATTTTGTCAGAAAAAAAATGGAGTGACAGGGCAAAAAAAGATGAAAATAACCTTTTTTTGCAAATAGTCTGGGGTGAAGATAAGGGTTAACATAACATAAAGTATAAGAGGATTATTAAAGTTTCAGCTTTGTATGGCTTGTTTTAATGCAATGCACCCCTTTCTTTCATCTAGTCCTATAATTTCAGTAACAAAATTACATTTTGCCATGTAATTTATGGATTGATATTGAGAAATAGTTTTAATAAATGAAAAATTACAACTTATGATCAATGTGACTACACTTTTTAGGCATGTGCAAGCCTTTATAATCTATTTTAGTGGCTATTGAGTTTTACAACTGAACAGATAGTAAAATTGGGAGTTAAACTTTGTGAATGGGAATAGTGACCCAATTGTTTTGTTTTTTCTAAAAATGGGAAGAACAGGACAGGCTATTCCGAGAAGCAACAAAATAAATTGGCGTGGACTAACCAGAAATAAAACCATTGCGAAAGTAAATGAACTTACAGTATAACCAGATTATATCTGTGAAGATTTGAATGTAGGGTCTCCTGACTAAAACTGTGAAGCAGGTGCCCTAGAATAGACCCCATCGATTTAACTGAAAGTAGTGGGCTTTTAACACACCAAAGTATCGACGGCTGCAGAGAAAAAAATCAATCTGAACTAGGTTGTCCCCGAATATCGTGCAACCTCGGGTCCCATCCTAGTTTGATAAGTCACTTAAAGTTTACTGGCAGATGCAATTTTCCTTGACTATTAATGTCTGAGAAATTGTTTTCCTCATCATACGCATTATTCTCCTAATAACGATAAGGAATATTTTTCTTAAAATTAAACGCAGTATCTGGCCAGTAACCAACAATTATGATCGCAACTAAGTATAATTAGTGAATAGAGACATTATTCTTATACATAAGAGAGAATCTATACGGTAATGCAGTCTACTATAGCCTAGGTCTTTCAGATCATGGCATAATACACTATAATGGCCACATAAGGGCTTGCAATGGCACAACACTATCATTGAAAACCATTGCAAATCTAGTTCCCTTTTTTTTCCAAATTGTGTAATTTTACCTCAATGATGACATTTACTTAGGGAATATTTCTTATTGTAAGATGATATTATCTTTCTACAATTACTGCACATGGCTTAATGATAATATCTTCAGAATCTTAAGTTATACCTGAATGATGAAATTAAATACATAGACTAGTGGTAGGATGTCATTTTCGGAGCGCAGTCTTGCCCATTATTTGAAAACCGCTGTAGAGTCGGTCATTTTGCATACTAACTTGAGTTTGATGGCTGAACCTCCATACTACAATTAAAGAGGCCAACGGCTTTACATCACCATTCAAAAGGGCAAATGCAATACCTTACAACATGTTCGAGCTGGGACTGACCCTGGGATCTAACCTTTCACCCACAGAATTCGAACCTTACGACATTACCGCTTGCGCCACAGGGCATGTCTCCACTTAACAGAAGAACATTTTTATCTCCATGAAAAATGGAGATATTGTTTTTGGTGTGTCTGTGTGTGTGTGTGTTTGTGTTTCCGGACTATTGTAGTCAGCATAACTCAAGAACCTCTGGATGGATTACGATGATATTTGGTATGTTGGCAGGTGTTGTGAAGCCGAAATGCAAGGTCGATTTTGGGCCCCCTGGTATGTGACCTTGGTACTGCAGCAGAAATTCAATTTTTGTATCTCTTGACCTGGACGTGCTATGGTCTTGATTTTTTGGTGGCAGATAGCTTGTGGTGTAATGAAGACGTGGTGTGAGTTTGGGCCCCCTAGCAGCTTACTCTGGAACTGCAGGGGCGTTATCGTGAAAATCTTCTAAGGAGAATAACTGAACAAAGGAACGACGGATTTCCATGATATTTAGCATACAGGTAGCTTAGACAGAAATGTACACAATGAAGTGCAAATTATGCTAATTAGCACTTAATTTACATAGCTTATGAGGAAAATCTATATTTGAAGTGTTTTCAGTATCAGACTCAAATACATGTAACATATGTAGTTTATGGAAAGTGGATCATCAACAGATACCAGTTATGCAAATAAATTCCTAATTTGCATAATTAAGCCAAAACACCATATCTCATCTAATTGGAAAATTATAGGACTGTCAATATGATTCTTAGTATGCAGGTAGCTTAGACAGAGATGTACATAATGAAGTGCAAATTATGCTAATTGTGACTTAATTTGCATAGCTAATGAGGAATATCTATTTTGCAGTGTTTTCTATTATCAGACTCAAATACATGTAACATATGTAGTTAATAGAAAGTTGAGCATCAACAGATACCAGTTATGCAAATGAATTCCCAATTTGCATAATTAATGCAAAAGCACCATAATTCATCTAATTGGAAAATTATAGTACTGTCAATATTGCAACATGTGTAAGTTAGATAAAGGTGTTTATGACCAAGCATATATCATGCAAATGTGTAAGTCATTTGCATGAATAGAATTGTTCATGGAGATATGAGGTCGTGGAACTCTTGTTAAAGTAGCATTCCATTCCAGAAGCGGATATTATTTTCTGATAGATTATATTTTTTGGGATAAAAATGAACCAGACTTTTGGCTAAATTACCTCAGCTGTCTTTTCGACAATAATCCTTTTCTAAATCCATGTACCCCCATACAGACCCGCTTCTAACGTACTTGCATGACCAACTTCGGGCACAATTTCTCACTAACGGTAGACGGGATAAGCAGCCGAGTGACTATCACACATTTAGAAAGGTGTATATATACAAAAAGTTTAAAGACTGTCCCGTGTTGGGTTACAAATATTTGGGTACTTTGATATGAAACTTTCAACTCTGGCATTGTTGGAAGGGTCCTCCAGGGAATTCAAGAACTTGATCGCTATAATGTTCTCCCTGTGTTAAGGATTAAACTTGTGGTAAATTGGACAAAAATTGGATTCAAGCATAACAATTTATTCTCTGATGAATTATAACACCCACTTCTAGAATGGAATGCTCCTTTAACTTGAAGTTAAAGAAAGGAATGAAGTCATCCAACTAGAAATAGCACTCACCTTGAGTAAGCTTGCTGGGCCTGGTGATGGGGATGCCATCCACCGAGCACAGATTTCCCAGGGGGTACAGCGTAACAACATCGTCCACGTTCTCGAGGATACAATGTTCCCGCGCTACTGCATAGCCGTCTATGATTAAGTCTTGTGGCTTGGGTGCATCTACAGTTCCAACTAGCACCGTACCTGTAAAAAAATTGGGAACATTTATTCTTTGAGTCATTAATTTGCAGACTAGGGCTATGATTGTACACAGTGCTGGGAATATATTGCAAAAAAGTCATTTAGGTAAAATACCGAACCATCAATGTACCAGCACTGTACCTGATTAGACTTTTGACTTATTTTGATACTAAAAACATCTTATTCCTACCACAAAGAAAAATTTTAGTACTGGAAAAAAAATGAAAACACTGTATAGGCATTGAAATCAGAACCATCAAGAATTTGAGATACTCTTTAAAGCATGAGCTCTCTGCGTAAGATATCTGAAGTCTAAATTAATGAACATTCTGTTAACTTATTCTGTCATTTTTCTGTGCACATTGACCGTCACAGGTTACTTTTTCATATTGTTCAGGCAGTGTTCTCACCAGGATTTTTTCACAGCGTAGGGGTTTCTTTGCGTGGCAAAGCCGCAAAGGCTGCTGGCAGTAATATTTTAGAGGGTCCGCGGCATCCTCCCTCTGGAAATTTTGCAAAGACACTATTTCCTGCATTTTTAGAGCTTAAGTTTGTGTAAATAAAGCCTAAGTTTTGTACTTTTGCATCAAAACAACAGAAAAGCCCTCCTATACTGGTTAAAACACAGTGTAGGGGCCAAAATCACCGCATAGGGGATCCAAATCACAGCATAGGGGCCTCCTTTGCTCAACTGCCCTGGCGAGAACCCTGGTTCAGGTATAGGTTCAGATTCGGACCTGTACTTAAAACCTGTACCTGATATCACATTAAGGTACGCAGCTCTAGTACGGACACATGATATAATGCAAAGCTAATCTGTTAATCTTGTACAGTGTTATTAACCTTTGCTGCCATGCTATTCCAGGGACTAATCACCAACTTGGTGTCTTACCACACCTTCAAAGTACTAAAGATTAATAGCATCAACCAGATGTGGGAACATATAGTAGTCTCAAACTTTGGGAGAAACCGTAAATGGCAAGAAACTGGTGAAGTTTTAACTCGTTGTGGATTTTGTTCCAGCAGTTATGGTAAATCTTTATTTATACTTTATAGTTTGTTCATTCAGACCCTTGTCATAGAAGTTGTAGTGCCTTATGGCACAAAGGGCAGCAAGTTTCCTTGCTATTTCAGTGGCAGGGTATATTTCTACAGGGAGGGGTTGCTAGCCCTTCTCTCTAACTTTAATGTGCTCCAGGCACCTCCTCGAACATGGGACCCACATTTAACATCCCTTCCGAAAGACGAGTGCAGTCCTAACCGAGATGTCCTGACCCAGGATTGAGCTGGGGTCTCCCATTTAGCAACTACTATTAGGAGCTCATCTGTGAGGCTCCTATCAGTTGAGCTATAGTATAGACATTCCTTCACAATCACAGCACATTGTAGACAAACACATTATTTTCCTCTGACACAGCAAAAACCCAGCACTGTTCCAAATTCCAATGCAAGGTCCATGTAGACCTATCACAGCCTTCGGCTATTAATGATTTGGAAAATATTGCTTGTTGGCAACGGTACATAACCGGGAGGCAAGGTATACACAAAGCACCTTCATGGCTGTACCTCATGGAATATCATAGACCTCCACATCTCTCAGGGCGCTCGTTACCATGTCTACTTGTTCCCGGAGCATGTTAGGAATACTAATATGGCCATTTAAAACTGCTGAACCACACAAAGGATCCTTGCATGGAGGATTGAGACCAATTAATCACTAGGTAGCCCTTAAAAGTTAAGTCCTGGGAAATGAAAAAGGTGAAATTTAATCCAGACTGTGCCTCTATGCAACAACGTATTTTCATTTTTTCTGACACATAAATGTAAAAAATATGCTGTATGGATAGTGTACAATAGTACTTTTACTACGGAGACCTACACAAATATCTAAGTGCATCTTTGCACTCACAGTCAATTTTTGATGTGATGTTGATAATAGTACATGTATGCTGTGTCAGGAATGTATGACATTGTCCCGTTTTGTATAGAGGAGGGTCTGCATGGGGGGTCCCGACAACGCTTTGCACTGAATTCAGAAGAACCCCTACGTATTATGCTAAAATCAAGGAAGGTACTGTTAAATGCATTTGAGTTCACGGTGGTTTTAAGTTCACGTTTGAAACAATAGTAGCGCTACAGTCATAAGTGGGCAAAAAGTTTTGCGCTAGTTTTGAGTTTGAGCCAAAAGTTCACCGCGAATACCGCGAACATAAAAGCACCGCGAACATTTCTGCATTTACAGTACTAATTACGCCAATTTGGTCGCCCTGTTACGAAATACGTAAATATAACGGCTTTCCCTACGAAGTAATGGGAAATAAAAATTCCTACGCATTACGGAGAAGGGCATGCAGACCCTCATAGAGTTGTAACATATAACCCTCTGCCAAGGAACTGCCAACATACATGTAACATGGGTTCAATCCATCTTTCACCACGGCACCCCAGAGGCGTCCTTGTCAGACACAACTTGCTAATGAATCAGTGTTTAGTTTAATTCTGTCTGAGTTACCCTTTACAAGTCCGGTCAACCACTGGCTGGGACACGAACCTTGACGATCAATTCAAGGTGACTGCCAACGAATAGATTCCTGGCGAGATGACATATATACTGTAAATCCTTTAAGTTTGCGTGGTTTTTATTTCCCAGTGGGGAGAAAATGGAGTGTTTGAGGGGGATTCAAGTTCGCGTTTGAAACAATAGCAGCGCTACAGTCATAGGTGGGCAAAAAGTTTCGCGGTGGTTTTAAGTTTGCGCTGAAAGCTCCCCGCGAAAACCGCAAACATAAAACCACCGCGAACATTTCTGCATTTACAGTACTTAGATATAGAGTCTATAAAACAGTAACAATGGCCCATCTGTAAACAGTTATCTTCTATTCCGAGATTCAATTGAGCCAGACTACTGTAAATCTTGAAGTGTTTGCGGTCGTTTTATTGTTGCAGTGACTTCTCCACTGCGAATTCGTGACACCTAACAGCTTAATACTACTGTACAGTACTACTACAGCATTGTTTCAACCACTAAACTTAAAAACATTGCCAAAACCTCCACTTACCGCCTACCAAATTAAGACCTTGCAAAAATATACAAATTTGTAGTAACCTTGAAGTACTACGACCTTTAACCTTAACAGCATGTTCTTAAGACTTCCTTGAGTTTAACATGTTCAATATGACAAAAACTGCTTGTGACACCAACCTAACGATTGTTTGCCCACCTTGTATAACTCTCAGTTAACTTCCTCCAGTGAAAGCACTTGTACACATGGCAATAGGACTGTATACTCATTATCTGTGATTAGGACCTGGGAATTATGGCTGGCCAGCTTGAAGAGAGAGAGAGACAAACACTGTAATTCTCATTAAGAATCTAGCTCTTCCATGGAGTGGGGGTGGGGGAGAATTTAATAGTCCTTCTCTGCAGGGATACTGTACATCTTTAAATCTTTGCGGTCCGTTTCATTTTCAAAGCTTTCCCTGAGACCTAAATTTATGGCACCGCATACATGCTTTTCCCATGCATCACTTATGAAGTTATGTACATGTACAACAGAATTGTTTCAAATGTGAACTTAAAACACAGCAAAAACCTCCTTTCTACCAAGAAAGATCCACGCAGAAATAAATTGCTTTACAGTAATAGCTGCCTGCAGGGCTAAACCATTTAGGCCAGACTCTACCATATGGAAGTCGTTACATGGCTATACAGTAATAACAACAGTATAAGGCCCTATTTGGTCAATGATTGCTACAGATGATTTGGGGCACAACATTAACCGTTTGGCCAAAAGGTCTATGTTAGGGTTGTGTATTTAGCAAAACATTGACAGTGTTGCCTACATGTAATCACCCACTTCTACTGCGGTAATGTTTCCTTTTTTCTGTAAAGTAAACTTGACAGAGATACAATAACATTAGTTCATTGAGGATTTTTGACCACAAAAGCTCTTTGTAATAAAGTATGCATGATGATTCTCAGAGGACCTCTCCTTTACAGAGATGATGGAGTATGTGGGGATTCTGATTTCTCCCATCACTTTCTCTTATGGGGGCCTGCATGGGGGGGTACCATCAACACTCAGAAAGGTAGTGGGTACGTATTGCATTAAATTCGCCAGGCTGGTTTCGCTTTTATGCAAAACTCTGTTGCCAAGCAAGCTTTATGTTCGTAGCCGTCTTGTTTTTTCTTACCCATCTTGTTCTTTTTTCACCCTCTGGCATTAAATTTGGAGTGTGCAGAGGATGTCGTCCATAAATTTTACTTGCTGTGGCCTATCTTCTGATCCAGCCATGGAATGACAACATCAGACAGCTATATAATCAATCATGAACAGAAACCACAACACAATTTACAGTGATGACTTTTAACTGGCTTGTGTAACTACATTCAAGAATGACCACCCAACTACAACAATTAGATGTGGGTCTACATGGGGGGATCCTGGCAATGCTTATTGCCATCGGTGAACTTAGGAGGGCTGGCAATGCTTTATAATCTTTTTTAGGACTGGCAACAGTTATTGGTAATTTACCGGGTACGTTGACTTGTTATTTGCAAAAGCCTGAAAAGGTTTGGGGAATGATTTCATTGGTTGGTTCCATCGTATTCAATGGAGACTCCATTGTGACTCTTGGCGTTCAACTCCTTGCAAAACGAAGAATTTGTGAATAACAGCTAACGAAGAATTTAGGATAACTAATATCATGCTACGTGGAATTCAACGACCAATCACGGAAAAGGCATGCTGACCCTCTTAGATTATACAACGGCATATCATTCAATTCCTGGTAGACAACAAATCTTACATATGATAAACGACATCACCTGTCAGTAATTCATCATGGCAGTCTATTTCAATAATATAATACATGAATGATAGCTTTGTACAAATTCATTAGGATTAAGGTGACAAATCCATCTACCTGAAAGAACATGTTTTAAATGAATACTGACTCTTATCATTGTATCCTGGTAACACAAAGCCGGCGGCCCCGTGTATGAGGGAACTTCAGGCATTAGCCTCAAGCGTCAAACCTCTGCACGTAAAAGAACCCAAC